>NC_079525.1:7954502-8297250 GCF_003711565.1 Takifugu flavidus
TGAACACAACCCTGGCAGCTGCACACACACACAGACACACACAGGAACAAAGATGTGCTGTTGCGATGGAACCATCGCAGACCTCGTCCTCGTCCTCATCTCTCCTACACTCATAAACACACGCTGACAGATTTTGGCTCCATCTCAAAATGCTTCCACTCAAACACCTGCAGCACAGTTAGTGTTGGGATTAAACCCTGCTGGCTGTTCTGTGGAGGCAGCAAAATCAGACTGAGGCAGCCCAAAACTGACGTTGTCAATGAGCAACTGATAGGAAACAACTGGCAACTTTAGTCAGAAACAGTTTCCACTTAAAATCATTAGCCAAAAAATTATTAGCCGAAGTCATCAGCATTAGCATGAGGGTGAATTATGTTGTTACAGGCATGATTGGGCAGGATGATCCAAGGTTACTTTACACAAGATTCATGCAATCACAATGTAATTCTTCCAACAACATTGAGCAATTTGTTCTCAGGAGCTCACTGACAAAACTTTCATCTGTATGAAGGCAGAAAAGGAGTAAAGTTATGACTGGACTGTCAAGTGGTGCAAGAAGAAATAAATTATACCAGAATGAACTGAAGAAGCCTTCTGGATAGAAGGCGAAAACGTCTTCAAGAGAAGAAACCCAGTCCAGTCAACATAGAAAACTACCTTGGATACAATGACCTGGATGATTGAGAATCTACACAGACACCAGAATGAACAGAAGTTACTGGAAATGTAGAATAAAAATCAACAGGAAACAATCCTGTCTGTAGTATTCTATCCAGACAAATTAGTCTCCCTGGAAACAGAAGCCAAAGCTACCTGAAGAGCTATTTTTTGTTTATCTTAGCTTCTTGGGAAAACTAAATTATAATGAGCTCATGTAGTCTAGCAAGAGAAGAGTCCTACACACACACACACAGACACACACACACACACACACACACCTCTTTTCCTGTACATTAGGGCCCACTGAGGTATTCATTTTTGAGTGTTGCCATGACAATCTAAGGAGGAGGGGGTATTTAGTTTAACTGTCGGAGTCACCTTGTAAATGACCCTCTTGTTACCGCCTGTCTCACAGGGAATACTGTCCACACATATTATCTCTTACATGCACTCACAGTCACACACACACACACATAGGTACACATGCACATACACTCCACTATCATTTTACATGCTAATTGGGCAACAAGGCTAATAACAAATAGCAGCCTAATGAGGTCTGATGGAGGCAGAGAGACTCTAGGAGGACAGCTAGGAGAGGTCAAAGGTCAGACTGGTACAACAGCTCTAGTCTCTGCCGGCAGTTCACTGCGTGGATCTTGAGGTTTGGAGGAATGTTCATTTTCGACCCTGAATATCACACTGAGGTGATACTGGAAACACTTCCTGATGAAGAAGTCATCTAAGAAAAGTTGAGCGGCTGGTTTTGAAGCTGGCTCAGAGAGGATTCTGGGAAACAGAGCTGCCACTGGCAGTGACGTCTTGCAGCTGCCTGGTTTACGTTATTGTGAACATCAGAGGAACAAACAAGCACTTGACAGGCACTGTTGTGGGTGGAGGAGCAGGAACCCAGGCTACCTGCTGGTTCTGGGGTGACCCAACTCTGCGTGACTTTGTGGGGTGGTAAAGGTGAAACAGAGCAAACATATGAGCTGCGGTTACCACGGCAACTCTGGCACGAGACTGGTTCCATTGGACCCCAGAAGGCACCCTGACCACACAATTATTTGTTTTGGAGGGGAAAATTAAATCTGCACACAGCTCTGACTCCAAGCACGTCGGTCTGGGACACAACCAGAACTGTAATTACAACATTGTGTTCTTCTAAGCATAAACCCTCCAGCATTTATATCAATGGGTGCAGGAACACTGTGAATTCTGGATGACCTTCCAGGAGGCTCCGCCCCTCCAAACATGCAGCCGTGACAGAAAGACTCAGGTGAGTCACGGATTCAGAAAAAAATGGAGAAAACAAATCAATTCAAACTGATTCGGGCAAAACACGTTTCCACCCCAAACACACCTGAAGTGCCAGCAGGGTCAAGACTTGTTGGCTCTGAAACAGACGAGTGGCAAGGTTTCCAGTTTCCTGCCCGTGTTCAGAGAAAATATTCAAACATCACGTCAGGTGAGCCATTAGCATCTGCAAGGGTCCGTCAGCTTCTCACACTGTGGGTAAGTGGGTCTCACACTTACTTCTGGGCCATTTGGCATCGGCCAGAGGGCTCAGACCCCCATCAAACCATCAAACATCCTCCATGCTACAGTGAACATGAGCGCAGGACGGATAATGTATCTGTGCTGGCCAGACATCCCCAACACTTATCAATTATTCACACACATGCACTTTAGAACCTGAAATAACCGCACACACCAGATACCAATATGTACAGGTTCCATACAACAACCACACACACCGCTGCGCTCCAGCTGAGAGAAGTGGTTCCTGTTTTACGTCCACCCCAGCACATTATTTTAGATTATTTTGCATCGTGTTTAATAAAGAAAAGCATGTAAACGGGTTCAGGACGAACCGATTCCCACCAGAATGGCGCTTCTGGTGGAAGTGACTGGTACTGCAATACGTTTGTGCCTCAGTAAAAACATTCCTCAGAATTCATCAGTTCTTTAATTAGGAAGTTTTCTAAAGCACCCAGCTGGCCCAGTTCAGCATAGAACATCTCCATTTTCAAATGTAAAAGAGGACCTGGAGTCTGCTTTATTTTGAAAATCTATGATCTGGCATTCATGCAAGACTTGTCTGATGCAGCTTCTGTCAAAAATAGACTTGGATCAGATTCATTCTGAGAAGAAAGGAAAGACATGGGGCGACACTTCTGGAGTGTGTTTTGGCACACCAGTGGGGAACTGGGAGTGTTGGCACGAGTGGCGGCGATCACCTATGGCTGGTGGAATTCTTCGTTTGTAAGAAAAATCCCAAACTTTCTAAACAAAACCACCTGTGCAAGTTTTCCCGTCTGGATTAAAGGCATCATGGGTAATATTCAAGATATTTGGTGGAAGATAGGTGACACCTATCCTCAAAACTGAGGATGTCAGAACAGCTACAGTGGCTGTTGAGGAAAAAGAAGGTTTTTTTCCTCAGCTGCACTTCCTGTCCAGAGTGTGGTTGTAGAGACGGTTGGAAAAATAGTGATGGAATTTTACTACAAGTGTTTTACCACAGATCAACTGCCCAACAGGCTGAGCTGCAGCTTTAGGCTCACACCAGTGACAGAAAATTAAGAGTTAAATGTGCAATATTCCCTCTAAAGCCTCTCAACACCAGCTGTCCCAAAGAAGACACAAATATCTCCAGTATGTTTGCCAGTGTTGACCCCTGCTCGTTCCAGTGTGCCAGCCAGTCCCAGCAAAAGCAGGAGAGGCAAGACAGTGCACAGCATCAAACACGTTTCATTCACACCTTAAACAACAGCTGATGTAAACACTCCCAATCCTGACAGTGTGGAAGAGGAGCAACTTCAGAGGAATCCCTGCAACTGTGTCAGAGGCCAGAGAAACGTGTGAGATGTGACGGGACACAGTCAGAGCGAGAGAGAGTGTGTGTTTGTGTGTGTGCGTTTGTGTCTGCACACGCTCGAGCCATTCCTAAAGCTCCTCGTTAATCCTGTTGATGATGAAGATGATGTTTTAACATCTGATAAATGTGTGACGTCATCAGAGACAAACCTGTGACAGTTATCAATTATTATTTTAATGACTTTCTCTTTATCTTCCAGCCACATTGATGCAAATGCTTTTTAAATGTCTTTCATATCTGTTTTTTAGTGATGCCAGTCTCTGGTCCTTACCAGTATAGAGCGCTTGAACACACACACACAGATCATTACTCACAGCCTCTCGGTCCCTCTGGGGATGTTTTTGGGTACAACGTAGATCCCGCGGCCATGGCAGTCCACCGTGTTTCCCAGACAGCTGCAGGGAGAGGGGCATGCGTCCACGCCGCCGCCCCATGGCATCAACAATAGTACCATAGCCCACACCAACATCAGCCATGGAGCCCAGCCCAGGCTTCTGTCTAAACCTGCAGCAAGCATCCTGCTCTGTCCTGCAGCCAACGATGCTCCTGGTGGACGACGGCGCCGGTGTCAACTGGCAAAAGTGGAGGAAAACACTAAAGGTGCGCCAAGGAGACTGGTGCTACATCCAGGTGAACTTCAACAGCACCTGAGTCTAACGTGGCTCTTAACCAGGACCCTCCTCTGCTTCTCAGAGCTGCCTCACACTCGCTCCTATTCCTCTCTGTGTCTGTTGTCTCTCCTGCAGCCTTACTGTTGGTGTGTGTGAGTGTGTGCATGTGCCTCTCCCCTCCACTTTTCATTGAGTCATTGTGCACCGAACAGTGAGCCACTAAATGAAAAGACGGGAGGGACTCCCTCACTCACTCTGCGCACGCACACACACTCTCTCACACACCACTCATCCATCAAAAGCCTTAACAAATAACAGCAGAAAGACTCCTCCCTCCCTCCCTCCCACACACTCACACGAGGAGCTGCAGCATGAGGAGCAGCCACCTCCACTGATAGCAGCCCTTTCTCTATATATCTGTCTATCTCGCTCGCCCACATGCACTTTCCTCTCCTGGGGAGAGAAGAAAGTGCCCAAGGCTGCATGGATATGATGAGAAGAGAGAGAAGGAGGGAAAGAGAAGGGAAGAGGAGGGGGGAGGAAATCGTGATCACTCTGAAGTATCCGCCTGAGGGAAGTAAAAATCTGAGGACAGAAACAGAAAATAAATGAGTGAAATAAAGACAGCGCGGAGGGGAGGAGGGACAGCATGGGGTCGTAAATTTAGTATTACACCGGGATGTTTCTAGCGAGACTGGAATAGCTAGAATACCACCAGCTACTCCAGTATTCACTCAAACTCTGCTTTGATCTTTCAAAGATCATCTGATTAAGGACAGAGAAGACCATTGGAGTCCTTATGTGATGGAAGCTGAGAAAAATTCAAGACTCCGCCTCCTTGCTGTTGAGCAGTGGCTCCTTTCTCACAGTAAAGATTTCCTGGTTCTAGCTAATTCCCTTCACATACAGTATGCACCCCACAGGACCTCCCAAGTATAGAGAAGTCTGCCTCGCTAGACTCGGGGTTTAGACCCGCCCACAGCGCTACAGAAGCGTTCCAGAGGTTCCCTTGTTGAGCCACCTATAGGTGAGAGCGGACATTACATCAGTTCCACATTAATGGCATCGTGTACCTGCAGCTAATTCATTTAGCATTTAGTGGTTGTGAAGTGGGTCTGAAGGTCATAGTAACACAACATCATAGATGTTGAGGTTTAGAAACACAATTTTCTGTCACATCTGATTTTTAAAGTGTTTGTCCAGTTTCATTACAGTTTCCCGCAAACAGATCTAATTGAACATTTGTGTGATGATGACAATGACATGTGTTTGGGGGTAGGGGTGTTATTGTGCATGGCCTCAGAGTGTGGGGTTCATTTAACCAGCTGTCCTCAGAAGTGATGGAAAACAAATTGGCCGCAGGCGTCTGTGCTTCAACGGTAAAGAGCTGCAACAAAGGAAGAGACAACATGTGGACATCTCCATGGGGGGAGAGGACCCTTCCTTTCTTGGCCCATAATAGCTTTGTTGGGGGCGGGGGGGGTGGGGTCCAGACGTCTGAATTGATTTCTGGAGAAGCGGAGCAAAAACATAACGTTTAGGTGTGGATGATTGATTTTTAAACAGTTCACAGCCACATCCGTCTGACAGTAAAGCATCTGAGCGCAACAGAACATCTTTGATTTACTTTGAATCAGCATTTCTGTTAGCTAAAGCAGTTGCTTTGTCTCTGGAACCAATTTATTGATTGGTGTGTACCTCTGTTGGACAACAACATTACACTGACAGTTTGCATGTAAAATGATGGCGCTTAAATCTACTTTAAATTCATTTTACAATTAATAAACAGTTGAAGTTATAGTTTCCATCATGCAACAACAGAACAGGCTGCATATGACCTCTGACCTTCCTGGAGAACAGGAATAGAGTTCAAAAGTTATTTAAAACTTTCCAGGGTTGTCAAAACCCGGTCCTCAACGGTAGAATCCGACCGGACTTTCTGTCCTACTTCTGCCTGGATGGACAGAAAACCCGGCTGGACTCAGGACTGAGTCCAGGCCCTCCTGGCCTGAGTCGCGACTGCCCTATACTGTGGGACATCTCCGTTTAGTGGACTATATTAGTCATTACACCCAAAAAGCAATCCAAATATGAAACACTTTAGGACTTTTAGGAAAAAAGGTTTATTCCACAGCGCTCTGCCAGGAATCCATGAATATTTTAAATAATTTTACACTGAAATACAAAAATAAAAATGGTGACCACAGTTTGAACCAGACAGGGACAGAAAGTTGCAACATAATTTAAAACAGTTCAGAGGGAATAAGTGAATATTCACATTTTCATTTAGTTCGAAAAAAAAAAAAAAGTTCTGTTTTTGAGTGCAACAGCTGAAATATTAAAAGTAATTATTCACATTTTTGTTTAGTTGAAAAAAAGTTGTTTTTGAGTTTAACAGCTATTAAAATATTAGGAAAATATGCACACATCACAGAACATTTTGTTCCCCAAAAGAGCAAAAATCAAAGTCTTTCCAGTAATGTTTGCAAAGAACTAAAGGAAGGAGTTGTGTCACATTTAAAAGTCACAAAAATACCTGACCGTCATCTTAATGGATCTGGGATCCACATAATTGAAAAACAAAAACAGGAAAAATCCCAAACTTGAGCTTTCTGCTGGTTTTACTTGATGTCTGTGACTCCACACGTGCTCAACCACTTCAAACAAAACTGCCATTACAACGTCCACAACACCATCTATACCAGCTCACATCAGTTAGACAGATAAAAACCACCAATAGCTGCTCTGTTCAGGAACTGGTGCCTCTCCACTCTGCTGACAGGAAGCTGGAGGAACCAAATCCACCAAAGTAAAAGCTGCTCAAAGCTCCAGGCTTCCTCAGGCAGGGCATTGAAGTGCCCTCTGCTGGCAGGCTGCAGGATGAGTTTAAGCCCCGCCTTCTCCCCATGAAGCATCATAGCTGGAACCAATTCTGCTGTTGGACTGCTGATGGTTTGGATGGTTCATAATCTACTGGCCGGCTGCTTTCTGACTTCCCTCAGACTCTCCGCTCCACATGGCTCCACAACAATCCAACAACATAACCCAGTGGTTCTGGACCCAAAACACCAGCAGAACACTTGATAAAATGTGAGGCACACACCTTCCTCATTCCACCCAAACAGGTTTCCTCACATTTAAACTTTAAATCAGAGAAAATATAAACTAATTCTGTAACAGTCCCCCCTTGAAAAAAGCCATGAGAAGATTAATCTGATCCCATTTTAACCTCAACAATTCTAAAAGATAAAGTGACCTGACAGACGAGTGATACAGCATAAACTAAACCTGACACCTCATCACACGTACATATGCACACAGACATGCACACACTACAAAAAGGTATTTTCAGAGGGTTCTGATTCAGCAAACAGATGAAAACAAGATCCAGAACCAGGGAAACCCAAAACAATAGGAGAAAAAAAACACTTTTTATGACAGTTGTGACACTTTAAAACACATTTTTAAAACTCCGTTGGATGGTGACGCCATTCCACCGCTTGTCCTTCCATCATCTGTCAGGCAACATGAAGGTTTGGATTTTTCTGGTTCAGGTCAGTTCCAAAGCTGCTTCTGGTGGTTAGTCACAGTTCAAAACAGACTAGCTAGGATGAAAAACACAGCAGAGGAAGAGGAGGAGCATTCAGACCGAGACCTGAGCAGGACAGGAGCAGCTGCTGGCCACAGGCAGAGAGCCCTGCTGAGAAGAACCAGATTAGATCCAGATTCTTACTGTTCATCGGGATCATTTTGCTCTTTGTTTCACAGCTTGTAGCAACATATTACTAGTATCAAAAGATTTGATCAACCTGTGAACATAATGAGGTACCTTTGAAACACTTGCCGCTTTTGGCCTGTTGGAGGTAAAAGCTGTCTGTTTCCTAACAAGCTCCGCCTCCCACGGCCCAGGCTGGTTTACTGGGTTGGTAGCCTGCACATACGAGTAGCACCATCAGAGACTGAACAGCACAGCCGGCTCTTTGTGACACAGGTCACCATCTTACTGCTGGAGACAAGACATTCTCTTTCCCCGCTTTCCTGGTGACGCCGTCAGGGGAGATGTTTCTGAGCCGCCGCTCCGCTGTCGGCTGCTCTCCGCGAGCTTTGCGCTGTGAGCAGAGCACCATTAAACAGGATGTCAAGACAGTCAGAAGGCTGCATCTCCAGGGACGGGCCTTACCTTGATGATACCACCAAAGGAGCGGGAGCGAGCGTGTTTCTTGTTGGCATGGCGGCCGAGTGGAGTTCCTGCAGTCGTCTCTTTGACTAACTGCATCAGAAGAAGCAAAATCCAAGAGATGAAACAGACAACACGAGCAGCGCATCAGATCAGCTGAGTGGATCCAAGCAGAACCTGGCGGACGAGTTTCTTCTTCTTGGCGGAGTCTGGCATGTTGTGGTTGACGTGTCTGAAGAGCTCCTTTAGAGCTTCTTCTGTGTACATCTGGGCCGGAGACTGGTGCTGCTCCTGGGAACCTGTTCCCAGACCCGCCGTCCTCTTCATCACTCGGTGCCCAACAGGAGAGCCGCTCGCCACCAGCAACTCACTGTCATCCTGAGGGAGGACCAGTGTGTCAGCAGACAGCTCACACAAGGCATTCAGCTGTTTAGAAGCTCTAAAGTCAGAGTAAGACTAAAACTGGCACTTTTTGTTGAGTGTTGAAGTTTATTCTGCTGTCTTTTTGTCTGATAATAAAATTCCTGAGAGATTTGTTCTTACCTTGACCTGCTGACCTTTGACCCCACTGTAATGAAGTCTGGCATAATCACACAGATAAACTGGAGCCTGAAGCACAAACAGCACAACAGATAAGTGAGAGTGTGTGTGTGTGTGTGTGTGTGTGCGCGCACGCGCGTGCGTGCATGAATAATCACCTTAAACAGTTTATGTGAGTGCTTGATGAGGAAGGCCATGCTGTTGTTTAATTTGTCCAGATTGTCTTTCAGGTCGACAGCATTCATCTGCAGCAGAACAGGAGAGGGCAGGACAGAGGACAGAGAAGTTCAACCCTAAATTGTGTCCAGGTGTGTCCCTGTGCAGCACCTGTGTTGCCCATTGAACCCCCGCCCCTGAAAGCAGGAGGTGAATCATACATGTCTGGGCCAGAGGACATGCGGAGCGAACATGATCGCCAGGTTGAAGGCGGACATCTTGTTCTTGTCCTGCTGCTTGGCGGTGTGGTGCAGCAGGTCCAGCAGCAGTTTGAGCAGCAAGCGGTTGGCCTGAGGGAGCAGCAGCAGGAGCAGCTGCAGCGCCTCCATCTGACGCTCCTTGTTGGGGACCGAGGTCTTGTTGCCCTGCTCATCCAACAGCATCATGTCTGCAACAGGAAACAGGAGGACAGAACACTGTGATACCTGAAGGCTCCTGAGCATGACTGCTGAAGGAAGAAGGTCCTACCGGCAATCTTCAGATGTGCGTGGAAGTGTCGGTGTGTGAGCAGAGGTTCTGACAGCTCTCCCAGGAAGCTCTTAAGCAGGGTGGCTGCGTCATTGGGGTGAAAGTCTCCGGACTCCAGATCTACGTTGGCGCCACTGTTGAGGAGCTCCTTCAGGCTCTGCTGCCGGATGATGTTCCCCGGCACCCGGAACAGACCCTCCACATGCAGATCTGGGAAAAGGCGGACAGCACCAAAGTTACAAGTGGTCTCGCAGTTCTGACGATCAGTCATACTAAAGTCATGATAGAGAAGGTTCGGCTCACTTCTGGTGAGGAACTGTATGAGCTGGTAGATCTGAGCGATGGAGCTTTCTGACAGCAGGGTGCCAAAGACAAGGCCTTTATCTGTGAGAGGAGAACCACTAATCACTGATGATGGACCATGATAGGAGTACAATGAAGCAACGTTTGTATAGTTCGTCGGGGCTATGAGCTGAAAGACCACCCAAAAGTTTGCTGAATCCAGGAAATTGTTAATTAAATTTCCATCCCAACTCTCCACATCAGAGAGAACTACATTAGAAGTCAGGAAGGATTTTTCTACCTTTGCGTTTAAGGAAGTTGAAAGGACGAAAAAAGCCCCCATTTCCAACAGTCGGGGTCTTTGGAGCCTCTTCACCCAGTAGCTGTGCAAACTCGGCCCCGGGAAGGTCAATGAGGCGAGTGATGTTACTCAGTACCAGCTCCAGGAAGACATCGGGGTTCTCATGGCGGAGCTTCTCGACAAAAAAATCGGGGTTGAAGATCACGGGTCGACCAGCACAGCAGCCCCTCGGGGATCCGTCCAGGGTGCACAGCATTCTGCCCACAGTACCTGGGCCAGTAGAAGAGCTAGACAGGAAGTCACAAAACTGGTCACAACTGTTTCTTCCAACAGCCCCTCATCCTTGATGACTTCTGCTGAATTACAACAGAACGGCTGAACTACAACCAGACATTTGTAAGTCAATGAATGAGGACACCGAGGGGCAAAGGACACCATGATTGTCAACTTGATTCTTTCACCTCAGCGCATCTTCAATGGTAAACGTTCTTATTTGACCTGTCTGATCGCCGCTGGATTTCAAACCTTTGTGTTTTAGCTAACTGGGCTAAACAAACACAAGAACAATGTTAAAGAGTGAAAATTGTGAGGATTTATCGGCGACAACTGCATCAGAAGAACCAAACTGCTCAGGTTAGCGGGTAATGTTAGCGTGTAGCTTCTTGCGTTAAAGAACGAGACGAAAGAGTTGTTGTCATTCTCGAATTCTAGCATGTTTCAAACGCCTCGGCTTCATGACTGACTGACTGAAAACTATTTAATTACCATTAGAAATATACAATACGATTTAAAAAAGGGTGGCTTAATTCAAGCTTACCTTCTATTTTTGGCTTTTTCTGTGACATCCTTCCCCGCAGCCATGTTCGCTTTGAATCCTCTGCTGTTATTTTTAGAGTCCGCCCACCTCCACGCCCATTGGTCGTTTCTAGTATAGAGGCGTGGTAAGCACCGTTGTTTTGTCCGTGATTGGTCGGTTTAAATTCAGTAGCTGATAGGCAGAATGAAAACAACATAAAACCGTGATGAATAAGGACCAATTTAATCCTTTTAACCGTCAAACCAGCATTCTTATTTTAAGAGGCTGTTGTCTCTGGAGAGTGAGCAGGAACTCTGCTGAAATTTGTGTCAGAAAATTATCTTTTAGTCACAGAACTTTTTTTTACAGTATAATGCAAATCTGTTTTGCAGAGACAATGTAGTTGATGTAGATGTTATATCAAGAGTATTAACATTTACTGTTCATTACTGAAATAATAGTCCTCTTTCCCGTTTCTAGCAATAAATGATGATATTGTGGAAAATTAAAATGTCACTGTTCATTTTAATTTCAGGAAGACAACAATAAGATCCTGATGGGTTTAACAGTAGCAGCTGCTTGACATGTGACCTTCCTTGTCTGTCTTTGAGGTTAGGTTTAGAGGCTTTGATGGCTGTTTGTTCTACACCATCATCAGAGCACCAGGCTACTCCTCCTCCTGTCAAATGAAAATCAAATCAAATCAATCTTTATTTATATAGCGTCCTTTACAATCAAAATTGTTTCAAGGCGCTTTCCAGAATCCCAGGGCCTAACCCCCAACAAGCAAGGAAAAACTCCCCTTTAACAGGAAGAAACCTTGAGCAGGACCAGGCTCGTGTAGGGGGACCCTCCTGCTGATGGCAGGGAGGACAGAGGAGAGGGGGGAGGACAGGTAGAGGATAGAATGGAGAGGAGAGGAGAGGAGAGGAGAGGAGAGAGGAGAGGAGAGGAGAGGAGAGGAGAGGAGAGGCACAGAGCACACAAACACATACAAAAAGGCACTTCTAGAGACTAATTTAATGTGTGAGTTGAAGGAGAGATTTTGATCAAAAGTTACTCCTAGATTCCTCACAGAGAGACTAGATGTTAATGAGATACCATCTAGAGTGGTCATATGATCTAATCTATCCCTGAGAGGTTCAGGACCAAACACCATGAACTCAGTTTTTCCTGGGTTAAGGAGGAGGAAATTTGAAGACATCCAGGACTTTATGTCTTTAAGACAGATCTGGAGCTTCAATAACTTCTCTGTCTCCTCTGGTTTCATGGATAAATAAAGCTGAGTGTCATCAGCATAACAATGAAAATGTATCCCATGCTGCCGAATAATGTTCCCTAAGGGAAGCATTTACAAGGTGAAGAGGATTGGTCCAAGTACAGAACCTTGAGGAACTCCATGGCTAACCCTACTGTATGAGGAGGGAACACCATGGACATGAGCAAACTGGTATCTATCAGATAAATATGATCTAAACCAGTCTAGTGCTGTCCCTTTAATCCCAATCACATGTTCCAGTCTATGTAACAGGATGCTGTGATCAACTGTATCAAAAGCAGCACTGAGATCCAGCAGAACCAGCATAGAGACCAGTCCATGATCTGAAGCTATAAGAAGATCATTAGTGACTTTAAGAAGTGCTGTTTCTGTGCTGTGATGAGCTCTAAAGCCTGACTGAAACATCTCAAACAGGCTGTTTCTCTGCAGGTGCTCCAGTAACTGAGTCACCACCACCTTCTCAAGAACTTTAGAGATAAAAGGAAGGTTGGATATTGGCCTATAATTTGCTAATACGTCAGGATCCAGTGATGGTCTTTTAAGCAACGGCTTAATCACTGCCACCTTGTAGGACCGGGGGTAAAACATCCTTCAACAGGTGTGTTGGGATGGGATCTAAAAGACACTTGGTGGTCTTGGATTTCTGAATTAGCGAAGACGCCTCAGAAAAATATATAGGGCTGAAGGAGTTTAAGGGCTCATTGGAGAACCTGTATGTTCCCACAGTCAGCACATCTGGTGATGGTCCAGTTGTTGGGATGGCCTGGTTAGCCTTCTCTCTGATAGCTAGAACTTTATCAGTGAAGAAGCTCATGAAGTCTTCACCACTAAGGGAAGAAGGGATACGTGGATCTAAAACACTGTGACTCTTAGTTAATTTGGCCACAGTGCTGAAAAGAAACCTGGGGTTGCTCTTATTTTCCTCAATTAAAGAAGAAAAATAAGCTGTTCTAGCCTTGCGGAGAGCCTTTGTGCTGTGTGCGAGCTAAGCTAATCAAATCAATAAAGACCTACGTATAATCTCACCATGATTTATAGTCTTTTGCTTTGTATGGGACCTGTTATCTTGTGTTTCCCCCTGCCTTTAGGCACATTTGATTTCTGTGTAACTAGGGACCTCCTAATTTCAATAAAAGAAGTATGGCGGAAGTTGTGCCTCAGGACGTGCTGGAGATCTGTAACTGAGCACATCTCTCCATCCTCCTTGCTGCAAGTAAAATTCCAAACTGTTGTCTTTGTCTCATTTCTGTGTAGATTCTCAATCATCCAGGTCATTGTATCCAAGGTAGTTTTCTATGTCAGCTGGACTGGGTTTCTTCTCTTGAGGCCTCATTTGTTTCTCTCATGTTTTAGGTTGTTTGAACCTAACATTTTGGTCCTTCGAGCCAGATTCCAACACACCTGAAGGGTCCAGTGGGTGAGGCTGAACCTCAGGAAAGACTGTGGCCACGGCAGGCCGCCTAGGTGCGACCTAAGATACCCTTTCCGCAACTGGGCTTCAGCTCCCTGCTTGGACCCTGACGGTTGACGGATATCCAGGAGGAAAAGCCAACAGTGGTGAGCATGTTTTGAATTCAAAAGTGTGTGTGTGTGATGATTGTCGGGGACTTAATGTAAAATTGCGATAAACACTAAGGCAGTGTTTTGGGAGAGAGGAACCCAAAAATCCTCTGTAAGACACAATGAAAAACAAACCCTGTGAATACTAGTCAATGACAGGTAAATAAAGAGTACTAAGGTCAGTACTAAGGCAGGGCGAGGGAGTCCTGGCCGCGAGTAAAAGAAATTAAGTCACGACAAATCATACAAAAGAGTGATTGTGAGTGTGAAAGGATTGTTAAATACCACTAGGTATTTTCAATCATACCAAAGCAGTGGGACAGTAAGTGATAAGGCCCTTGTGGATGCAGAGGCAAGACTCTCCACTCGAAAGAGTTGAAGTGAGAAGTACCACAACGGATAATTAATTATCACCCCACTGAGATCAACATCCCAGTTTTAGGTCACCCTATGTGCAAGACTGGACCAAATTCTTTATCTAAAAAAAACAACAAAAAACCCTGTAAATTAGGATAAGGTTAACTCGTAAAATGAAAAAAAAAAACAAAAAAAACCCCACAACAACAAACAGAGAGAAAAGAAGAGCTAAAAGTTAAAACCTAATCCGGCAAAAATGGGGACAATGTTGGATCGCAATACCTCTCATGTGTAGCTGCTAATCCGCGTGTTCTTTGAATGAAGACTTCAAGAAGAAAAATGCCAATTTCAAAATGTATTTAACAATAGAACCAATTCGAGATACAAATATTACAGAGCTCCGGGCCAGTTCATAACCCTAGCAACAACAGAGTCAATTGTCAGGGCATGAAGTCTGACAACCTAACTATTCCTTGGCCCAGTCTTTTATAGAAACACACATGCAAATTCTCAATGTTCATACAATCCAATCCAGTTCCTCTGCTGGGATGACCTCGTCCTCTTCTTCCAGTCCCATTTGGTGTTGGTACAGTCCTTCTTCCCCATTATCTTCCCAGATGGCCATATCAATGTTCCCATTCTTCATGCAATTAAGTTCATCAACCCCACCATGATGTCCCGTTTATAATGGGTGTTTAACACCCCCAGCCTGACTGGCTCCTGAGATAACAATGGAACAACAAACAACAATCCTGTGAAAGGAATGTCTCTGATCCTTGTTACATTTACTAATGAATCAACCATGCCTAACTTCTAAGAGAAGACAGGAACATAAGGTAAAACACATACAACAAGATAAAGACAATTCTCATCAACAAGTAACAGCAAACAAAGGCTCAGAGATGACAGCTAAACTCGCAACAAATTGTTGCCTCAGAGGTGAGGCCTGGTTAAACTTAGCCATAATCAAGTAGGTTACAACTTAGCCATAATTAAGTTAAGAAAATAGGAAATTGTGTTTGTGTGTGAATGGAGGACTAAGCCATTGAAAGAGTTGAGAGGAGAACTCTGCTAGTCCTGTGTTTTATTATTTTGCTCATAAGAAAACGAAGTACTGGTGATCAGGGGACAAAGGACGGGTTTCATCCCTTAAAACTAACACCGCTGTGCAGATAGTGCACAGTAGAAGGCCATGTTAGTGTCCTCCCTTTGACTGTGTGCCAGAGAACTTTTCTGTGAGACCACATAGTACAACATGCCGTTGTTCAAGAAAAGGGATGTCGAACTTGAGGGGGATGAAAAGTTTGTGGAAGGATATGCAGTCTGTGTAAATTCTCAGTCATCCAGGTCATTGTATCCAAGGTAGTTTTCTCTGTCAACTGGACTGGGTTTCTTCTCTTGAAGACGTTTTGCCTTCTATCCAGAAGGCTTCTTCAGTTCTGAAATCGCTGGGGAGAGAGCTTGAAAATATATAGCCCCTGTGGACCATTTGCATGCTAATGATCTGGGTGGTCACCTGAGAGTCGTTAGCAGGGTCGTTGGTGATCCAGCAGACAAAGGGGAGACACCTCAACAGAAACTAGGTGAACGACCCGACCAACGACCCTGCTAAGGACTCTCAGGTGACCACCCAGATCATTAGCATGCAAATGGTCCACAGAGGCAATATATTTTCAAGCTCTCTCCCCAGCGATTTCAGAACTGAAGAAGCCTTCTGGATAGAAGGCGAAACGTCTTCAAGAGAAGAAACCCAGTCCAGTTGACAGAGAAAACTACCTTGGATATGCAGAAGGTTCGGGGAAAATAAGTCAGGAAAGGTGGAGAAGAAAGTTCAGTTTTTCAGGCAAACTCTGCACTACAGATATTCTGGAGTTGCAGACAAAGAAGAAGAAAGAGAAACATGACAAACGCAAGGCAGAATATAAATTATCTGAGAAATGACAGGAACAAAGTAAGATGAGAGACATATAGTTGGAACAAAGTAAGTTGAGAGACATAGCCATAGGAAAAACATAGGAAAGGCACAAAACAGGCACAAAATAGATGATGGAGAACCACATGACTGCCAAGAATTAGCTGAACAAACTGCAAAAAGTAGAAGTGATTTAAAAGAACAACTTTTAAAAACTGGAGCAAAAATTAAAACTGTTTTGTTTGTAGACGGCTCATCAAAGAAAAATGAGCAACCTGAAAAGAAGACATCTATGTATGACCAGCAGGAAAATCTATCCTACCAAAAAATCTGTGTAAATGGGCTGCTATATTGAGCCATGGTGTAACACATGTCTCAACAGGAGGGATAGTAGGACAGATACAGCAGCACTATACAGCCTATGGATTTAATTCTTATTAAAAAAAAAATAATTGTAGAACATGTCTGACATGTGCAAGACACAATTCACAAGGAAATCTGAGACCAAGGAGAGGAAAATTTCCTGCTCCCCAATATCCATTCCAAACTTTTACAAAAACCCAGCACATTTACGGTTAGGGGTAGGGTTAGGGTTAGAATTAGCTGTGTTCTGAGCATAGAAGAATCCTTAATCATAAATGTAAAAGTGATCAAAGAATGGTCTGACAGGAGTGGGTTGTGAGGGAACACTGACACATGTTCTACCTCAACACCATAAGTCAGAACTAGATCTAGGGTGTGGTTGAAGCTATGAGTTGGTTGGTTTATCTGCTGGAGGAAACCAACTGACTCAAGTAATGTAATGAAGCCATTTCTAAAGCTGTCATTTACAACGTCTACATGGATATTAAAGTCTCCAATGATAATGACTTTGTCCGTTCCTAGGACCAAGTCAGATAAGAAATCAGAGAACTCAGACAGGAACTCTGAGTGTGGCCCAGCAGGGGGCCGATATACAACTACAAACAGAAGTGGCTTTTCTGCCTTCCAGTTCAGATGGGTGATGCCAAGAGTCAGGCTTTCAAATGAACTGGAGCCATATTTTGGTCTATGATTAATTAATAACTTGGAGTGATAGATTGCTGCCACTCCCCCTCCTCGACCAGTAACACGAGGAATATAATAATTAAGATGGGTAGGAGGAGTAGATTCATTTAAGCTAACATACTCCTCCTCCTGAAGCCAGGTCTCAGTAAGACAAAATAAATCAATGTGATGATTCTTCTATGCTCAGAACACAGTCTTACTATAGCAGATGTCGTTCAGATAATGCTGTAGCTAAGTTTAAGGAAGCGATCCCTGTGCTAATCCCAGGACCACTGTGTGTTTCCCCAGGGATAAATCATTATAATCTTAGCCCTGCTGAGGTTGACTCTATTGCGGAAGGTGCAGCAACCTCACTGAGAATCACGCTTGATTCTGTTACCCCCCTGAAAAAGAAAATAGTAAATCAGAGGAGGTGTGCCCCCTGGTATAATTCACATATCAGGACCCTCAAGCAGAAAGTGCGAAGACTAGAAAGGAAGTGGCATTCTTGTAAAATAGACAGCTATCATGTAGCCTGGAAAGACTGTCTATTAGTTTACAAAAAGGCCCTCTGCAAGGCTAGAACAGCTTATTTTTCTTCTTTAATTGAGGAAAATAAGAGCAACCCCAGGTTTCTTTTCAGCACTGTGGCCACATTAAATAAGAGTCACAGTGTTTTAGATCCACGTATCCCTTCTTCCCTTAGTGGTGAAGACTTCATGAGCTTCTTCACTGATAAAGTTCTAGCTATCAGAGAGAAGGCTAACCAGGCCATCCCAACAACTGGACCATCACCAGATGTGCTGACTGTGGGAACATACAGGTTCTCCAATGAGCCCTTAAACTCCTTCAGCCCTATATATTTTTCTGAGGCGTCTTCGCTAATTCAGAAATCCAAGACCACCAAGTGTCTTTTAGATCCCATCCCAACACACCTGTTGAAGGATGTTTTACCCCCGGTCCTACAAGGTGGCAGTGATTAAGCCGTTGCTTAAAAGACCATCACTGGATCCTGACGTATTAGCAAATTATAGGCCAATATCCAACCTTCCTTTTATCTCTAAAGTTCTTGAGAAGGTGGTGGTGACTCAGTTACTGGAGCACCTGCAGAGAAACAGCCTGTTTGAGATGTTTCAGTCAGGCTTTAGAGCTCATCACAGCACAGAAACAGCACTTCTTAAAGTCACTAATGATCTTCTTATAGCTTCAGATCATGGACTGGTCTCTATGCTGGTTCTGCTGGATCTCAGTGCTGCTTTTGATACAGTTGATCACAGCATCCTGTTACATAGACTGGAACATGTGATTGGGATTAAAGGGACAGCACTAGACTGGTTTAGATCATATTTATCTGATAGATACCAGTTTGCTCATGTCCATGGTGTTCCCTCCTCATACAGTAGGGTTAGCCATGGAGTTCCTCAAGGTTCTGTACTTGGACCAATCCTCTTCACCTTGTAAATGCTTCCCTTAGGGAACATTATTCGGCAGCATGGGATACATTTTCATTGTTATGCTGATGACACTCAGCTTTATTTATCCATGAAACCAGAGGAGACAGAGAAGTTATTGAAGCTCCAGATCTGTCTTAAAGACATAAAGTCCTGGATGTCTTCAAATTTCCTCCTCCTTAACCCAGGAAAAACTGAGTTCATGGTGTTTGGTCCTGAACCTCTCAGGGATAGATTAGATCATATGATCACTCTAGATGGTATCTCATTAACATCTAGTCTCTCTGTGAGGAATCTAGGAGTAACTTTTGATCAAAATCTCTCCTTCAACTCACACATTAAATTAGTCTCTAGAAGTGCCTTTTTTCACCTGAGGAACATCACAAAGATTAGGAAGCTACTGACGCGGCATGATCCTGAAAAGTTAATTCATGCTTTTGTTACTTCTAGGCTGGACTATTGTAATTCTTTATTATCAGGGTGTCCAAACAACTCTTTAAGAAGCCTCCAGTTGATCCAAAATGCTGCAGCCAGAGTTCTGACAGGTATTGACAAAAGAGATCACATAACTCCTGTAATGGGGTCGCTTCATTGGCTGCCCATTAAATTTAGAATAATTTTTAAAACCCTTCTTTTGACCTACAAGGTCCTCAGAGGCCTAGCTCCATCCTACCTGGAGGAGCTAGTGATACCTTACCAGCCCAATAGACCGCTCCGCTCTCAGAATGCTGGTCTACTTGTGGTTCCCAGAGTTTCTAGGAGTAGAATGGGAGCCGAGTATTTAGCTACCAGGCCCCCCTGCTATGGAACCAGCTCCCTGTCCAGGTACGGGAGGCTGACTCCATCGCTACTTTTAAGATCAGACTTAAAACCTACCTCTTTGAAAAAGCTTATTGTTCCTAATTCTGTAGTTCTAGTTACTATCATAGATAGACAAATTATCATACTTAGGGGGTCGTCTAATCATTAGGTCACATCTTAGCTATGCTGTTATAGGCCAAGGCTACCGGGCTCCGGAAACATGATCACCTGACAGGCCTCTGTCACCCCACTGGGTCATGGTTTCCTCTCCTCTCCTCTGCTTTCCTCTCCTTTCCTCCTCCTCATCAAGCAGACTAGTTATGCTGATTCCTGTGTAGTTTTTCTGCCCCCCCGCCCCCCCCTTCATTTACAGGTATCGCCGCCTTCGGAGCTGCATGATGACCTCCGGCCCTGCTGACCCGTTGTATAGTGTATTTTTGTGTGTGTTTCTGTGCCTCTCCTCTCCTCTCCTCTCCTCTCCTCTCCTCTCCTCTCCTCTCCTCTCCTCTCCTCTCCTCTCCTCTCCTCTCCTCCTCTCCTCTCCTCTCCTCTCTCTCCTCTCCTCTCCTCTCTCTCCTCTCCTCTCCTCTCCTCTCTCTTTACCCAGCCGGCCATCAACAGGAGGGTCCCCCTCCTGCTCAAGGTTTCTTCCTGTTAAAGGGGAGTTTTTCCTTGCCACTATTGCTTGTCTGGGGTTAGGCCCTAGGATTCTGGAAAGCGCCTTGAAACAATTTTGATTGTATAAGACGCTATATAAATAAAGATTGATTTGATTTGATTTGACAGCACATGCTTCCATATCAGACAGATTACGGTAAAAGAACACCTCCTGTGTCATGCCCTGCAGCTCTATCTCCTGTCACTTCCTTACAGCAACTGCATTTCTGTCGTCCTTGACCAGAGGAGAAGTTCACACATCAAGCGTCATGAACATTAAGCATTAACAAATAATATGAAACATTAAGTAATGAGAAACACTATAACAAGAATAAAGAATATAACAAGGTAAAAGCAAATAAGAGATAACTTTATTATAATGGTTCTAACATCGAGTGACCTCCGCTTCTTTATGTCAGATATAGAGGTGTGCTGTGTCACCATCGTACACCTTGTTTTCCACAACTTTGTTGCAGTGGTGCAGATGGTCATCCAGTAAAGTTCTTGTTGTTGTACAGACAATTCTTCCATGAATATTCCAAAAAATATTGATTTCCTTTTAATATTTATGTTTAAACCTATTTGAGACATCTTGTCCCACACCTCTCTGGACCTCTGACACTCCAGCAATAAATGTTCTATTGTTTCCTCCTCCTGTAAGTTGTCAAATGGACACTTGGTTTTAACTTAGCAGCTCCATTTAACCACTACCCGTACCACTAATCGCCACACTGATATTTGCCACAATATGTCCCTTTTATTTTCTGAGAGGTTTTTATTGAATATGTTCTTGATACATTGATCATACTCAGAGGTATCCAGGTGCTTGTAGGAGAAGATGCCACCATACATGTGAGCACTTATTTTAATGTATATTTCTTTATTGGTCATGTTACCCCTTGTCTTGCTCTCCCTCTCTTTTTAGTCCAGCTAAGAATTTCTCCCACCCAAACAGCCTTTCTGTAGAGTCCTGAGGAAATGTTTTTACAGTAGGCAATCTTCAACTTTAAACCCAGGTCCATTTGTCACACCTGTGGGTTAAGTTGGCTCTTTTTTGTCCAGTCTCCATGTTGGTTTTGTGACTTCCTGTTTTATTTTGAAACTAACTCTCCTCTTGTTTCAGGCCACTTACTCTTCCTTATGTGTCACCTGTCCAATTGTCTTCCCTGATTCCTGATTGTTTCCAGCTGTTCCCCATTACCCCGCACGTGCTTATAGTCTGTGTCTCCCTTGGTCCTGTGCCAGTGTATCGCGTCCCTTGTCATGATCACCAGCTTGTCCTTCATTGCCACGAGAATCTTCGAGACTATCACAACCTTTGTTTGTCTGATCCTCGTAAGAGAGTGTGTTTTGTTTGGCTTTGCCCCTTTTTTGGATTTCTTTAGTTTAGTTTTTTATTTTTATTTTTTTGCTTCACCCCTCCTTGGAGGCGTTTTGAGTTTGAATGAAGACTGTTACTTCCTGAAAGCTCTGCGCTCGAGTCCTCAGAGTGAGTATTGTCACCATTGCTCCCATGCCTCCCTCTTTTTTTTTTTTCTTTTGTATA
Source organism: Takifugu flavidus (assembly GCF_003711565.1). Taxonomy (NCBI): domain Eukaryota; kingdom Metazoa; phylum Chordata; class Actinopteri; order Tetraodontiformes; family Tetraodontidae; genus Takifugu; species Takifugu flavidus. Next base: position 7,976,024 of record NC_079525.1, read on the forward strand.
CAACCTCTCTTTTTTGTTACTTCTCTCGTGATTCCCCAGATAAAATTGATAGCTATTTTATTTTAATCAAGGTTTGGTCTTCGGGAAGGAAGATTATGGCTAAAAAGTTTGGCTAAAATGAATAATTACAATTTGTTTTGTAACTAAATGACTTGTTTTCCTGTTTGTGTAATTCTTTTATTTCCTTTACCTTTGCTTCCCAGTTATCAGTGTAGCTGTCTTTATTGCTTATTTTTATCCCTAAGGTTCTAATTGTTTAATTTGTTCGTTTAATTGTGGCTGGTTATCCGCCTTACCAAACCAGATGCCCTCCGTTTTCTCATGATTGAGTTTGGGCACCAGATACCAGATGTATTTCAAAATTTTCAGTTAGAACCCCCTTTACGTTGATTTGCACTGATTTTGCATACAGCAGTTTTATATTTATAAAATCGTTTGGTGGTTGGGTTTTTTATTTATTTTTTTTAAAACAAACCATAATACCTTAAAACTTCCCATAAATACTCTCGAGATAAAACCAAAAGCTTTCTTTTGGTCCAAACTTAAAATAAGATTCATCTGTAGGATGAAATATTTCTCTTTTTGCACCTAAGTTATCCTACATTAGCCGTCCTCTTATTGCATGTTTGTTCTTTTTCTATTTGTTCTAAAGGATCATGAAGTCTGTTCATAATGATTTTAGCCAATATTTTTATGTTCATAAGTGTTACATCTCTATAATTGTCTGAGTACTACCTCTTATGTATTAATGTAATTATGCCCTGATAAAAGGAGTTATGGAGTTTTCCCTCCCTGATGCCTGTGTTATACACAGAAGTCAACAGATCTGCTCTTTCCGCTGTGCATTTTATATAAAATTCTATGGGCAGTCTATCTGGGCCAGGAGCTTGACTGTATAATTGCTTGTTTAACTTCCTCTATGGTAATTTCTCCATCTATTGAGCTTAGGTTGGCGTCATGGAGGTTAGTCGGTTCCAGAAATGTAACCAGTTCCTCCTTATGTCAATCTTTTGATATGTTCTTTCAACCCAGACTTTAATAGTTTCTTTTTACTTTCCTCATCTGACTATCCTCCCCTATAACTGCCTCAATATATTTATTCTCTATTTTATGCATATTTATCAGACTTCCTATGTTTACTGGTCTGTCGCTGTCACTGACTCCAGCTTGAGGACACGGACTGTGTGACGTACTGTATTCATTTTGTCCAATTGTGTCTTATTGTCTTCCAGGTTATTGATGTCTTCATCTGTTTTATCCCCTTTTGTTTGGAGGTCTACATATTTTTCCATTCTCTATATTTTTTGGTTTAACAGCCTACATTGAAACTTAAAGAATCATTTTATTCTGTCCTTCATGATCTCCCAGAGGCAGCTATCAGTCTGAGTACAGTACACCGAGTCCTTTTATTATGCTGATTTCCTTCAAGTCTATTATGGTATCGGGATCCTTTAGGCAGCTAATATTCACTTTTGCCAAGCTGAAGGAGTGTTTCCATAGTAAGGTGATCAGTGTTTAACACTTTTGTATTGTATTCTAAAGGGTGAATGTTTGAGACATGGATTCGGTTTATGTTGTCAAACCTCGTGAAGTCAACCTTGGCTGGTTGTAAAACTCTAAACATCCTTCATACCACATACTTCGCTCATTTTAATTAGTGCTCTTTTCTGTCATTTTCAGTGGTTGCTGAGATATTCTATCCTCTGTCCAAATACGTGTTAAAATCGCCACATACAACAGTAAAATATCTGACCATTAGCAGCTCATGTAGTTTCCTAAAAATCCTTACTTTAGCTACCTTTACCTTGTTCAGGAATGATGCCCAGGTGCTTTTGACCTGGTGAACATCACATCAGCCCCATCAGATCTGAGGACAAGGGAAGCTACAAGTGCAGGGCTGAGAACCAATATGGGCAGACGACATTGTCACATTTATTCATTCAGGTGCACCATGAGAAGGAAATGCGACTGAAGCATGGAGAGCTGATCAGACCCAAGCAAAGATAAAAAGATCAACATCTTTACTCTCTATCTGATCCTCCGAGACATCCCTCAGTGTCAGTGAGTGCCCCTGGTGAAGTAGAGGACACTTCAGTCACTCTGAGCTTTAGCTCTGATGCTAACCCAACTGCTGGACAGTAAATGTTGTTCCTGTTCAGTCTGGAACACCAGAGGACATGTGACGTCTAGCCTAATTCAACTTTGTGTAAAAGGTGAACTGTTTCTCCAGGCTGTGTCACTAATTAAGACAAATGGTTTTTATCACTCATTTTTGTTCATATTTGAGTTGAGGACACATGTTCTGGTCATGTGACTGTCTTCAATCCAACAGGACTTTCTTGGTTTATCTTCACCACTTCTCAGCCTGATTAATCATCTGTTCATGGTGTTGCCACTTTTGAATGCTGCAAGCAGGTTGACTGGTGAGACTGTCTCTGACAGGCTCCACGGTAAGCCCGTCTGTCATCTCTGAGGTAAGAGGCAACAACTCCATAAGTAAACCCATTCTGGACAGATTCAGCTTAAATATGTTGAAAGCTGATAAGAGGAACGAGGTCAGACTGAAACTCTTCCATTCAAACAACTCGTCTAGATTGAGTTTATGGTGTGAGGTCCTTCACCAGCAGAGATCTGGACAGTTATCTGTCAGAACTGGAAGGTCTAAAAGAAAAACAAGTGGACCTCAGACTCTTGAAACTGGTTTTCTTTGTTTTAGCTCTGGTTTAAAAGGCTTCTTTGGTTCTAAATTATCTGTACTGACGGAACGGTTCTGTACTGACGGAACGTGGTCCTGCAGGGAGGGCGATGGTCAGCAACAATTCACAGGGAGGCTGCAACATTTACATGATGCTCAGCTGCTACTGAGTGGGCCAAGAAAATAAATACACACACACACACACACACACACAGCAGCGCCACCAGCCAGGAACAGAGACTAATCAGACCAGGATGTTCTGATCTTCTATGGTTTTGCTGAGTTTGTGGGAACCTGTTCCTGTTGTGACAGGACTAATGTGGTCTCCTGTAGCTGTTTTCAAGGTTCCACCTGTTCTTCAGAGATCGTGTTCTTCATTCCAGGGTTGGAACCAGTCTGCTCATTCTTCTCTCCAGATCTTAATCCAAACACGTGTTGCTCTCTGGATATCTTTCTGTAAACCTTGTTAATCAGCAGGTTCTGATCTACTCAGACCAGCTTGTCTGGCACCAACAACCAGCAGCCTTCACGGTCATTTAGAATGTCTTCTCCATCCTGATGCTGGTTTGACCTTCAGACGGTTGTCTGGACCACGTCTACAAGGCCAAGGCCTCATTGACATCACATTTTTGGGTGAAAACACAAAATTTGTTTTTGGTTTTTTTCTTTCCCCTGTCCGTTTGCCCAGAACATTTGATTATCACATCTTTCCTTACAAAGGAACCCAAACTGGAGTGTCTTGGTGATTTTGGGCTAAAGCTTCAGGTGACTGAGCTTGTCCAAGTAGACAGAACATTTGTAGAAGAGGAACATCAAAAGTAGAACTATAGCAACAATAACTCCCAAACTACCTTCTCTGTAGTTGAGGGTTCCTCTTAGAAGCAACGCCACCTGGTCAACGGTTCACTGGAGAACTTTAGTGCTCAACATTAGAGCCGCTGTTGTTCTGCAAGCGATCATGAGCTCCCTTAAAGCTCCAAGGGAGGCTGCTTAGTTCTTTGGGTTGACCTGGTAAAGTGCCGTTCCAATGAAGCAGTTACTTTTTTTTTTTGAGATGCACAGGTGGCCAATGGGGATTCTTCATAAGTCTCAATGTCAGGTCAGTTTTTCCATCCAGAAGAACCTGGAGGTGACTGATCTGTTGTCACACATTAAACAATAGAAGCCGATTGTTGATAACATCTTTGATACTGAGTCGCATATAAATCTACCTAAATTAATTTAATAGCTTTTACCTATTAAATTTAAAGTAGGATTCGCCAAGTAGTTTGTTCTTGCGGCGCCCCCTGCTGGACGTCAGGTGTAACAGCAGGATGGAAGCCTGACATGAAGCAAGAGGAAACCAGCAGAGAAGTTAACTATTTAATTTGTGTACACTAAAAGTAAAATATACAGTTACAGTCTGAAAAGAACCTGGACATGCACAACAACCTTCCTGACAGGCTCTTCAAATGATTCCATTTTTTCCATAGGAATTTCCCCTTACATTTACAGTCCATAGTTTAACTGTACACAGTCTAAAGCCACAGTGAACTATGATTACATCCATTTCATCTTTACAATGTGCAAAATCCTCCAGGGAGGGAGACGTACGGACCAGAGTCTCAGCAGAGAAAAACAAAAGCGTAAAAGAAAGTGTTTCAACCAACACACACCAGCAGTTTGGTCCCTTCATCCCCTCAGACGACCCCGACCTTAGTGGTTCACACCAATATCCCAGTTTTACCCCAAAACGACAGAACCAAGGGCCCACCAGAAAAGAGATGAATCCGTCAGAATCAATGAAGGGAGCAAAAGAAATGATTCTCCTGGAACAAAGTCAGCAGCATTTGGTTTGGAGGAAGAATCCAGAGAAGAGATGGAGGGACTAAAGAAAGATAGTACATTAAAAAAGCTAAAAACAAACATTCAGGGGATTTTGCAGGCAGTGTGGTTTCAAGTCAATAAATATGCTGATATCATTTACCTATACCTTTATGAATGGATTAATTTCAGCTTCCGTTTGGACCAGTGTTTCCTTCAGACAAAAACCACCACAGATATAAAAATAAAGTCAAAATAGAAACTTAATCCCTGATTATGTACATGATTTCTCTGGATATGAACCATCATCTATAAATTAGCATCTCTATAAATTAGTTATTTACCTGTGCACGAACTCGTCCTCACTCATCCTAAATGCTTCAATTTATTTTTAAAATGGATAAAACAAGACAAATGTTAAAAAAAAGGACAAAAGTGAAGAACTAAAGACCAAAGTAAATAAAAGAAATAGATTTTGTAAAAGCTTCGGAGCTGGGTGGGGCCAAGAACGGTGCTTGCTGGGGGGTAGGGTCTCAGTCTGGCGTACTCTGGCAGACAAGTGGCATCAGTGTGGCAGGAAACATCAACACTTTGGCCTGCATGAAGGACAGATCGGGCAGAGCGGCGATCACTTTAGCCGCCTCTTCACTCAGGTTCTCTTCCTTCCTGGGTTTCCTGTCCAGACAGGAAGTGACCAAAGAGCAGTGGCCATGATCATACATCAGAATTCAGCAAAAACAGTAAAAAGTTCCTCCTTTAGGCAGAAAAAAATGTCTTATTAAAGCACTGAAATGAAGACACAATAAAGTGATCTGACCTGGTGGAGGTGCTGGTTTTCTCCATGGTGGACATGAGCCGGGCAAAGGCATCCACCATGCGGCTGCTGGAGCTGCTGAGGTCCAGCTTTGCTGTGGTCAGCTCGTACAGCTCGGGGTCGACCCCTGACCGGGACAGGAAACAAGCAGGCTTTTATTGTGAAATCCAAATGAAGTTTGGACGATGTGTGGGCTGTTAACTGTGAAACCTCCAGCCTATGTTTGTTCTTTATGTATGGTAACTTTTCACAGCTAAAGCAAGACATCAAAACTGGCATTGTTGGGAGAAATGTCACACATTTGTGACCTCTGCAGGAGATTATTTTTATTTGTACGGTGTGCTGAAAGGAGGCTGAAACTTTCATCCCATTCCAGAAATCTGCTGACAAATTCCTCACAGGTGTGCTCTAATTTACTTTCAAACAGCTTAAAAAGAACAAACTCAACAGCCCCCAGCGGGACGAAATGCCGCCAACGTGTGGCTGCGCTCAGCAGCTGCATCTGTAACAGTGGGAACAAACTGAAACAAAAGTGAAACTGTGTTGATATTTGATGAAGGTTACAGGTGAGATGGAGGAATGGAAGGATTAGGAGGTGCTGCTGACCTGGCATGGAGGCTGAGTTGGTAGAACCTGAATCCTCCACAGGACCAAAAAAGTCCAAGTTTAAGAGAGCCGAGCCTCCGCTCGCTGCAGAATCAGGGGCGGCCGAGGTTATCAGACAGACAGAGTGAGACAGCAGAGACGCGTACTGATCAAAGAGTAAGACAGGTGACAGACATGTTGCTCCCATCGGTGAGAACAGAGGAGGAAAAATCCACCAAAACCTCTGCTCTCAGAATTCTTACCCTTTCCTCCAAATACCAAAGAATTAATGTTCAACTGTGGCTGATCCACAGTTTCCTTTAATCTACTTCTGATCAATTATTAAAAATCTCAGCCTTTGATTTCACCTGCAGATGTTTCCTGTGGATTTTTCCTTCATTGAAGAACGTGTTAATAATCAGAGAATAACATGCAGGATGGACCCAGCTCCTCTGATTGGCTGGTGACTTTACACATTTCTCAACAGGAGAGATGATTAAGTGACCACAGAAGGGAGCCGAAGGTCAGGAGGGCAAGGCTTATTTACCATCCAGAGGGTTGGTAAGGCCACTGCTGCTCCAGTCAAACTGGATGGGGGGGAGCGCCTCCTGCTGAGTAACAACAGACAACATCAACAGCTCCAAACGGGTGCACGTATGTGCGCATTGGTGCCGACAGACACACACTCACTCACTTACCTGGACTGAATCTGAGTTTTCTGTCACCACTGGAGGCATCTGGCCGATTGAGGCGATCATCTCTGCAGCAGAGATGGGCTTCACAGGCTCTTTGGTTGGTTCCAACATCCCCTGAAATCACAGCAGGATCAAACCATCAGCACAGAACCTGCACGGCTCAGAGGACAGAGGGTAGGTCGACTCACCAGACTGGCAGCATACATGGGGACAATTACGGGCTGCTTCTTCTGTCCGGTGAACAGCTGTAGGGGGAGAAACCGCAGGTTTACAGAGCATCTATCGTCCTCAGTCTCCAGAGGATCTGAACCCTCCGTTAGTCCAGGACTTACGATGTTCCGGGTGTCGATTCCCAGGCAGGACAGCAGCACTTTGTTGCAGTGGGAGCCCCCCCACTGGTGCCTGAGCCCAAACGCTTCGTGGATGTCCTGAAGCCGCATCCACACACTGCCGTGTGTAGACCTGTCAAAGACACAATGGTTGATAAGGCCCTCATCTGGTCCTGCGTGAACACAGACGTGACTTCAAAGGACTCACCTGTTGCACAGTGACCCCCCCTCCTCCCCCCCTCCAGCCTGAACCCTGTCCTCTGCAGGTCCCAGCAGAGTCCTTAGGAACACCACCTCTTCATCCAGGCTAGGAACAGCAGGCTGAGGGAAGCTGCTCTGAAACAACTTCTCCAGGCGGCTCGAGAGCGAAGCCTGCAGACAGGACCATCAACAGGTCAAAGGTCAGACCCACGCCAGCCAGAAGGATCTTTGTCCTCATTTATTGTTATTTTGTTAGCTGTTGTTTTACGTTTACACAGGAACCAAGACACTCTTCTCCCAGTCTGACCACTACGGCATCAGGACTTACTGTCGTTTTGTCTGTCCCAATGTCGTCCCCTCTCACTGCAGCCTCTTCTCCTCTGTGCTCCTGCTCCTTCTCCTCCTCTCTGCTCTTAGCAGAAGCAGAGATGTGCGTCTCAGTGCTGAACGCCGCCCACGACTCCCCCTCCCCATGCCCCTCCTCAAAGGCACTCCACCCTGCGTCTGCCTCCTGACCATCAGTAGCCGAGCTGAAGTTTCCAAAACTGTCACTGATGGGGAATTCTGTGAACTTCTCAGTGTTGTTGTCAGTGCTTTGAAACTTGGGGGCATTAAAGTTGCCAAAGTCGTTGTCGTCCCCGTCCTCTGTGGGTTCCTGCGTGGGGGCAGAGCTATGTGACCTGCTCCCGTCCTGCTCAGCATCCTGTTCAAAATCAGTAAAACCTGGAGCACTGAAGGAGGAAGCATCACCAAAGTCCCCAAAGTCTTCATCATCTTCTGCCAGCTGGCTGTGGTCAGCAGGCGTGGTGGTTTCCCCCTGGAGAGGGGGGGAAGGCACAGAGCCCGTGGTGCTCATGTCGGCGTACTCCTCCAGAGCATCTGTGGACAGCAGGCGGCCAAGCGACGTTTCCGTCTCTGTCTCGGTGTCAGAGCTCTTCCCGTGGATCTGTTCCGTCTCTTCAGGTCCACTGGGCGAAAGGCCATTTTGACTGTGGGCCCCCACATTGGTCCCGTCAGCCACGCCCAGTCCGTTCAGGGTATTAGTGCAAACTGAGGCCAAGTGCTCTTGTGCAAAGGCTGCATCGCTGGGGGGCCCCGGGCCCCAGCCCGTGTTGCACGAGCCATCTGGGGCCTCTGCAGGAGCAGATATGGACTCAGACTCCTGGGTTCTGCTTGAGTCCCTGAGAGTGTCCTCTGCAGGGGCTCTCTGCTCTGGATGGATGACGTGTCCTTCAGCATCAGAAAAAGAAGCAAAGTCAGCAAAGTCGTCCTCTGGACTCTCTGGCCGGACGCTGCCCAGATCCTCCACAGACGTTCCTTTACTAAGAGAGTGGACAGAGTTCTGCAGGGAGGGGCTTCCCTGAAGGTCAAAGGTCACAAACCCATTAGTGAGAGCCTCTGGGCCTCTGCTGTTGGGGTTGCTCACTGGATGAACTGGGGAGCCTGTGAGGACACTTTTTGTCTCAGTCCTGTCTGTGGGAGTGTCGCCACGGTGCCCTGCTGGCACGACTCCATTAGCTTTGAGCGGCTCGTTGCGGTGCATGCTGGTGGAGGAGCTGTGGCTGAATCCCAGCATGCCGCGGCTGTTGAGGAGCTCTGGGGGGGAGGTGGCGTTGAGTGCTTGTGTTTGATTGAAGGTCGTTGGGGTGTCGAGCTCCGTGAGGCTGATGCTGGCGGGCAGAGCGGGAAAAGTGCCGAAGTCTCCAAACTCACTGTCCTCCTCCTCTGTGCCATCATCCATCGGAGGTGGAGACGAGGAGTACATACGGATCACCCCTGGCTCCATGGCTCTTCAATGACTTGACCTGTCTGGTTACACCTTTGAGAAGAAGAGAAGCTGCATCAAGTCTGGAACTGATCGCCATCACCCCACATCTGCTCACTTCCAGAAAAAAAAAGCAAATAATCGAAATGCTCAAGATTTGACTGAATATTTTAACACCGATGTGGCCCCAGATGTCAGGGAATACACATTATTTAGACAAACAGTGATTTTACTACTGCAGCTTTAATTAGGGTGGTTTAATCCCTGAGAGCAGAGAACAGTAATGGAGTGATAATGGGAAGTAGTAAAGCTGAGTGACACATCTTCTGACTTCTGAACAGTCCAGCATCAACCCTAGACAACCCCCTCCCCAATAACTGAAATATTATCCTTTTCTAACAGTTAATCCTAAAAATGATGTGTGTTGAAACAGTTTCAGAATTTGTCAATGAAAACGATCTAGGTCTTCTCAGTTGCTGACACCGTGTTAATGTTAAAGAGAGCTGATGGGATGGCAGCTGCACTGAGGCGGACAAAAGGAACCTGTCTCCGTTCTTGCAACCTGAGCAGCGGGTCTGTGTTTACTGATCAACCTTATCTCAGGATTGCTCGAAGCAGCCGGTCCAGTAAGACCAGTAAGACACAAAATGGTTCATTTTCATAGGAAGACCTGGTTCATCACCGCAGACGTCAGTAGATTTGACAAGAGCAGCAAAAAGACAACATTAAACAGCTATTCTGAACACTTTTAAAGACGATTCCATCCGGGTCCGTCGGAACTATCAACGTTTTCACAAGGGCAGCATTTTTGAGAATTTGTTACCATTTGTTGCCAGGGTGAAGGTTCGAGTAACTCCTGGTCAAGGCTGGCTCAGTATAGAGCACTTTTCATCTGAGGCTGAAGTTAAACAGTTGACGGCTAACGTGGCTAAATCGCTGAACTAGCTTAGCTTGCTAACAGGCGGGTGGGTGCTCGGCAGATACATGACAGGTGCTTCGTGTGGAATATAAAACGGGCACAGTGCGATTAATCTACTGTGATGACAACAACAGCACCAGCAGCAACAACAACAAGTAGCATTAATGACACTATACGCGTCAGACATTCTAATCTAAGATGGGTGTAAGGGTGGACAGGTGAGCTTTGCTAGCCTGAGTGTAAAATAATGGAAAACGATGTTGCCAATAGCGAATTTATGCCTCGCATAGACGTCCGTCGCGTCCGATGCTTTGCTAAGTAAAACACATTGACATTCATTGTATAATCTTAAAAACAGCAGCATTAAATGTTGGTGAGACGTGAACTAGCTTAGCTTAATGCGCAGCTAGCTAATATAACTGAAACAAGCGTCTCCGCTGCTCGCTCAGTTAGCCTTAGCTTAGCTTCGCTTAGTTTACCTTCACCATCCAGCTTTGACAGCAGCTGCCTCAGTAACCGACACAAAAGGTCTGACTGACCGTGAGACGTGGTCCGCTGAGGTCCATGGCTGGCTGAGAGAACGAAGCGCTCTCTACACTGAACCGGGTTTGTCCAGCTGGGCACTTGAGGACGGCACAAACCAAAGGTTGACTCAGCCGGCGGCGGCTGCTGTTAGCCTGCCCGTATCTCCCAGCATGCACCGCGGTGGAAGCAGCACGACGACCGCTTCTGCAAAAACTTTTCGCGTTGAACAGGTTCAACAGCGCTCAAAACCAGTCAGAACGGCCTTACTGGGACCAGTAGCAAGTGGCAACTCCACATATCCATCCAGCCTGTCATCATGTATAATCAATGTATATTAATCACAATAGCCTGCAGCTTACAAAGTAAATATACTAAAATACAGCTTTTGTTTCTTTTTTGGGCTTTTAATGTGGAATATAGAGGACGGTCACTTGTAAAAACACTCAAATACGATTTAAAGGGCCTTTTTAAACCACAATTTAAATAACAGTCACTAAACTCTATTCAAGTAAATACATTTTAAAAAATTACAGTTTAAGTCTGCAACAATCAGATACAATATTAGCAAACAGTTTTGTATAGTATATTTAAACTATTTCTGCTGTGGGGGTTGATGTACAAATCTGCTCTGTGAGGCAGAGGTATTTGTAATGACAGCAGCATCAGTAAAACTTCCTGAATTTAATGTGGAAAACCAGTGGGAACACCAACCAACCACAGGCCTGCACAGGCAGACGGGCTACGCTCACACAGGGTCTGGATTTAGGCCAGTTTAGTCACAGAGACGCTGCCTTTGATCCACATGGTGTCAATGTGGCAGAGAGACGTCAGCCTGTGCTGGAAGTTGCAGAGCTGCTCGCCGTCCACGAACACACGGAAACGACTCCGCTCGCAGCGAATCTCCAGCTGCAAACACACATTCACACAGACAGGTCAGAAACTGCAGCCAGCCACCACATCCACAGCCTTCTGGTTACCTTGAAAGGCTGGTCTTTGATGAAGGGGAAGAAGGGGACATCTCGCTCGGCATCCCCCCAGGATCCAGACATGCAGGCTCGGCGGATCGCCTGGCGATCCCGGAAGCGGATGCAGAGCTCCAGCGCCACGTCGGATGGAGGTTCCCCAGAAGTTCCACAACAACCAGTCAAGGCAACGTAGAACCTGACGGAGGCCAGATCAGTCATACACGCCAATACAAAATCAATTTTCAAGTATTTATAACATCTGAATATTTCAGCTTGAATAGCAAAGTTATAACATGGATTTACCAGGTTTATAAAGTTTAAAGGAATCAAAAATGACCTCTTAGTTACTCATCCAGAACTTTACCAGTACTTGAGTAAATTGATCACTTGATGTGAAATCTGAGGTCACCTGTCTGGTCGAGGGTCCACCACCCCGAACATGATGATCCTCTTCCCTGGCTGCAGCCCACCTGGGATGTGACCTCTGAAGGGAACCACCTGAGCAGCAGGAGAGATCAGCTTTCAGACATGAATTGACAAATAAAAGCGTTCTTTCCAGTTTTGAATAATGGAGTCCAATTACCAGACTTCTCTCAGTGTCTCTCTCTGCAGGACGAATGCTTGGCTGGTTTTCTTCACTTTTCTGTGGAAAAACCCATTTCTGGAAGTGCATCACAGCCATAGCAGCTTAAACACGAACATCTGTCAATATCATAGGATGGTTTTACTGGTCTCACTGTGTTCCATCTTTACAGAAGAAACTTCCTGTCCGTCACACTGGACACACTTTAAATAGCAGTTATCTGACTGCTTCATGACCTGAGAGAGGCCGCAGGGAGGTCACATGACCAGCATGTGAGGAAATGAGGAAAAGTTTCGTTTTACCTTCTAAATAAAAGCACAAATGCCTTCATACTGAGCCTACATACTTTGGGGACAGTTGGGTGTGTTAAAGTGGGTATGAGATCTTGTTCCGAACAGGATGTCTAAACAGCATCAAGAGTAAGTTTCTGTCAAAGTTTCACCAACAATGTCCAGACTGATGCGTGAAGGTCCCACATGTACGAAACAATTCATCCAACAAAAATATTAAAATGGACTTTTTACTCTACATTTATTCCAAAAATCAAGCAGAATATTTAACCTCAATATAGTAATTACCAATGTCTTTATTCTGGATATCTGGATTTTATAACACTAGCAATGAAAATACCCGAAAGTGTTCATAGTTGTGACGTCGGAAACACGGCTCTGAAAAGCTAAATCTTTTATTTTTTTAAAACCTGACCGGAAGTACCTTCACTACAATGATTCTGTCAGAGCTTTGGGGGGGGGGGAAACAAATCTAGAAACGATCAATGCCGAAAACCCAGGACTTTGTGAATGTGCGTGTGTGTCTGTGTCAGAACGAAGAACTTCCGGCGTACTGACGCGACGCTCAGGTGTGTGAACTCACCTTCCTGTCTGGTGCTCGCACGCTGTCAGCCATGTCGAACTGGACCCAAACAGACGGCAAAGACGTGAGCTGCAGGTCCGGTCTGATCACCTCCTTTCGCGCACACGCGCGCTGATAATCAGCTGCTTTTTCTGTTTCAGGAACAACTGAGCTCATTGTGAGGCTGCAGTTGAACATTGAGGCTTTTATTCAGTCCTAAAAATGAGTGTCAAAACTAGAAGATGCTTAAAATAATGTTTGTGGAGGTGAAGGAAAACTTTTTTGTAGATCAGAGTTTTGGTTGTAATTGCTCAGTTGTTTTCTTCATGTGATGGTTGGTTAATAAAGTTAACTCAGATGCAGACGTTAGTCTATGTCTTTCATTTCATTTTCAAACATCAGATTTTTCTTTTCTGTTCAGAAAAATGGCAGGAAGTGAGGTCAGAGGAAACATCCATCCATCTGCTCCTTTTTTACAGTTGAAACACTGCCACAAACGTACACTTGGACACACCATTGCTGGTGTAACTGCAAAAGCAGGAAATGGAATATTTAATAAAGTCTGATTACAGCCAGTTCTGAGCTTTGACCTTGTTCAACAGCACACAGATTCATGTCTGTTAACCAGCATTGAATAATCAGCCAGACATCACAGATAAACTCAAGTAGCTTCTTTTTATGGCATTAAATAAAGTGTGAAATGGACTTCAGGAGCGACACCAAACATAAGACCAAAACATCCATTTAAAAATCCAATTTTTGAAATCTTGAATGGAATTTTCACACTTCAGACTGAAGCCTCTCCACTGGAGGCTGATGTGGACCACTGTGAAGAACAGCGTTCCTCTCTGAAGGACCCACAAGAGCTCACACAGTCCATGGCATCCTACACCAGGCTTCCAAGCAAGAAGGAGAAGGCTGCTCCTACTGCCAGACCCAGGATGAGGAAGAAGGTCATGAGAGAGCCAGCTGTCTCGCAGTCCTTCCCTCGCACCAGCCTGATGAGCAGAGCCAAAGTTAGAACCCTAAGGCAGCTCTGAGCTGCTGATGCAGCAGCAAGGATTCTGACAAATGTTTCATTTTCCCAATTTAAAAAGGCAGCACTTTCTGTTACTCACTGTGGCGCGTACACCATGCAGAGGGTTGCTAGATAGCCATTGGAGAAGGCAAACGCCGCCATGATGGCCACAAAGGCGCCGTCATGTGTGAAAATGGTGGGCAATCTGGAGTTCTCCACATTACAGAGCATAAGCAGAGGGATGAAGATCAGGCGAGACAGCACGGCCACAGGGAGCAGAGTACTGTCTCTGGACGGCTGTGAAGACATCCTTCAGGTGAGTGAACAAAACAGGAAGCGCTCAGCAATGGCGGCGGACTCACCCACTGGACGATTGACACGGAGCTGCGGCCGACCAAGTCCATGGTGTTGAACACGATGAAGCAGCAAACGCAGGTGAAGACTTTGTCTGGAGAAGATAGAACCTCCCCCAAATTCAGTTAAAGGTGTGAAGACAAACATGGCTGCCAGAACATGTGAGCGCCCCTGATGGCGGCTCCAGTATCATCCAAACAGAGTGAAACAAGAGTCGCACCTGAATTTAGCAGGAACTCATCAGGAGCTCCTCCCCCAAACATCATATGATGCCATTATGAACTAGACTGACCCCAGGTGACGACGTCCTTGTAGACAGTCTGAACTCGGACTGCGATGACAGGAAACACAGACAACGTGACGGCGAACACACAGGTCACACAGATCGCCGTGAGCCAGATCTGCAAAGAAATTCCAGATTATCAAACCCAAGACGAATCAGCCACAGTGGCACTAGCGATCAGCTCAGGGACACCATCACTGATATTAATTAGGACCAATCTGATTACAGTAGTCCATCGGATGCCTTTAAGCAGTAAACTTATTGGATATTTTTAAGTGCTTCACCTTCCTGAAGACGTTCGGGACGGATGGATGCCGACCTGATGAATGGCGGATATCTGTCACGTTGGCCTCCAGGTTTTTGCTGTTCAAGGCTACAAAAGGAACGTTAGCGGCACCATGAACAATTTCAACAGTCCAACAGCCGAACTGATGGGATGAAAGGTTCTACAGTAGTTCAGAGCCAAAGCTTTTAAACCTGGTTTTCTACAGTAGTTATGACTCTAAGCATAACCTGCTCCTACACATCTGTAGCCTTACCGGTGCTGCTGAGGAGTTCCTCTGACTGCATGCTGTCATGCTGACGTCTGTTCAGGAAAAAACCAGCAAATTTCTGCAGACCAGACAGGAAGACTCACATCTCCAATAGTTCCACAGTATAAAGATCCTGCCAGATCTCTGGTGTGTTCTACTAAAGTTTGGGTGTTTTTTACTGATTGTGGTCCTCATTCCTGTCCTCACCAGGTGAGGCAGCAGCAGGTAGCACACCAGCATTCCCACTGTGGCCACACACGGCGTGATGAAGTATGCCATTGCGGCTGTGCTCTTATCTGCGTTACCTTCCCAGGAAACAAGAAATCCCAGAATTTAGACTTGATTCATTCCCTCAGCATGACTTTAAGCTCTTGGTGGGTTCAGGTGGTCACGTACTGATGATGGAGAGGAGCATTGCGACTGCGGCAAAGATCCCAGCCAGACCCTGACCGCTCATGAACAGCGTGCTGTAGCGAGGAGGGAAGAGCCCCACCAGGCCGAAGAGACTGGCCTGGAGGACCGCACCACAGGCTGCACACACGCATATGCACACGCACGCACACACACACACACACGCACACACACACACACACACACACACACACACACACTAATATATTGTTATGTGTTAGTTTTGGCTGTTGTGTTTTGATATTCTGGGCCACCAAAACTTACTGCTGATGAACCAGATGGTTGCCAAGGTGACAGAGAAGAAGGTGTCTGGGTGCATTGGGACTTGGACCAGAGCTGCTGTGAGGGAGAAGAGGAGGAGGATCCCAACCAGGCTGAAGGTCACACGGAGCCGCTCTCTCACACTAAAGAACCACCCTCATCAGCAGCATCATCATCACCATCATAACCACCACCATCATCATCACCACCACCATCATAACAACCATCTTTTTCACCACTACCACCAGCACCACCCCCACCCTTATCTCCCTGCTCCTCCTTCTCCCCCTCACCAATGGTACAGGAGTGAGTTGAGCAGTGTGAAGAGCAGCAGGGGCAGCTGGGAGAGCAGAACCATCCAGCTGTCGTAGTTGTAGTCGTTGGTGGATTCTGCTGTGCTGTTAGAGCTGCTGTTGGTAAAGCTGAGCCGCTGGTTAAAGTACTTCAAGAGAGAAATCGGACAGGAAGATTATTCATTAAGCTGTGTTTTAGAGCTTTTGTTATACTGACAATTGACTAACTCCATAAACTGCCCTGAAGCCCTGAAGAGGAGGAAGATTATGGGTGACACCTGAGAAGCAGTGATGAAGAAGTTCCAGGGCAGCAAAACTCCCAGTCCAAGCATGAAGATGATGACAGCGACAGTCTGACCACTGCAGACACAACAATCCTGCTGATGTCGGATCCAGAGCACAAAACTAGCAGAAACACCACCATCGCCTGCCTCACCTATCAGGAGGAACCAGCTTCTTCTCCATCCTGATACTCCTTCACACCTGATTCTGCTTGTTGGAGAGCAAATCTGAGCATCAGTGATGTCTGAACTATTTTTACCTGAAGTCAATTTTTAATATTACCTTAAGTATCTGATCAGGTTTGAAGGTCACGTGTTGGTAGCAGCATGAGAGGGTGGGGGAAACACTTGTTTGGCTTCGTCTCTCAGCCCAAAGTCACCTTCTGTGAAATCTGGCAGATGTTTGGAGCTGCGAGGCCCTGGATCACCTTGATGTGAGAAACATCAGTGTGATGGAGCAGAGAGAACAACACATCTGCAATGTCCTATTTTTGGTCCAGGCAGATCTTCAAACGCACAAATCATCTTTTATGACGATTCACACAGCTCCAGGACGAAAGGTGGAACCCCCCTCACCCCCCACCCAAACACACACCCCAGACACACATACGCACAAACACACATCAGACACATGCACACACACCAGACACATAGCCACACGCCCCAGACACTCACACCCCCCAGACACACATTCGCACATCCCAGATACACACACACCCCAGACACACACTCTGGAAGAACCAGACCTAACAAACTCTCCTGCAGAGACTACTGAGAATTTGTTTAAATAATTTGTTCAGGAGTAAATTAAAATATCCGTTGTTATTCATCAGACCTGTATGAATAACAATGGATGCTGTTTACTAGCATATAACGCAGTCAGCAAACAAAACATACGGCCAAGTGTATGTGTGAGTGTATGTGTATGTGTGTGATGGTCCTCAACCCTCCATTTCAACATCTAGAATCCACTAATCCTCCAACCCTTCAAGGGAAATGTTCACACGCTCGAATCTTAATCTGAAAACACGTGCACTCCGGCTCAGAGGGTTTCCATGGTAACGAGGGTCAAGTAGAAATACCACGCAACGTTTAATGATAACGCTTGATCGATCATGACTAATAAAAATAAAAACCTCAACTAGCGCGTGCCGACCTGTCCGATCACAAAAATCACATTTAATCAGGATAAACTGACAGAATCTGAAATGACATTAACCCGCGTGCTTGATTCACACGCGTCTCCTGCGTCGGTCACGTGCAGCCACTTTAGAACGGTCATATGTCAGAGAAGGTAAAGAAGAGGAGGAAGAAGAGCTTACCTGAGTGTCCCGAGCAGGTCTACCAGGTGTGCTTGTATGATCAAACGTCATCAAAGGCGCGCGCGCACCGCGTTTGCGTTTCCTTCCGGTGCAGTGAGGTGCAGGAAGACGTGATTATTATTATTAGTATCAGTAGTAGCAGCAGCAGAAGTAATAGTAGTAGCAGTAGTATTTTAAATGTTGTTGTTTCCCGTCCACGTTGGAAAATAGATCATATTTTGGCGAGCTCGGGTTCTAAGTTGCGGAAGAACTCAGATGCAGATTCCAGTCAACTTATTCTGCTGTTCAAATGCAGAAAGCCATTTTAGTTATCACTCAACAGGAAACACACGAACAAAGGGAAGTCTTCAATGACACACATAATCTCGCTTATGGTGTCCAGGTGCAAACAATAATTAAAACAGTAATTAAACACATTAACGACCAGAACTCAATAAATAGAACATTAACATTGAAAGTTACAAAGGATAACATTTACAACAAATAAAAAACAGGGTTAACACAAACCTGAACCCACAGAACACACTACTACAAAGCATGCTGGGAATTTCCCACTCTGACCCTCCCCAACACGCTACAATATCTTTTGTCATAATTAAGAATTAATCTTTTCTGGAGAAAGATTTTCTGAGACTAAATTAAAAAATATAAAGTAAATATAAATATATTCAGTAATGTCTGTTCCTATTCTTTGTCTTCTCTATTTTAAAAGGACAGAACTCTTTGTCACCATTTTTTATTTGCACATGTGGAACTCTGCCTTGCGACTTTCTTTTATTCTGGCAGCAACAAATAATAACACGGATAGACAGTTAGCAGCCCGCTCCAGTTCCTCTCCCAGGAGAGTATTGTGCAAAAGGGGAGAGGCAGAGGGATCGCCATCACTTTTTTAGGGTCACCACAGAAGAAGAAATGCAGGACGGAGCTCCCAAACCCATCGTTAAGCACCGGAAATGCTGTATTTTTGACAGCTGAGCATGTAACAGACCATATTTTGTGTAATAAAAAACGCTTTATAACACATTATAACACAAAGGCCCTGTTACGCTCACCCCCTCAGAATTACACAAAATCACAAAACCAAAAGAGTAGCAAAAAACAAAACAAAACAAAACACCCCAACACCCAGCACCATAATACAAGATCAGGCACAATCACACAATCAGCTAGACAGCTACCTCTTCAAAGAGTTAAGAGTCAGAACAACATTGTTGAAAACTCCATCGATACAATAGAGATGCCTTTTACATCTCAAGGGGGAAATATGGCTGCCTAGCCACAGGTGGCTGGGGTTTAAGGCATGGCAGTGCACATCAAACTACACAATCATGACAGGAGATGGAACAGGCCTGGTACCAAAAAGTGAGGTAACCTGAGTCATAGATTCATCAAACAGACTAGTTATGCTGATTCCTGTGTAGTTTTTCTGCTTCTCCCCCCCCCCACCCCTCTATTCATTTACAGGTATCGCCACCTTCGGAGCTGCATGATGACCTCCGGCCCCGCTGACCCGCTGTATAGTGTATTTTTGTGTGTGTTTCTGTGCTCTGTGCCTCTCCTCTCCTCTCCTCTCCTCTCCTCTCCTCCTCTCTCTCTCCTCTCCTGTCCTGTCCTGTCCTGTCCTGTCCTGTCCTGTCCTGTCCTGTCCTGTCCTGTCCTCTCCTCCTCTCCTCTCCTCTCCTCTCCTCTCCTCTCCTCTCCTCTCCTCTCCTCTCCTCTCCTCTCCTCTCTCTTTACCCAGCCGGCCATCAGCATGCAGGAGGGTCCCCCTACATGAGCCTGGTCCTGCTCAAGGTTTCTTCCTGTTAAAGGGGGGTTTTTTCTTGCCACTGTTGCTTGTCTGGGGTTAGGCCCTGGGATTCTGGAAAGCGCCTTGAAACAATTTCGATTGTATAAGACGCTATATAAATAAAGATTGATTTGATTGATTGATGGATTCAATCAGGCGACAAACTGACTCTGCCAAATCGTGTAGTACGTTGGTTATCCCTAAGTGACTCTATAGGGACAGCAGGGGAGAGGACGGTGGACTCAGTGGGGGAATGCTGAGGAACACTGACATCAGGAAATCCACCTTCAGCATCACATTCCGACACAGGCGGGGGCAGTTGCTGGACCCACGCTGATCTGCGATCAGAGCTACTAACAGTACTGGAAGAAGTGCCGGACACAGCCAAAGAGGGGCACATTGAAGCATTGACATATTAGTTTCATGCAGATCAGGTCCAGAAGCAACACCAGCCAGAGAGTCCACAGGTTCAGCTGCACCATCCAAAGCCACATCCTGTGGCAAGAAGTTCACCTCAAGGAGGAGGTTGCGGTGTACCACACGCTCATTCCCATCCATATATCTGATTTGGTAGATGTGCAGGGCAGGTTTTAAGGTCACAACCATGTAAACAACCAGCTCCCATTTGTCAGCAAGCTTCCGTTTTCCCCTGGAACCTTTATTCGCCACAAGTACCTCCCCAACAGACAGAGGCAGGCTTTTTGCTCTCTTGTTATACTGATCTGACTGATGTTTCTCCTCCTTGGTGCTACTACGCTGAGCTTGGAGCATGGCCGAGCTCAGATCATCCACCAGAGACTTGACGTAAGTGGCATAGTCACAAACAGTGTCATCCTGGAGAACACTCTTGAACATGAGGTCAACTGGCAGCCTGGGGACCCTCCCAAACATTAAATAGAATGGCGCAAACCCTGTGGTTTCATGGACAGTACAGTTATATGCAAATGTCAGCGATTGAATCATCTTTGGCCATTTCTGTTTTGATCGTGGGGGTAAAGAGCTCAACATGTTCCCCAGAGTGCGGTTAAACCTCTCTGCTGCCCCGTTACCCATCGGGTGATAAGGGGAGGTGTGGGACTTGCTGACACCACTCAGCATCAAAAGTTCAGCCAGCAGCTCACTCTCAAAATTTGCTCCCTGGTCAGTGTGGATGCACTGGGGAAATCCATAGACACAGAAGAATCCATCCCAGAGTTTCTTAGCCACTCTCTTCGCAGTCTGGTCCTGACACTGGAAAGCATGGGCCAGCTTGGTAAAATGATCAGTGATCACAAGGACATCCACAGATTTGTTGTTGTTGTTCTCAGCTGACCAAAAGTCTATGCATACAAGCTCCAATGGCGCAGTGGTCTTGATACTCTCCAAAGGGGCTCTAACGGCTGGTTCCGGGGTTTTACTGAGGGCACATCTGTGACAGTTCCTGACGTGACTGCATACATCCTTCTCCATATCGTGCCAGAAGAAGCGCTGCCGAGCCAAAGAGAGGGTGCGTGGCTGACCCTGTTGACCTGCATTGTTATGAACACCAGACAGCACCACACAGACTTCAGAGAGATGGGGACAACAAACTGGAACCTCTTGTGCTTACTCATAGGGTCCTTTGAGACCTGATAGAGGATGCCATCCAGAAGAATTAGTTTGTCCCAGTGCCCTGTCCCAGGTGCAGAGTCTCCCGACTCTCATGGCAACGTTCACGCCTAGATGGGCGGCGCTTCTGCTCAACAAAATATAGCACCCTAGAGACAGCAGGGTCCTGTGTCTGGTGGGACAGGAGGTCAGCAGCAGACAGAGCAGTGAAAACATCTAAGCTCGGACCATGTCTGGGAGGTGGTCAACAAGAGATGCTGCAGGCAGTTGGGGAGCTGAGTCCCAATCACTGATGGAGGACAGGACTGAGGAGACATCCTCTTCTGACATAGACATATTGGCAGCAGTGGAGAGGAGTGGACCATCCAACGACTGGGGCTGACATGGCAATCGGAAAACATCCTGCAGAGCTTCATCATTCATTCCACATGCTCGCTCCATCAGCTCTGACAGGAGACATTGGACCAGTGGCTTCACAAATGGACTCCTGCTTAAGTCATCTGCATCAACATTCAGCTTGCCAGGAACATACTTGATCTCGAAACAGTATGGTGCAAGCTTGGAAACCCAGCACTGCTCACAGGCATCCAGCTTTGGCTTAGTCAGGATGTATGTGAGAGGATTGTTATCAGTCCAGACAGTAAACTTATGACCTTTCAGCCAATGACTGAACTTATCACACACAGCCCACTTTAGCACTAAGAATTCAAGCCTATGGGCAGGGTACTTGGCTTGGCTGCGACTGAGAGATTTGCTTGCGAAGGCCACTGGTCTTGCTCTTGTAGTGTCTGAAGAATGTGTATTGTTCCCTAGCAGATCCTGATTTTTGCTGAGGATCTTAGTTTTAGAGACCTTATCTTCTTCAGCCATCCTGGCACCATATCAACATGTTCCATTCTCTTCAATAAACATCTCTGATAAACAAGTTGGTGTCTACGAAGATTCCTTTTTCATCAGCACATCACCAGAAGAAATTTACCGCACTCTCTCCTCACCGGCCGGAACTTGGGATAAAACTGCTCCTAACCCATCCATAGATGCATCAGTGGAGAGAATAAATGGTCGGCTAAAATCTGGGTGAGCCAGCACCATACAGCCCAAGAGTGCACCCTTGAGTGCCTCAAATGCCTTCTCACAGGTAGGTGTCCAACCTTAGGGTGTTAATTTGCTGTAAGTCCCTGCTTTCCCACAATTCTGGCACTTAATCTTTCTCTTCTGGCCTGCTGTAAGTGCATAAAGTGGCTTTGCAATACGAGAGCAAGCAGGGATGAAGTGTTGGTAAAACAGAGCTATACCAAGGAAGGATCTCAATTTCTGCTGAGATGGTGTGCAGCCATCAGGATCCATTAGGTCTTCTTTCTGGAAGTTTGGTAATGACCTTTATCTTTTCTTGGTCAACAGAAACACCTTCAGCATAAACTACATGACCCAGGAACCTCACAGACCGTCGCAGGAAGTGGCACTTTTTTTGTGCAAGCTTAAAGTTGTTGGCCCGCAGACGACTGAAAACCAGCTCCAACCTTGCCAATGTCCCTTCCTCCAAGGGTGCAAACACCAGCAGGTCGTCCTGATAGCATAGAAGACTGGAGAAGTTTAGATCACCGAAAATGCTGAGCATCATTCTCATAAAGGATGCTGGACTGTTACACAGACCTTGGGGCAGGCAGTTATATTCATAAAGACCCAAAGGAGTGGTAAAAGCTGTGAAATGCCTGTCAGACTCATGGAGGGGAATGTTATAAAATCCTGATGTCAGGTCCATGGTACTGAACAGGGTGTTGCCACCAAAGGCGGCGAGACAGTCCGCTTGATGGAGCAGAGGGTGAGCATCCTTCACAGTCTTTGCATTGAGCCAACAGAAGTCACTGCATATTCTCAGGTCACCAGACTTTTTCCAGACCATCACTAAGAGTGAGGCATATTCACTGGTGGACTTACTGATAATGCCTTTCATCTCCATGTCTGAAAGCACTTTGCATAACTGTTGGTAGTGTGCTGGCGGCACCCTGTGATAGGGCAGCCGAAAGGGGCGGTCATCGGAGAGGTGGATATGGTGGACAAAATCCTTTACCTCACCACAATCTAGCTTGTCCCTAGAAGACACATCCTCATAGGACATGTTGGATCGCAATACCTCTCGTGTGTCACTGCTAATCCGCGTGTTCTTTGAATGAAGACTTCAAGAAGAATAATGCCAATTTTAAAATGTATTTAACAATAGAACCAATTCAAGATACAAATATTACAGAGCTCCGGGCCAGTTCATAACCCTACAATAACAGAGTCCATTGCCAGGGCATGAAGTCTGACAACCTAACTATCCCTTGGCCCAGTCTTTTATAGAAACACAGATGCAAATTATTAATGTTCATACAGTCCAATCCAGTCCTTCTTCTTGGATGACCTCATCCTCTTCTTCCAGTCCCATTTGATGTTGGTACAGTCCTTCTTCTCCATTGTCTTCCCAGGTGGCCAGATCAAAGTTCACATTCTTCATGCAAATCAGCTTATCATCACCACAATGCTGTCCCTTTTTATGACGTATGTTTAACACCTCCAGCCTGATTGTCTCCTGAGATTACAACTGTCTAAACAACAATCCTGTCAAAGGAATGTCTCTGATCTTTATTACACTTGCTAAAAATTCTACCATACCGAACTTCTAAAGTACTTCTAACAGAAGACAGGAACATATGGTATAACACATAGTAACAAGATAAAGACAATTCTCTTCAGACAACATAATCTCAGCCAGTTTTCTCTTCGATTCACTGGAAACCTCACAACTGTTGATGTCAACATCACCTAAACCACAGTCCTTCAGCAGTCTCTTCGGATCCTGTACCTGCTGTGGCAGGGCAGGGGGACCCTCTGACAGTCCTGGCTGGGTCTTCACAGGCCCTGTGAAAAAGCCAAATCCTCTGCAGCAACACATGGGAATACATCAGCAACTTTTGTATTAGAGCGCAGTGTCACAGCCTCATTGGTGGGATTGAGGACCTTCAAAGGGATCCAGCGGTCACCCCACATAGGTGTTATAACCCGGCCTACCATTATGTTTCTTGGGGAGGAACAAGAAGATAATGGCTCAACAACGACAGTGCTCCCTGTTTACACAAGAGCAGAAGGCGGTAACTTCCCCCACACCACATACTCCTGCCGAGGCAGCAAGGTGACAGCCTGCCTCAACTTAACTGTGCTGATCTTACCTGGCAACTCAGGACCTGACAAACATGAAATACAGCTCAGGAGCTGGAGGAACTGTTCACAGCCTGGATCTGCATTACTAGCTGATGCAAGTTCCCAATTATTTGGGTCAGATCTTCTGAATGATAGGCCGGAGGACATTGCTCCCAATGATCAATTCATCTTTCTGTCCAGGCACTAGGAACGTTGGCACCTCAAACCTCAACCCATAAATTTCAATGTTCAAAACATAGATGCATCTTGGTTGTGTGAGAAGGCCGCCACAACCCACAAGGACCACACTCTCTGGGACAGGCACAGGGTTAAGAACAAAACCATTCCCTCTTAGCCTCCACTCCACTTCTTCGCTCAATGTGCAAGACACGCTACCTGAATCAAGCATCCCCCTCAGTGTGACCTTGTCACTAATCAAAACGGGTGTATAAAACAGCTCATTAGCCTCTTCAACCCTCTGTGACCCCACTAAGATTACAGTCTTATCATCACTTAATTTTTCACAGCAATTTGTATACACAGAGCATACATCAGGTTCATTGGTGAGGGTGTTGTCTGCGTTGCCTATGTTACCCCTCTCGTCACATGGGCTGACTAGTTTAAACCAGCGCTGGAGGGAACAGGGGCGGACGTCATGCTGAGCAATCTGTGTGCAGTCATGTTTCATGTGTCCAGAGCCAAAACAGTTGAGACACAATTTAAACAGTCTACAGTGTGCGTGGGTTGTGTGATCACTAGATCCACAGACTTGCGGCATGTTGAAGGCTCTGACGGCTTTGTGGACGGCCAGGACGCTGCTGATCTCCACGGCCAGTGGTGAGAGATGCAGTGCACAGAGACGGCTCTACCAAACATGTCGGCCATCTGTTGAACTGCAGGTTCAATAGACAGAGAACTGGAGACAGGCGGTGTTGATGGTGCAGACGTATGTGGTTGATGTGGGCAGGATGGAGTGCTTGTCAGCTGAGGCTGACCAGGGACATCAATGGTTGGAGAGGAGGCATGGGGCGACATGAACCATCAGTCACTGAGGAAGCTGCACCACTAAGGTGGGGTTGCCAGGTATGGCTAACAGGGTATGGGTTAGGGACAGCTACACTCATAGCGTGTTGAGAATGAACCATCGCCCTTCTGACCATGCCAACATGATTGTCTAAGGGATTCTGCACCTCAGCCACAGTCCAATCTTCAGGAGGCTTGAGTTGGAATGACAAGGCAAGGGTGGGATCAGGACAATGAGAAATGAACATTATGACAACTTCCACTTCGGGTCTTCCACCTGCCTGCCTCGCCTGCCAAGGCACTCATCAGCTGCATCAATGGCCTTGTTTAGGCGAATCCAATAATCCATAGCATCCTCACCCACTCTTGGCACTGTGTTGTAGAAGTCCCTCATTGGCAGGTTGAAACACGGCAGCTCGCCGAAATTGCGCTTCAGGACGTCGAACACAGCATCAATCAACTCATCAGCACACAAGTCTTGGCGGCAGCTTAGTGACACTTTTACCACATCCCTGGCTTTGCCACATAGTCTAGACAGTAAAAGGTTAAACTTTCCGTCAGGTGTGTCATAGCTCTGCTGGGACAGATAACAGCATGAAGACCTCAAATGTGCAGGGAAGACGGACCAAGCAAAGCCTTTGTGGCCACACCAACAAAGCCGCAACACTCCCGCCACCACTCCACAAAACTCACACACACTCTGGCCCTGATGGGCAGGCGCTCCCTCCTTAAGTAGGCGACCAGATGTTAATTGCCCACAGGTTGAAATGGAATTTGAGTGCAAAAGAAATGGAAATTAGGAATGGTGTGGTGGAGATTGGAAAACCACATAAGCCCGTTTGGCACCTCATGCATTTACAGTAAACAAAGGCGCCCTGAGGTTCAAAGGAGACCTGCGTCAAACGACTGAGGAGGGGGACATTCTCAGCCATTCAACTTCTTGCGCCAGCCAGAACACATGCTGTGCGCACACGCTGTGTTGACATCCTGTGTCCTGTGCATGCAGCGCGCACACGCTGTGCAGACGTCCTGTGTCCGCGCCTTGGAGGCGGGCCTCTGGCTATATAAGATCAGAACTGTGTATGCATAGGTAGATCTCTCTACATGCTTCCGTGCATGTATCCTGACCAACTGACTGAATAAACCATCTCCTACGCAGTAACTTAGATTCATCGTTTACTTCTCGAAACGGCTAAAATTCCGCGACAAGGTGCACCTGCCTGCAGCACCAGCTGCCACCAATCGAACAAAAAACAGACACAACCCTGAACCCCAACATTACCTTCCCCTCAATGGGCGCCTCCTGGGGCCCTACAAGGCCCATCAAGGTGGGCACAGCAGAAGCAACGGGGGAGGTTAATGTCAGGGAAGGGGTGAGGGGTTGGATCTGAAGCACCACCGCGTCCTGACCCGCCGGGTCCACAATGGCCAGAGTGTTCTGTTACGGTACGTAGCTTTTTAACAGAACCTGAACGCAGGCCAGGACACAAGTGGTCCGAATGAGTTTTATTGTCAAGGGAACACACAAAAAGACAGAGGAAGACTTCCGGGACTGCAGGTAGCTCAGGAGTCAGAGTCTGCCCTTCACAGGTCCACCGGTGAGTCCTCAACCAGAAGCAGTCCCCCTGGACTGCAGAGAACTCGGGAGTTCGGTGCGGCACGCTCACCGGCCCAGCAAATGGCATGAAGACCTCGAATGTGCCCAAGAGACACAGAAGACAGAAGCAGTCCTCCTGGACTGCAGGGAGATTGGGAGTAAGCGTCTGCCCTTCGCAGGTCACAAGTGAGTCCTCGAACAGAAGCAGTCCCCCTGGAACTCGGGAGACAGGTCCTGCACCACCCAGGTCCAGCAAACGGCATTAAGACCTCGAAAGTGCAGGGAAGACGGACCAAGCAAAGCCACGAAGCAACACCAACAAAGCCGCAACACTCCCGCCACCAATCCACAAAACTCACACACACTCTGGCCCTGATGGCGACCAGATGTTAATTGCCCACTGGTGCGCCTGACTGTAGCGCCAGCTGCCACCAATTGAGCTCCTCCACGCCCCCTGGAGGAAAAAAACAGACACAACCCTGAACCCCAACATTTATCACACATTATAACACAAAGGCCCTGTTTCACACATCGTTTTCATTAAGCTTTAATTTTTCAAACTGTAAATCATATACAGTAATTGGTGTAAAAAATGATAAAAGAACAGTAAAACAACCTACTTTAAATCCTTTGGGGTTTTTTTCCCTGAAGTGAAGCAAGACACACAACGGTCCACTCATTTCCTTTGTCTTATAACTATTTAATCATCCTGCTGTTTGTCTGCTTGTGTTCACACACAGCGACACAAGCAGAGTCCCCAAAATTCTCCTGAGAACATTCCATTGACAACATTCCACTGACAACATTCCACTGACAACATTCCATTGACAACATTCCACTGACAACATTCCATGGAGAACAATTCCACAAACGATTCACTGAAAACAAGCGGCTCATTACAAATGTTACAGTAGCAGTGCCAGAATCACAATTATGTGCAAATATTAAAAATCTGAACCATCCAAACGTTTAGAATGAGCAAGTAGAAACAAAACAGACCACCACCAATCAGCTCATTTACACTCATATTGGGACTTAACCTATAGGATCTATACATGCAGTCTTAGACAAGGCTATATAACAGGAAGTTATTTTGCAGGCAGGCAGGCAGGCAGGCAGGCAGGCAGACAGACAGACAGACAGACAGACAGACAGACCGACCGACCGACCCGGAGGTAATGACACCGGAAACCACCTACTTGACCAAAATACCTTTTATTTTGAAAGGTCGTTCGGATGTAATTCTGGTCAACTCATTAAAAAGATTGAGAGTGCTTGGATTAAATCGGAGCAGAACCGAAGTTAAAGAGCATCTATTTTAGTTGGACTTTGCTCGTTTGTTTCCTGGCTCAGGCTCGCCGAAGGACCAGTACCAGCACTGGTACCGTACAGAACCTCACTTTTCTGCCCGGAAACAGGCGAAACCTGTTGGTAAAGGAGCAGAAATGTTTTGACTCTGGTAAGTTTGTTGTTCAGACTATTGCTTAGTCTTAATTCTTTAAGTGATCGTGTATATTTTCATTTTTAGTGCCCAAGTTTAACATATAGAACTGTCCCATTTAATGAAGTTCTTCAGTTTAAAGCTTGTAGCAGCGCATTAGCCTGCTAATGTGGAGCTAATAATTAAATCTAGTTGTAAACTAAAGTGAGGATTGTCTTTCACTCATCTGCCTTTTATCGTTTATCTCTTTGACTTCTGTTCATTTATCACGTTAACCCGTAGATATCAGAGTTAAACAGATGTTTTAATGTTATTACATCATTCTAAGCTATTGTTTAAGGTATATTGCATTATTATGTTACATTTTATGTGTATTTTCTTTCCTAAACTGTTTCTTTGTGATTTTCATGTTTATTTTCTATCCGAGTTTCGTGAGCAGCCGTAGTTTAGTGTCGTTAAAGGGTCTTCTTTGTGCGTTATATTGGTCTTTTCCTAATGCTTATTGACAAAGCTCAATAATTTAAGAAGCTTTGAAGAAAATATGATACTATTAAACATACAAAAGAAGTCAAAGGTGGACAAAGAAGCTGCCGCCTCCCAGTGTTCCCACTCTGCTGTGTTTATCTGGTTTGTCTCCATTGCTCCCAGCAGCTCCAGGAGCATTGGTGGCTCCTTTTGTTCTTGTGAACAGACACCATCGGAGCATCTGTCCCAGCAGATGCTGCCTTTGTTCCCCCAGTAAAAACTGGAAAGTTGGTGGTTATTGTCCAATGTCTGTCTAGATGGACCCAGTCCACTGATACTGGCCTGCGGGCGTCAAAGTACATCCTGCCGGGCTGAACACTGATAAATGCTGCAGGCTGAATCTGTTGGATAAGGCTCTTTTAGGCTTAGGAGACTTTTATGTTTGAGGTTCTTGTTTTCTGCTGTAATAAAACAGGACTCAGCAATGTTGATCTCAGTCAGATCTCTGATTTCTTAACTGCTGCATGTCTTCATGATTTGACAGAAAAATCCTCATTTGACTTTTAACTGGGCTGATATAATCTGTTTTCTGGTGCAGTAATGGGATTAGGGGACTTCTGCTGATGGTCTGTATGACATCACTCTGTCTGAGTTTGGTGTGTTTGACAGGCTTTATGGTTCTCTGTTGCTATGGTGATGTTGCTGTAGGTAATAAGCTCAGACATGTGTGCTGGTCCACAACTCGTATATGTACAGCACAAGTATCCAAACAGGAAGGACGCCAGTAATCAGAGTAATCCACAACAGAAGAAAAGAGGAAGAGTGGAGGAAAATAAATGTCTCCAGCTTTCGTGGCATCCCTGGCAGAACCCTGTTGGGATGTTTCCAGGAGCAGTTTTGATGGAGGACTTTCCCTCCCAGCAGGTTCAGATGGTTCTGGAGTCAGACTCTGAAGTTTAGTACCAGCTTTGTAATGACGAGTCTGTCCTAACCTGCTAGGACCAACAGAAGTGGACCACCGCCTCGTATCTTCTGCTCTCTGACCTCCTGACCCTGAATCAAACCCTGGCCTGTTTCTGTTCTGACTGAGTGTCAGATGGAACTGACAGTTTCAGGCTGTGCTGGATGAATGTGAGCCCATTTCACAGATCATGTAGTTGGACTGTACTTACGGACAGGGACATACAGTATGCTTCACCCTCCATCTGAAGTGTTACGATATGTTTGATTTGTGATGAAGTCTTCTGCTCTGGTTCCAGGTGAGGAGCGTCACTGCCCCCATGGAGACACTCTGAGAGGTCCTCGCCCCTTTCTCACCCCTGAAGGTCGCAGAGATGTTCTCGCTGGGTCAGGACAACACGTCCAGCAAAGGCTCAGTCAAGTATGGAGAGCTGCTGGTGCTGGGGTAAGATGCTGTCCCGGCCTGGCAGGAATCTGCTGACTGTTGTCTCTCTGTTCGTTAGATCAGCAAAAGCTTCTGCTGTTGTAGTGTTGGCGTGATCTGGCTGCTCTGTGGTTCTGGCTGTGGTCTCTTTGCTCTCTCAGTCTGTTTCACCTTTGTTGCATTTGTCAGAAAAGACAGTGGCGCAAACAAAGAAACAGACTTTTGGTTTGTGGAGCTGCAGCTCAGGACCTCAGGCATGGTGCCCTGAACAGGAAGCAATGCTCAAGAAGGTCATGGAAGTTTTATCTAGTCTGACTCTGCTCTGACATCATTCAGAGCAGAAATGTGTTTCCTGTTGGTTCTCTCGATCCATTTTCAGACAGATGATGTCTATATTTGAAGGAAATTACCAATATTGAAACAACTGTGAAGAATAAGTCAGTTGAACGCCACAGACAGAAGCTCCCCCTCCATTGTGACAGAACAGAACCTCCTGTGACGGGTCCTGATGCTCTCCCTTAGGTGTAATGGTGCTCTGCCCAGTGGCGACAAGGGGAGGCGGAAGAGTCGCTTTTCACTGTGTCGCAGAAACAAGGCCAATGGCGTGAAGCCCAGCACCATCCATGCATCCTGCACGCCACAGGCGGCCAAGGTTAGCGTCGGCACATCAGATGTTGCTCACAGGTCCGACCAGGAGCCCTATCGGTGCCTGCCGGGTGGCGCCATGCCATTCCCAGTTCTGACGTTATTCTGATTCTGCAGGCGATCAGCAACAAGGAGCAGCACAGCATCTCCTACACACTGTCCCGGGCTCAGACAGTGGTGGTGGAGTACACGCATGACGGCACCAGCGACATGTTTCAGGTGCCACAGCCACATGTGTCTCCGCAGGAGAGCAGGCAGAACTTTAGTCTTTCTGGTCTGACTCAGTTTGTGAAGGAACAAATTTACTGAGAGCTCAGAGAGTCACCAGATCAAAAGCTCAGAGATCAAACATACAGAATAAAATGGTGCCGCACTCTGATTGGCTGGCTGGCTTCTTCATCCAGCTCCTCCTGTCTGTTTCCTTGTAGATTGGCCGTTCTACCGAGACTCCCATCGACTTCGTGGTGACTGACATGGCCCCCATGAACCAAGAGGGTCCTCTGATTCAGAGTACTATCTCCCGCTTTGCCTGCCGCATAATTTGCCAGAGAAACCCGCCCTACTCTGCACGCATCTTTGCTGCAGGCTTCGACTCCTCCAAGAACATCTTCCTCGGGGTGACCTGCAAATTAACACGTATGATTTATGCAAACTGAGCAGGAAAATGATAAAGTGCTTCTGCCATCGGCAGGAAAAGGCAGCTAAGTGGAGGATGCAGGATGGGCTGATGGACGGACTGACCACCAACGGCATCTTGGTGATGCACCCACACCAGGGTTTCAGCCAAGGTTCTAAACCAGGCCAGTGGAGGGAAATCTCCGTCTGTGGCAACGTCTTCTCACTGCGAGAGACCCGATCTTCACAGCAGAGAGGCAGAATGGTGGGTGGAGCTCAGGTGTTAGCATTGCCACTGCTAGTCACCTGGATGTAGTAGTGAACCGAAACCAAGCTCCAGAAATGGGGCTAGATGTGACAATTCTGGTTCCAGTGCAGGCCTGAGCCTTTTCTAAATCAAAAGAGTCCAGCTACTTTTGCTCTTCTGCTAATGTTGTCTGTGGGCTTCAGTGTCTGCCCCTGTGCATGATGATGGACAGACAACAACCAGTAGTCTGTCAAATGATTATGCAGAAATGTGTTGTTAATGGCAGCAAAAGTAAAGTTTACTGCACTACCCGTGTCCTCCGTCCCTCAGGTGGACCCAGAGTCTAACGAGTTGGTGGACGGCTCTCTCATCGACCTGTGCGGGGCCACCCTGCTGTGGCGGACAGCCAAGGGCCTGGCGACCACACCCACTGTGAAGCACCTGGAGGCGCTGCGGCATGAGCTGAATGCAGGGCGGCCGCAGTGCCCGGTGGGGTTTAACACTCTAGCCTTCCCCAGCCTTCGCCGCAAGGACGTCCTGGATGAGAAGCAGCCCTGGGCGTACCTGTGCTGTGGTCACGTGCACGGCTACCACGGCTGGGGTGGGCACCGTGACCCTGAGTGCCAGGAACGCGAGTGCCCCATGTGTCGGGCACGGGGCTCCTACGTGCCACTGTGGCTCGGCTGTGAGGCGGGCTTCTACGTGGACGCTGAGTCCCCCACCCACTCCTTTGTTCCCTGTGGCCACGTGTGCTCTGAGAAGACGGCAATGTACTGGAGTCAGATCCTGCTGCCCCACGGCACCCACGCCTTCCACGCCGCCTGTCCGTTCTGCATCCAGCCGCTGGAGGAGTCCAGTTGTGTCAGACTCATCTTTCAAAGCCCGCTGGACTAGAAGCTTTGACCTTTTGAATCGATGCTTTCTAACTTAATCAGAACAATGATGGCTTTTATAAATATCCTCTTGGTTAATTTGCCTACGTTAATAATTTATTCTTTGACCTCAATCGTGTTTTTTACTGTAGGATTTCATGTTTGTCTCAGTGTTGAAAGTTTCTCCTGAGGCAGGACAACAGAAAACATCACAAGTGTTAACAAAGACCAGTGGACATTCATAGCTCTGAATAGAAATCTGAGAGTTGGGACTCACAAAATAGAAACTTTCAAATGTTTTTCTTCCGTCTTAATTATTTTCTATTTTGGCCTTGAATAAGTCTGTCCGGTTGCTGTGACCCTGCATTTTTTATGTGCAGTAAAGCCAACAAAAAACTGTCAAAATGAAGTTTATGACAGATTTATGGTCCTATTGTGCACATCCAAGGACAAGACACTATTGAACAAATAAAACGCAACAATGAACTGGTCCAGCTTGCCTTTAACAGGTTCCTGAGATGACACATTGCCTTGTTTTTGTCTGACCATATGAGAATCAGAGGCATCAAATATTTAAAAAAAAAAAAGAATATATATCTGGTTAAGTCTGTAAAACATAAAACACATTCGTGTCATTCGTGTTGCGGGTGCAGTTCTGGGGTTGGCCAGACGATGACAGCAGCTTACGGCAGCAAAAGACGCACTCAAGGCTGACCCTCCCCGCAATGCATCATGGTCGCAGTAATGGTGGCACCTGCAGTTGTGGGTCTTCTTGTTTTGCTCCGGGTTCATCCGGCATTTCTGTGATGGCAAAGAGGACAGACATCGGTCGCTGTGTGTCACTCAACAGGTATGACGGAGACTCCCTACACTTCGTTTATCACGCTTGTACTTCCATCAGAGCCTTCGCTAGCCTGCTAGCATCAGCCAGTCTACGTGTAATATCGCTATAGTTCCTGTTAATAGTAGCATTAGCCATAGCTTATCTTTAGCTTAGTCTTATCTGTCATCGTGAGCACAGTCGCGTCTGCGTGTCTCTTATTATCGTTTTCATTGGCGTTACTGTCAACCATAATGATTATTGTTTCCATACTAACGAATACAGCAATCATTTTAGCTTAGCTACGGCTAATTGATTGGCTCCAGTCACAGCTTTCAATGATTTATTCCAGTAGAAAGTGTTAGGGACCAAATGTTTATAATAAAGTCTCCGTTTGCATGGAAGAGGTGGCTGTAAAAAACAGTGTTAGACATCGAATAAACCAGCTAAGTATTTGAGAGCTAGGATTCCTCCGGTTTCTGTTTTGAAGGTGTTGTTCGTGATTCCTCCCCAAACAAAGTAAGAGCTGCAGCCTCCAATGCCGCAGTAATATCTGCGTCTGCCTTCTATACATTCTTGTCCCTGTAACGTTATATTTAATAGAGAATCCTTAATCTCGGAACCCTTTTCCCATTAATTTCATACATTAGGTTTTTATTACATACTGACTATAATAATGGTGATGGATTATCAATGTTCTAAAATAACACAGTTGAGACGTTCACTTAAGCTTAAAGCACCCGCAGGAGTACCGTAAAACAAAAGGAAGTAAAATCGCTAAATTTAAACCAGGCAAACACTTTGTATTTTTATCACGTTGAGGACTCATTTCTACAGCCAGGACTTGTGATGTTACTGTTTTTCTGTAGCGGGGAAGGAGAAAAAATATGTGATAGACCTTTAGTCCTCCTTCACACACTGAATGCTTATTTCTTCTTGGCCAGTGGTGTCTCTGAAGTCTGTTGCATAAATCCAGAAAAAATATTTTTCTGTCAGTTCAGACAACAAAACCACAGAAGATGAAAAAGTTCTTTATCTGTTTGAAATTCACCGTTTGTTCAGTGAATCAGAATCAGAATATGACAGATGTATTTTTCTTCTGGAGGTGAAGCTGCAGTAGCTTCATACATGGCAGGAAAATCAACCTTCACAGATGGTTTACTGCACCTCCATCATCTCTCCTACATTCACCAGCAGCACTGGTTTCAGAGCATCCTAAATTAGACATAACATTTCCTTAATTCTTTTGTTTGGTCAGCGTTTATTTCCTTCTGTCATCATGGAAACACTCAGGCACTGTCTCCACAGCTGTTCTAGATACACTCCTGATTTACACTGTGATCCGATTCTCTTCTTGTGATCAAAACAGACACATGATGTTAGAACCCTCAAATTGGGGGAGGGGGGTCCAGTCCTACAAGGGTCAGAGCCCAGCAAGTGTGCATTCACCTTTGATCCCAGTTTATGCCAGCAGGTCCCAAAAGCATCTCTATTGCCCCCTGCTGACGGGCTCTGCTAACTGATGTTTCCTGGCGTTCTAGCTGCTTTATTTTCATTGGTCTTTGATTCTAACGTCGGTGGGGATTCATTGATTTATTTAAATGTTCTTGTGTGACTGACCTCTGAGCTCTGCTCTTGTCTGTCTGTCATCCAGCTAGCCTCCTGGGTGGCGTGTCCTAATGTCATGGCCTCCAGCAACAGTTCCTCATTTCCACATGGAGCCCGAGATGGGATCTTCCTCAAGCCGCAGGAGCCCGCTCCTCTGTGCTGCAAGCCTGTCCAGTCTTTGCCTGACGTCTGCCCCAAGGAACCCACAGGTGGGACCATGCGTTGTCCCTTATCTTAATGGTAATTGCTGAAAAGGTGCTGAAGAGGTAGAGCTGGTCTGAGTTTCGATTGGTTCTCCTCCCATCTCTGTAGGTGAGGGACGTGGCCTATGTGCCGGCCCCTCCGTGGTTCCAGAACACGACAGGTGGACAGTCTACAGCTCTAAAGTCAACCTCCCCGCTGCGCTCAACGATCCGCGGCTCGCCAAGCGCGAATCCGACTTCTTCACTAAAACATGGGGATTGGACTTCGCCGAGGCCGAGGTCATGCCCTCATTCTGCCTCCCCAATATCACCAGAGAGCACTTTGGTCTGTACGTGCAGGAGATGTTGCAGGTAAAGGCCACAGCAGCCAGGAAAGGAGCAGTTAGTGAGGAAGCCAAAGCAATATCAGAAGGTTCACATATTGCTTATGTAACAAAGTTTAATTTATATTGACAAAAACTTTATCTGATTTAGTTGTATTTTTCAGCCCTTGTTTTATCCCAAAATCTGTTTTTCAGAGGGAAAGAATCCATGAACGCTGTAAAACCATCTGTCCCATTAAAGAGGATGTGGACGCCATCTCCAGTATGACCACCAATCACGGTGATTAACCACTCAGACATGACTGCAACCAAAACTGTTTCCTTGTGGAGTGTTGGTGAGCCAAAGCTTCTCTTGTTTCCTCCAGATAAACCCAGAGCTGAGCTGGAGAAAGTCCCCAAGGTGATACCTCTTCCTTTGTCTCTGTTAGCTCTAGCATTCTTCCCCAATTTCCTCTGAACGTGTCCCTCTGACGTTATTGTTGTGTGTTTCCTTCTATCGCTGTCGTGTTCCTTGTTGGGTTTCTCAGATCTTCATGAAGCCTGACTTTGCTCTGGAGGACCCGGCCACCTTCAACGCCGTTCTGCCCTGGTCGCACTTCAACAGCGCCGGCGGGAAGAGCAGCCGAGACGTGTCCTCGTCCAAACTTCTGCAGGAGAAGGTGAAGGCTCGTCTCAATTTAATGTTCACGTTTGTGTTCATGTTCATGTGGGCTGATAATGTGCCACGCATGCTCACATCCTCCAGATGAGTCACTACCTGGACGTGGTGGAGGTCAGCATCGCCCAGCAGATCTCACTGCGCTCTGAGGCCTTCTTCCACGCCATGTCTTCGCAGCACGAGCTGCAGGACAGACTACAGGAGACGCAGTGCGCTGTAGCCGTGCTGCGCAGCCGCACCACTGCCATTGATCGTGTCATGTGCCAGGGGCCTCTGCAGGCACTTCGCATCGCCCTCACCCGTAGCAACTGTGTGAAGCTACACAACAAGCTGAAGCTGATGGCGGCGGTGCACCAGACCCAGCCCACCGTGCAGCTACTGCTCTCCACCTCAGAGTTTGTCGGAGCACTGGAGCTCATCTCAACCACCAAGGAGGTGCTGCAGCAAGAGCTTCAGGGGATCCACAGTTTCAGGTGAGACCTGAACTCTCCCTGAAATAGGAAGTTGAAATGACTATCGGCTGATCTCCCTCCTCCCCAGACATCTGGGCTCACAGCTGTGTGAGCTGGAGAAGCTGATTGATAAGATGATGGTGGAAGATTTCAGCATGTACGTCCGCGGCGACATGAGCCGCAGCCTGAGGGAGGAGCCGCAGGTCCTGGAGAAGGTCTGGCCACACCCTCACAGCCAAGAGCACTGCCTTGCTCTCACTGTTGGGGGTTTACAGTGATATGTGTGTGTTATTTGTGTGTCAGGAGCGCCTAGAGTCTCTGGTGTTCGGCCTGCTGAGACAGAGGAAGCTGGACTTTCTGGATACTTACAGTGACGAGATTATGGTGTCTGCGAAGGCCATCGTCGCCCAGGTAACCAGGCAGGAGAATTCAGCACAAAGATGAGAGACTTATGTATGCTGAACATGATGTGGTGTTGGTTTCAGTGTGTAGCTGAGGCTCTCGTGCACATTGAAGGAATCGACAGCGAAGTCGTCACAAAGTGAGTGGATGTAAATGGGCATGTTAGGAACCGCTCAAAATGGTTAGATTAGAAACCTGAGCCCATAAGGACCATATTTGATCTTTTCTTTTGACTATGTAAAGGTTTGCTGAGCAGATGCGTGTGATGACCTTTCCTCAGTGGTTCCAGCTGCTGAAAAACATCTTTGAGAGTTTTCTACTCTTCCTGCAGAGGATCAAGGTGGCTCTCAGGCTCGGATCACTTCAGCGCTTCGATTTATCCTCAACATCACAATTGTTTGTTTTTTTCCAGGCCACCCTGAACATCATAAGAAATGTAGTCCTGGAGGTTCAGCTCTCGGGTCAGAAACGGGTCCCGGGTGATTTGGGTTCAGAGTCTCAAACGCGGGAGTCTCAAGCAAACAGCCCTTTGCTTCTGCAGGGGGAGGCCGAGCTGGCCTACCTCACACATGAGGGTCTCTTTATCAGTGACGCTCTGAATGAGGTCCAGCAGCAGGTCCGGGACCACAATCAGGACCCAGTCACCAGCTCCAGGGGTCAACAGAGCCAGGCCGAGGCCCTTGGCTGTGACTCCACCTCTGAGGTTGTGGAGACGCCAGTTGGCAGGGAGCCGAGCTTAATGTACGTGTGTGGAGCCGAGTCCATCAGCAGTAACTTGCATTGATGCTAGTTTGTGCTGATCGGATGGACCAGATGACGTCTGTATACTAATGTAAAGAAGGTTGGAAGGGAGATGGAAGTGTCTCACATGTTTTTGCCTTTAGGCCTGGTGAGACCACGATGCCCACTGAGCTCGAGTTGAAGCGCATCATGACTAACATCCAGGACCTACTGTACTCGGCCTCTGATATCAGCCATGACCGCTGCGTCAAGGTCCTGACAGCCCGGGCCAAGGTACTGGCGAAACCCCTCCCACACACAGGTCAGCTGATGAACCTACAGAAGTCACATGACCGTGTTTCCTGCAGGATGGCTCCCTGGAGCGTCTGAGTGTGGCAGAATTCGTGTGTCTGTCTCAGGTGGTGGAGGCCTTTGCCAAGGACACAGAGGAGCTGTGCGGTAGGCACAGCGTCTCGCTAAGGGGGGCGTTACAGAGCCAGGCCAACCGCTTCGTCCACCGCTTCCACGATGAGCGCAAGAACAAGCTCAGGTCTCTGCAGAGAAGGAAAAATCTGTCTGATGTGGTTGGGCTTAGATGATGATCATCTCCTCTGGTCTCGCAGCCTCCTCCTGGATAACGAGCGCTGGAAGCAGGCAGAGGTTCCTGCTGAGTTCCAGGATCTGGTCAACAGCATCGCAGACGGGAGGATTACCCTCCCAGAGCGTAAGATCCCAGGTAACACCCATCTGTGCTCTGACGTCAGAGCGTCATCCTTGTTGTCTGTTTGTGCGTCCCTCAGACAGGAACACATCTTTTCAGAGAGATTTTCACTGTTTCTGCAGATTTGGAGGAGAGGAAGCCTGCAGAGTTCCTGCTGGTTGATGGTCAGAAGTACGCCGTTGTTGGGTATGTGCCCCACTGAGCGGACCGCACCACCATGGGGGATTAAACGTTTACATGCTTTCTGTTTTTCCTCAGGACGGTTCTGCTGCTGATCCGGATTTTTCTGGAATACTGTCAGTGTGTCAATGACATCCCATCCATCGCCACTGACATGCTGACACGCCTGTCAGACCTGTTGAAGGTCAGAGCCACCTCAGTAGCCATTAACATCAGTTTTAGTGACGTCCCTGTAAAGCTTCTTCCATGTTTCTGCAGCACTTCAATTCCCGGAGCTGCCAGCTGGTCCTGGGAGCCGGAGCGCTGCAGGTGGTCGGACTGAAGACCATCACCACCAAAAACCTGGGTAGGACCCAGCTCCCACTGGAACCGTTGGAAACAATTGACAAACTTTCCTGAGTGAAATCATTTTGTGTGTGTGTGTGTGTGTGTGTGTGTGTGTGTGTGTGTGTGTGTGTGTGTGTGTGTGTGTGTGTGTGTGTGTGTGTGTGTGTGTGTGTGTGTGTGTGTGTGTGTAGCATTGGCCTCGCGCTGCCTGCAGCTGGTTGTTCACTACATTCCCATCATCAGAGCTCACTTTGAGACCAAATTGCAGTCAAAACAGTTTAGCATCCTCCGACACTTTGACCACATTACCAAGGTAATCAGCAGACATGGTCATGACCCTATACACACAGACACACACTCACTCTCACACAGCTGGTTTGTGTTGCCATCTGTGTTTTCAGGACTACAATGACCACATTGCAGAGGTTTCTGCCAAACTGGTGGCCATCATGGACAGCCTGTTTGAGAAGGTTTTGTCAAAGGTGAGAAGAGGTGGAGAACCCTGATGTTTCCTTCAGATGAGGAAACAAATGTCAGTTTTGTCATGACATGTTGTGTTGTGACTGAGCTTGCTGCTGTTTTCCAGTATGAGGTGAAAGCTCCGATGCCATCGCTCTGCTTCAGAAACGTCTGTAAGCAGATGGCGAAAATGCACGAAGCCATTTATGAGCTGCTTCCTGAGGAGCAGACTCAGGTGAGTGACGATTGTGTGGGTGTGTGGGCGCGTGTGCGTGAAGTCACAGCTCAGCAAAGTCACCTTTCTCTGACAGATGTTGTTCTTGAGGATCAACGGCAGCTTTAAGATGCACCTTAAGAGGCAGCTTGCTCGACTGGGTGTTATTAATGACGGAGGGCCTCAGCACGGGTAACACACACACACACAAACACACACAGTTCAAGCAGTTGATCACCTGATTGCCCTGCCTGTTGTTGGCAGGCTGGTGGTCGTGGACGTGGCGTTCTACACAGAGAACATTCAAGGGCTGAAGAGCCTTGAACATCTAGACTTGAACATGGCAGAGATCTGGGAGCAGAAGAGGTGATGACGGACTGTACCAAGCTAGAGGAAGCCCTTGACCCAGCTGGGTCTGGCTGAAGTTGATGGAGGCCTGCAGGGAGCAGAAGTAAAGAACTGAGCAGCAGCAGGCAGGGCTCCCTCAAGATTTCCACCTTAACAGACAGTCTGGAAGAACTCTCAGAGCCTCCTTTACAGCTGCTGCCACCTCGCCTCACTGTGCAATTCAACAGAAACAGCAAGAAACCAGTAATTTATTTTCCTAAAACACTCGACACTGTGGTGATTTTTTTTTTCTTTTTAAGAGATTTTTACAGTTGACTCAATCGTCATCTTTATTGCAGCAACAAACAAAAACACCCATTTTTAAAAATACTGACAAATTTTATAAGCATGTTGTGCTTGAGGCCTGTAGGAAATCTACTAAAGCTGAATTAAAGAATCCAGATGAAGTCCTGTCCTTACCAAAGTAAAACAACTACTATCCAAGCTTGAAACTCTGTCTTACATCCTGCTGAGGTTTTATTTGAGCTGCATGAGCTTTTTGTTTCACGTGAGGTTAAATTAGCCCAAAAGCTCAGATTGTTGCATTTTGTTTCTTAAAAGGAGCAAAACGTCTGATTCTTTGTCTTTTGTGATCAATTGTCTTTGGATTGAAACTTAATCAGGTGACTCTGACCTTGGACCAACGAGGCTGCATCCGCCGTCTAGGCCTGGCTGAAACTCTACGGCATTGCAGACTTTACTGTAAAGAGATGGTTCCCATGGTGATGGAAGCCTCAAGATTCCAAAACGGTCATCTTTCCTCATGACTGGACGTGTTTGCTGTTTCCCTTTTTATTTGCTTTGAAACAATCTCACCAGTCAGGATGCATCTGGATTCACGTCCACCTCAGCAGAGTTTAGCTCGGCAGCTACAACAAAGGTTTCAGGTTCGGCGTGGATGTCATCACATCTCTAACCAGTGCGGAATTGGGGCACTTCCATCCTGGGATGACTGCTGGACTTGACTTTCAGTGGACCGTTCTTTTAAATGACCTCTGACCTCGCTGATGTGACCTTGACCAGTTTCCTGTCAGACACTAAACTGGAACATCAGTTTGTTTCAGAAGTGCCTTCTGATCAGAGATGACACATCTGAACGTGTGTGTGTGTCTGTGTGTCTGATGTGAATAAAAGATAGTGAATTCTTGTCTGCTGCAGTTTAAATTTGAGATGATTTTGAAAAAAATCCCTATAAAATGTTGAAATTCACATAGTTGAAGTTGACACTGAAGTAAAAGTTTAAAATGATCACATGACCCTCATTTGACACATCATGCATCTCTTTAATTGGCGGTCCAGTAATTGTTTGCTGATGTGGGCGTGTGCAGAGGAAGAGGGCAGAGTCTCAGATTCAAACCGACCAGGAGGCCGAAGGCTTTTTCCCAGCATGCATCAGTGGTCGAGGATGCGCAGGTTTCCTGAGACGATCTTGTTCTCCAGCATGGCTCCAGCTGGAATATCTATTCGGTCGCCATGGTTGGCTATGATGATGACGGTTCCCTGGATAAACAAAACATTTGGTCCAGCTTGAGTCAAAACGTGATGGAAAATAAAACCTCTTTTAAAAGTCCAGCTTGCTTGTTTTGCGACTGGAATTAAATCTACCCATTTTCACCTTGAGAGAGACGTTCTTCCCGAAGGTGACGTCGCCCGACACGGTCAGGTGGTCCAGCTCCAACATATCTGGGATGTTGTCAAACCTGGACAGAAACTCCTGGACCTGTAGAGGTTTTAGAACGGGGGCGGCAGTTTTTCTCTCAGCCAATTTTAAAGTAGCAAAATGGATGCAAACAATTTAAAAGGTGACAAATTAAAACTTTTATGCAGTAATGGAACCGGAACTTCAGAAAGCATCTCTGTTTGATTGGTTGTTTACTGAAACACCCCTGAGAACCTCTTCATTAACCATCTCTTTGGCTGCGCTCACTGACTTTGGTGAAGGAGCTGCCCAGCTTGACATGTGGAGTTGTGGGGAACTCTCTCCTCTTGCTCATGGTGAGCGAGCCGGCATCCAGGCTGTACAGGTTGGACATCACCAGCAGCAGATCAGAGGACGTCTTCACAGGCAAGAAGCGGCTGCGCGGCACGTTCACGCCCATGGCGTTGCTAAAGCTCTTGATAGCAGCGCCCACCGCGGTCTCCAGTTGGATGACATTCAAGCCACCTTCCAGCGTCTGCAGAGACATTCAGAGATCTGGTTAAAACTTGGGAGACCTCACAAACTGCTGTGTGATCAATAATGGCTAATCAGTGATGTCATGGATCAGAATATTCTTTGTGAATCCCTTAAAATGGATGATAATTCTTTCGAAAAGCTGAGCGCCAGTTGGTGTCCTAGAATGCCTTGAAGCAACCCCTCACCTTTGGGTTGACAATGATCTCCATGTCCAGGGCATTCTTGTCCTGCAGTCTCCTGATGGCAGGCAGTGAGATCCACAGGTTGTTGGTGTTGAAGATCTTGAACTTGGTGACGGACTTGAACTCGTCCACGTGGGCCTTTGGGACCTGAGCGATCTCCAGCAGCCTCAGGTGGTCGTCGTACTGGATCAGCGTGCCGCCCTGCAGACAGGAAACAGGAAGTTCTCAAAGATCAGCGCCACTCAAAAGGCAGTTTTCCCGCCTGCTGGCTGACCTTGACGTCAGCTCTGGTCTTGTCGGTGACCTCCATTATGAACTCGCAACGTTTGTCAGCTGGCTGGCTCATCAGGTGGTGCAGGATGAAGAGGTCGACGGTGGCACCCAGGTTGTCAATGTTGGACACAAAGATGTACTCCTTCCCTTCTGTGATTAGTTTGTCCAACAGTCCTGAGTTGGAGAAGCTGGAGTAGATGTCTCCATGTCCCGGTGGGTACCAGGCCTCTGCGTTCTCGCCATTCACAGCCATGTTCTTGGCTATCGGCAGCAGTGACTCCT
Source organism: Takifugu flavidus (assembly GCF_003711565.1). Classification (NCBI taxonomy): domain Eukaryota; kingdom Metazoa; phylum Chordata; class Actinopteri; order Tetraodontiformes; family Tetraodontidae; genus Takifugu; species Takifugu flavidus. The sequence goes on from NC_079525.1 coordinate 8,018,743, forward strand.
TGTTGATCCTTGGATACCTGCAGGAGGACACCATTAGAGAAGAAATGACATCAAACCTGTCTTCCCAGTCCCAGTTACAGATTAGAAAGTCCTGCTGCGGTGCAGAGGACTATTTAAAGTATTGTTATGTGATGGTGATGGTGATGGTGATGATGATGATACTGATACCTGCTCTGGTTGAAGGTGTGGATGTTGACACGGTGATGTTTGTATTTCTGGAGGATCTTCTTGGTATCATCATCAGTATTGAAGGAGTTCATGAGCACCAGCGGAACGTCTGTGTTGAACGTCTTGTTTAAGTGCTGAGAATAGAAAGAAAATAAGACGAAGCCGACTGTGAGAAACCAGCAGCAACCTGGTTCTTCTTCGGCCTCTACCTCGATCTGCTGCACCGTCAGGTCCAGGAAGGTGTTCTCATTGCGAACGCTGATCAGACTCTTGGGGCCTTTGCAGCCCATGCTGGTGCCCAGTCCCCCGTTGAGCTTGACCACCGCCAGCTTGCTGAGGCAGGTGCTGATGTCAGCAGGAAGTCCTTTGGCTTTGATCTTCTCATAAGGTTGAACCTGAACAGAAACATTGCAGGAACCTCAGGAACCCTTCCAGCTCCACCATCATCCATTTTCTTCTCATATTTAAAGTGGGTGGGGCTTTTTCTGTATTTATTACAGCCTGTGGATGATGTCATTAAACTGGAATGAGGTTTAAAGTAGCACAGTCTTTTATTTTGAAAGTTGTCTGATTACAGTGTCCTTCACTTCCTGTCATGTCACTGATGTGAAAAAATAACTTCATATCCTGAAACTGCAGCGGTCAAACTATTCTTAGTGTTAACCTTCAGTCTGGATGGGACCGGCGTTCTGGGAATGCTTGTGGGTGTGTGAGAGTGTGTGTGTGTGTGTGTGTGTGTGTGTGCGTGTGTGTGTGTGTTGGGGGGGATTTGGGCAGACTGGCTAATGTCCAGCTGACTCTTTGGTCCTGATCTAGTTTCATTTGCTTCGTTCTTTCTGATTCACTTTGAATCTTCCCGTCTCTCACAAATGCTGCTTTTTCACGTAAAAGGATGAAAAATTGTTTCAAAAGGACCCAAATCACAACAACCTGCAGCCATGTAGTCAGAACCAAAGGTGCTGGTCAGGACCAGTTCACTGCTGTTCTCAGATGTTGTTAATGCTGCTCATAACTCGGACCTGATTCTGGGTTTCTTTATCTGCTCTTTGTTGCCTGCTACAGGTTGTGGTTTTTCAGGCCTCACAGCCTGAAGTAGAGCTTGGCACTCTACTGCTTACCGACTGCTCCGGTGGCCGATTGATCTTGGACCATTCCACTGAAGGACCTTTGACCTGCAGGAACCTGTGAAAGAGCTTCTGGAAGCCTTGGAAGTCTTTTCTGCTGCTCTGAAACAGAAACAAATCAAATCAGTGGATGTGGACCCACTTCCTTTCTGCAGACCTCAGCTCAAATTATCCCTAAAACTAAGAGAACCCTCAAAGAAAAAACAACTTTTCCAGACTGGAAGGATGAAGTCATGAAGGGTTTTAAAACCTCTATAGCAGGCATGGGCAAACTAAGGCCCGGGGGCCACACGCGGCCCGTTAAACGTTTTAATCCGGCCCGCCAAACTTGAAAAATTAAATGAATAAACCTTGTTAATGTTAAATTTTCACTGCAATTCTGGTGTTTTCCCACTAGAAAAAAGACAGTCAGGAGGAGAGTGATGGTGATATCCTGAAGGATAACAGAACTTTCAGTGCTTTAAAATAGAAATGGTTATTAATTTTTTTTAAAAAGGCACATTTTATTCATTTGATTTTAAATGTTTTAACACTCATTCCAAGTCAGATATTTTGTTGTAATGCTTCTCTTCATTTTCATTTGAAATTAAAGCACATGTTTTCTCCATATCCCAAGATGTGTATTTTTTCTCCAATAAGGTGAGGTTACCAAAGCACTCCATCCATCCATCTGCTCCTGGTCCGGCCCCTTTGTCAAATGTTAGAACCCATTGTGGCCCACGAATCAAAATGTTTGCCCACCCCTGCTCTATAGCTTGTTAACAACAGATCTGATTGATCTCTGGAGAGAATAACAAATACAAAGATGTGGGGGAGGACAAGACAACCAGTTTGGCTCTCGTGTCTGTGTGCACGTGTATGTGCATGCCTGTGCCATGACCTCGGGGTGGTTGACCTCTGGCTGTGGGTTAGAACCCTCTCAGCTTAGGAAATCAACCTCCTGGACTTCACAAATATTTGTGTTGTGAAGGGAACATCCTGAACCCAGAAGGTCTTCCAGTGAATCCCTGTTTGTTGGCTGCATAAACCAGTCCTGACCCACTTCCTGTGCGTGTCATGTCCTCACCTGTGCGTCAGCATGGTTGGCGGTACTGAGCAGTGCCTCTAGCTCACGGTGCAGCGACTCCTCATGCTGCTGCCGAAGCTTCTCCTGGAACTCCGTCATGGCTCCTCCTCTGGTCAGACCTGTGCATGGGCACACACACACAAAGTCAAATATTAAAAGGCTAATATTGGTGTGAATTAAACATTTGTCAGGAAGGAGACATTTACAGACAGCTCCTTTATTTAATGAGCATTAGTAAAAGCTGACTAAAAGTGAATACAGTTAAAATAGTTTTAAAAAAAAAAAAAAAAAAAAAAATTCTAAAAATAGTTAATGGAAGCAACAAAGACTTCGTTCACCCTCAGACCAGCAGAACTAACAGAAGCAGCCTGAACTTTAACTCACCAACTAAAGAAAGATACATTTCACCGGTGTCTGCAATAACTAGGAGACCAGCAGCAGTGGTGTGTTTGAGTCAGACGTGCATGAATTTGTCCCTTTAACTGTCCCACAGCAGCTGTCAGAGAACAACAGGCGTCCACCTCATCCTCTCATCAGACCGTGCTCCTGAATCTGCAGCGCCGACCCCCAACCTGACCACGCCCCCATACGCACGCACCAATCACAGCCCCCCAACGCACATCTCTCTCTCACTCACACACACACACACACACAGACACAGGTTTGTGCATGAGCAGAGGTTGATGCTGTATTTGATCTGAATGACAAGAATTTAAGTCCTGAATATTTAATTAATTTAATAACTTTCATATAAAGAAAATCTGATTTTTATCCAGGCGGAGATTATTAAACTATTATAATAATTTTACTTAATTATGAGACTTGATTATTTTACAAAGCTCTTCTGTAGTCAGACAATAAAAACACTATCATAATGCTTAAACCATGACCATCCTTCTGACCTATGACCTAATCCCAGTTCTAACCTCAACCTTAAGACCAGCTCTTAACCTTCAAACAGGCCTTTGAAATTGTGAGGACTGGCCAACATGTCCTCACTTTACTAGTAAAATGGATTTTTTGGTACAAAACAAACACACGCAGGTGAAGCTGGGTGTGTATACTGCTTAGCCTCAGTGTGTGCATGTGTGTGTGTGTGTGTGTGTGTTGGGGGGGTATTTATATCTGTGTCTTTGCAGGAACGTCTTAAAGCTACATGAGTAAATCCTTGTAACCAGAACATATGAAGATAGACGGCCCTCAGAGGTCACCACGGCAACCTTCACTATCACCTGGGAAGATCCTGATTTCAATTTGTATTATTAAAAAAAACTGTTGAATTATTTCTGTTCATATTGATTCTTTCTCGGATCCAAGGAAAATTATGATTCTCTGCAAGATTTTTATATTTTTTGTAGGAAAAGATTTAGTTGAAATAATCAGAAAATGACATAACCTAAATAATTAACCAGTGACCAACATTAGACACGTCTTTAGCTTCATATTTTCTTCATTTCAAAGCTAAATTAATTTTGTGGATTTGTTTTTTCCAATTTATTTTATTTCATGTAATAAAACCATATTTACTCAGATTGAGCCTCTAAACTCATGATTGTTATAAAGGTCTAAAAGAAAAGCTGGAAGGAAGGCGGTTTAATTTAGTCCTTATGGAATTTATGAGGAAATTAAACTGAACAGATTTGTGGAATTCTGTTTGCTAATCGGGTTTAAAACATACACACGCACGCACGCACGCGCGCGCGCGCACACACACACAGAGTTTTTAATCTACAAACAGCCACAGGTGTGCCGCTGTTACCCACCTGAAAACTGTCAAAGTTCGGGCGGAGGCTCAGAGACGCACCAGGAACGACATGGATCACCGGGAGCCGGGTCGAGGTACCGTCAACACCAAAAGAACCGGCTGAACCTTTCACTTCATGTAACCTGGTACTTTTAGCATAGCAGCTGCTGCCCAGCGCGAGCCAGGTCCACCCCCCCCCCGCCCATGACGTAACCAGCGCGAAAATCGGAGGACAACACCGATTCGCTGAAAGTGGGCAAACCACGCCCACTATAAATGACAATTTCAGGATTTAAGTTTCTTACAAATAGTTTTAATTTAGTGTATTTATCTTTATTTGATCTTCATTAATGTTGGTCTATTCTTATATGAACAAAACAATGAAATATTACCCTACAAATAAGATCTCAAAATGAATATAAGATTAAAGTTTGATAAAGTTTCTCTGCTATGAAAGCACATGGACATGATGGACAGAACATGAACTCATAAGCTCATTTACTTTATGGTTTATTGATCATTTTTGGTACATATGCTCATTTTAATCGTTTAGTTCCTCCAGCTAACCGCTGAGAATATTCCATTGAGTGGACAGATGACTGACTGCTTGGTTTCCTTGTTGTAGCTTTATTGATGATAACTTGTTCTGTTACACGTTCTGGACAGCTGGTGTGTGTTCTCATCTACCCACGTTCTCTTACATATGGAGGCCCAGTTGTGATCATCAAACAGGTCTACAAACCTGAGGAACTGGCCTCATCACACACACACACACACACACACACACACACACAAGGGTGACACACAGTGAGGACGGTGAAGAGTGAATGTGTTAGAGGCGTGAACAGGGTGCCGCCACAGCATCTGACTGCTGCAGTTGCTGCTCCTTGCCAGCAGGATGGGGTAGTCACTGGGACAGGAAGTCCAGGGCGGTGTCTCGCTCCTCTACCAGCTCCGCTGCGGTGGCGTCCATTTTGGCGCGTGAGAAGTCATTGATGGGGAGACCGTCTACAATTTTCCAGGTCTTATTCTGATGGTACGAGAGGTCAGAGGTTATGCTTATGTTTGCATCATAGTTGTTTAAGGTCAGTTCCTTCAGTAAATGTATGAAATGATCTACAGGAAGAGCCTGAATTCAATCTTTTTCTAAAGGTGTGTTTATTACACAGGTAGGAGGAGCCAAATGAACATATGGTGATGTCACACTTATCTCACCTTGATCTGGACAGGGAACGAGTAGATGAGGTCTTCTGGAACGCCGTAGGAGTTCCCGGCAGCGTAGACACCCATGGAGATGAACTCGCCCTGCAGGTAAAAATAAGGTTATACTCAAGGACAGACCATAATTTGAAATACTGTCTTTACTGAGGCATAGAACTGTAGCTGAAAGCAGATTCTTCTCACCTCCTTGGTTCCAAACCAGATGTCCCTCATATGGTCACAGATGGCTTTGGCAGCAGACATGGCGCTGGACAGCTTCCTGGACTTGATGACAGCAGCGCCACGCAGCTGCACTGTCTGCAGAAAGAAGATGAGGAGGAGGGTTAGACAGTGTGCTAAATGTGACCAGTCAATGTTCTGGAGAGGTGGTGAGCGCTCACAGAGATGAAGTCTCCTCTGAGCCACGCCTCATCCTTCACAGTCTCGTACACGCCCATCTCAGCGCCATGAAGGTCCACCTTGGCGTGGTGGACGTCAGGGTACTGGGTGGAGGAGTGGTTCCCCCAGATGATGACGTTCTTCACTTTGTCAGAGGAGACACCACAACGTATCGCCACCTGCAGAACAGAGCAGGATGCAGCCGTCAGTGCAATTTTTCTACTGTTCTTTTAACCAGAGCAGAACATCAGCTGTTCCCTGCTGTGATGAAGTTCTTCAGGTTTCCATTTTTAAAATTGAAATTGACCATTTGAGGTTAGATCAGCAAAATAAAGGCAGAATTTAAGTGTTTGCAGCAATAATAGGAAGCCGCTGTCACTTCTGACTGAAGCTGCAAAGTGCGGCTCATGTGCAACCGTGTACGTGTGTGCGTGTATGCACCTGGGAGCTGGCTCTGTTGTGGTCCAGGCGGGTCAGGCAGGAAAAGTTCTCTTTGGGGATAGATGGAGCAGACTTGGAGGCGATCAGACAGTTGGTGTTTGCTGGATTTCCGACCACCAGAACCTGACGTGAGAGTCAAACGTGTGAGAAGAGGTCAGCAGGAAGCAAAGCTACAGGCCAGGAGGAGCCTGACCCGCCGGCTTACATGATGCCCTTTGTACCAGAAGGACTTTGATTTTTCCTCTCTGAAGATCCTCTGAAGATTAGAGGAAAGCTGCTAAAGGTGTAACCATAGGCAACATGACAGACATCAAATAAAAACCTGAATATTCCCACTGGAATTCCATTAACCTTTAGGCACAACAAATCCTGAAAGGTCACCTTAACGGTCTTCTTGGCATACTTGTCCAGGGCGGCGCCCTGCGTCTTGAAAATAGCCACGTTGGCCTTGAGCAGGTCCTTCCTCTCCATCCCCTCCTTACGTGGCATGGAGCCCACCAGGATGGCAGCGTCAATATCCTTGAAGCCCACCTCCACCTCGTCAGTGGGGATCACCTCTGTGGGGGGCATTAATCCATAACAATAGAGTTTAAACACCGACATCAAACAGGAACTTTAGGCTATTAAATATTCATAGATCTTTTAAAAAATTATTTACCCAACTATAACTAACTGTAACTAACTATACAGTTTTTTGCCAATGAGTTGTGAATTTGTTAAAATATGTTAGTGCGAACATAAGGGATCCGTCCTGCTATTGCCTTGATGTGATCAGCAGATTTGTGATGTTCATTTTAATCCAGATAAACTGACGATATGATGCCTTCACTGTTGATTATGTTGTTATCAGTCTGGACTTCAGTCATGTCCCTTCCTGACTGCTGCTCTGATTTGCTGCTGAGGCTCCTTCATCATCAGCCAATCACAGTTGTCATTTATGACCGTCCTCCTGTTTGGTCACATGATCATTCAGGACCATTCAGGCTGGCGCAGTAGCTTTAGGTTAGCTGGATCCATGGTTACCTCACATATGATCACCCATGATTCAAACAGGGGTTAACACACAGTAATTCCTCACCCCTCAAAAGTGGGAGGGCGCAATCCTGCAGCTCCATGACAACTCCGTCCAGCACCGGCAGCATGGGGGGGATGTCCAGCAGGACCAGGATGATTGGCTGGAACACAAGATTCATGAAAAATGCCCCCTAAAGCTAAAGCTGGCTTTTACTCAAACTAAAAACTGAAAAACTGTTTCAAGCACAAATTCAGAAACCATATTTCTATAAGCGTACATGGCCTCTTTCTTATTAATCTACAATGAATGAAGATTGAGTCAGTTCTGCCTCTGGCCTCAGCGCGTCCAACTGAAACTCATCCCTCCTGATCTTTGCGGAGATTAAAGCATTACCACAGGCGTGATTGTCATGTTAGTATGATATCATCATTCATGGTTCAGCCATTATGTAACATAGCATCTCTGCAGATTACATGACCAGCATCCAGGTTCTTACCTGGTCCTTCCCAAACACATCTCCCTTGGCAATGCTGTACAGCAGAGAGTAGGCGATCTGGCCAGCGGCGCCAGTCACAACAACACGGATCGGTTCAGCCTGCATGGACACCGAGCAAAACATACATTAAAGCAACAAGTGGGCTGGTTCACATGTTTATGCCCAGCATGTTTATGTGGCTGATGAAATCCTCACAGTCTCCTCCTACAGATCACTAAACTTTGACCTTTGACACCAAGAGTGGAATGAACCCACATACTGTAATAGTGAAAATTTGGTATGAAATTTAACTGTAGTTAGGATTCAATCCCTTTAATCCAAGATGCATAGTTTAAGAGTTAATAAATAAGAGAAAGAAAGAATAGTGCAGAGACTGGCTTCAGGTTTTAAAAGAAATAAATGGCTCAAAAAGTTGATATTGCGCACAGATTTAGGTCATCATGACTGACGACGTCAGTCATTGCACATGATGTAACCTGATGTTGATGAGACGCCACATCCTGTTCATTAAAATGGAGGCTGTTTCCACAACCGCTGAATCAATTTCAAAGTATCTGCTGCAGATCAAGGCATTCATCTGTATAAAGTAAACCAACACTAAACTTCAATGGTCTACTCACCCTGAAATACCTATAAATCCCATCATTTAGCTGAAGCATTACAGTTAGCATAAAATCGAATTCATTAAAGGAGCTCTAGTTCCAATGAAAGATTATTTATCATGGCGATATAAATGGAACGTGAGAAACGCTGAGGTATATCGTTTTCGCCTCAAGAATGAGCGGCTAATCCTTAATCTTACCATTAGTGCTACCAGGCGGAGATGCTTACGACTGCGGCGTCTCAGAGTCGGAGTAGACGAAAGGGTCACCTCTACCGTCCGCTGTAGTCATGCGACGAAAAAACAGTCCCGCCGCAAGAAATGCGGCACTTGTAGTTTTTGAAGGCAAAAGCCGGCCTGTCCGACAGAGTCGAGTCAGCGAACAAAACACAGTTTCCCGAAATGCAATTCAGGGCGAACACCACGCCCACCAAGCTATTTATTTGAATTTAAACCAAGAAGACGCATATTGACGACACCTGCTGGCCAGAAGAGAAACCACACAAATGTTCAATTAAGTCTATTTACTCTGTCCCAGTATAACTAGTCATTTACCCTCTCTGTCCCAGTTTAACCAATTATTTACCCTGTCCCAGTATAACCAGTCATTTACCCCCTCTGTGCCAGTATAACCAGTTTATTTATCCTCTCTGTCGCAGTGTAACCAGTCATTTACCCTTTCTGTCCCACTATAACCAGTTTACCATGTTAAAGCATTTTACCATCAGACTGGTAAATAGTTATGAAAATGTCTGACAATTTTCCAGACTTAATTAAAATTACTTATTTGCTAAGATGTTTAGATCTCCAGGTGATCACAATGATCCAGGCAATCCAGGTCACTGGCAGCCATGTTGGATCGGTTTCCAAGGAGATCGAACAAAGCCGCTGGCACAATCTGACAATGGTGCTGATAATCAGCATGAAAGCAGCGAAAACAGTAAGCGCAGCGAAAGAAGTGCCCAAAACATCATTTTCACAATGAAAGACAAATCTTGCTTCTGCAAGATTATTGACGGTATAAAAGGAATTGTTTGCTAGGAGCAGGAGGTTGGTACAGGAAAGCTCGCTCTTATTACACAAAAGTAACAAATGTTTACTAGGCCCGTGAGTCATTGCGCCACAGAAGGTCTACGGCATCAGCAGGTAGTGGCTGTCGCATACCTGCACAGGTAGATTCTGTTTGAAACAGCTTGTTTATCTTTGTTCAGAAAGATCAGATCTGAGGTTTCCAAAGAACAACTGTCTCAGATACGTCGACCTTCCGATTCAAACCAGTAGAAACGCTTCAAAAAAGAGTTTTTCAAAGGAGATTAGAGTAAACAATATCTAGCAATAAACAAGACGAACAAAATTTTTTTCTTCTCGGGTTTTAATTGAATAGATCGGCTTTTTATTTTGAAGACATTGACCGGATGTGGTATTGTTGGCTCTACTCGATTATACTGCGGTACAGAATCGGTTCTTAAACTGCCTTGGAAACAACATTAACCGAATCAAGGGTGAATGACTGATGACGGGTCAGGGTCACACTTCTCTTCACCCCATCTTACGTTTCCAGCCGCCATTTTCACATCGCGCGTTTACCGGAGCCGTTTCCACCTTCACATCGATGCTTGTCATTAAACGCAGATTAATCACGCAAACACGAAACACGCATTTCTCCACCTGGTCTAAGTGACGTTTTAGTTCAACGGCCCTTTAGTTCTGATGGTGTGTTCAAGGACGTGCGGTCACTGCGGTGGTCCAAAACGGGTTGGTTTGAACTCACCTGCGTGGACGCCGAACGGACCACCAGGTACATGGCAGTGAGCAGGGTCAGCATCGTCCCGGGCTCAGATCCTCAGACCGACGACGTCTGCAGCGGAAATGATGACAAACAAGAGACGCAGGAGACAGGTGGACTGGATCAGGACCGTCTCTCACCTCCACGACTGCAGCCAATTTAGTCGTTTAATAAGATTGTGAGGACGGAAATAGAAGCTGGTGGAGCTGATGATGTGACCACAGGTGAGAATTCGTCATATGGACGTCTGCGTGTAAATGACGTCACCACATGACAGGAAGTGGACGATTTCTATGTTTCAGGTTGAGAAAGATCTTTTTTGGTTTTTTTTTTTCAGGAAGTAAAATTAATCTGAGATTACGAAAACGAACCGAAACTATACTCACATAGATGCCAGAATTCAGGCTCGCGTATGTATTTTGGTCTTAAAGGCCACCGTCACTCTTACAGGTGGGAGAAATAGAGGAGAGGAGAGAGGGAAGAGAGGATACAGCGAGGGGAGACAGAGGGGGGAATAGAAATAGAGACAGACAGACAGACAGACAGGGGGGAGAGAGAGAGAGCGCGCGAGGAGAGAGGAAGGAGACAGAGAGGGGAGAGAGACAGTCAGGAAAGAGAGGGGGGACGAGAGACAGAAAGGAGAGAGAGGAAAGACGGGGGAGCCTGGGGGTGAATAAGGGTGTATTTTCTGTCTGTTGCCACCAGAGGACACCGCCGCAACAGGAAGTTGGCTCCAGCAGCGCGTGCCTGTTCAAAAGGTAAATTTGTTCAATGAGTAAAAAAGTTCTGAACGGATGATAATGACATGCTCGAGAAATAATGGGTCAAGATCAAAGCTAGGAGGCCTGAAGTATAAAGCAATTGGTTATGTAACCTTGGGTGTGGATGTGTGTCTTTACATATATAAAGAATATGTTAGAATAATATGATATAGGCTACCACCTTATCATGGTGGAGGGGTTTGCGTGTCCCAATGATCCTAGGAGCTCCGTTGTCTGGGGCTATATGCCCCTGGTAGGGGCACCCATGGCAAACAGGTCCTAGTTGAGGGATCAGACAAAGCGTAGCCCAGGACCCCCTCATGATGAAAAACAACATTGGTGCCAAGTTTCCCTTGCCCGGATGCAGGTCACCGGGGCACCCTCCTGGAGCCAGGCCTGGGCCCATGGAGTCACTGCCCGAAGAGGCAACATGGGACCCCCTTACCGTGGGCTCACCACTTGCAGGAGGGGCCAAGGGGGTCGGGTGCATTGTATTTTGGGTACCGGCCGAAGGCAGGGACCTTGGCGGTCTGATCCCCGGCTGCATAAACTGGCTCTAGGGACATGGAATGTCACCTCTCTGGTGGGAAAGGAGCCTGAGTTGGTGCGCGAGGTTGAGAAGTTCCGACTAGATATAGTTGGCCTCACCTCAACGCACGGCAAGGGCTCTGGAACCAGTCTTCTCGAGAGGGGTTGGAATCTCTACCACTCTGGAGTTGCCGATGGTGAGAGGCGACGGGCAGGGGTGGCAATTCTCGTTGCTCCCCAGTTCAGTGCCTGTATAATGGAGTTTACCCCGGTGGATGAGAGGGTAGCCTCCCTTCGCCTTCGGGTGGGGGGACTGACTATTGTTTGTGCCTATAGCCCAAACAGCAGTACAGCGTATCCACCCTTTTTGGAGTCCTTAGAGTGCTGGAGAGTGCTCCTTCTGGGGGCTCCCTCGTCCTCCTGGGTGACTTCAATGCTCATGTTGGCAATGACAGTGTGACCTGGAGAGGTGTGATTGGGAAGAACGGTCCCCTGATCTGAACCAGAGTGGTGTTTTGTTATTGGACTTCTGTGCTCGCCTCAGATTGTCCATAACAAACACCTTGTTCAGGCATAAAGGTGTCCACATGTGCACTTGGCACCAGGACACTTTAGGCCACAGATCGATGATCGACTTTGTGGTTGTGTCATCGGATTTGCAGCCGCATGTTCTGGACACTCGGGTGAAGAGAGGGGCGGAGCTGTCAACTGATCACCACCTGGTGGTGAGTTGGCTCCAATGGTGGGGAAGGATGCCGGATAGACCCGGCAGGCCCAAACGTGCTGTGAGGGTCTGCTGGGAACACCTGGCAGAGTCTCCTGTCAGAAGGAGCTTCAACTCACACCTTCGGGAGAGCTTTGACCATGTCCCCGGGGAGGCGGGGGACATTGAGTCCGAGTGGACCATGTTTCGTGCCTCCATTGTTGAGGCGGCTGACCGGTGCTGTGGCCGCAAGGTGTTTGGTGCCTGTCGTGGCGGCAATGCCGTCAAGCTGAAGAAGGAGTCGTATTGGGCCTTACTGGCCTGTGGGACTCCTGAGGCAGCAGATAGGTACCGACAGGCTAAGCGGAGTGCAGCTATGGCTGTTGCCGAGGCAAAGACCCGGGCATGGGAAGAGTTCGGTGAGGCCATGGAGAACGACTTTCGGACGGCCTCGAAAAGGTTCTGGACCACCATCAGGCGTCTGAGGAAGGGGAAGCAGTGCACTGTCAACACTGTGTATAGTGGTGATGGTGTGCTGCTGACCTCAACTCAGGATGTTGTGGATCGGTGGAAGGAATACTTCGAGGACCTCCTCAATCCCACCAACACGCCTTCCAGTGCGGAAGTAGGGCCTGGGGACCTGGGGATAGGCTCTCATATCTCCGGGGCTGAAGTTGCCGAGGTAGTCAAAAAACTCCTCGTTGTCAAGGCCCCGAGGGTGGATGAGATCCGCCCAGAGTTCCTTAAGGCTCTGGATGTTGTAGGGCTGTCGTGGTTGACTCGACTCTGCAACATCGCGTGGACATCGGGGGCAGTGCCGCTGGATTGGCAGACCGGGGTGGTAGTCCCTCTTTTTAAGAAGGGGGACCGGAGGGTGTGTTCCAACTATAGGGGGATCACACTCCTCAGCCTCCCTGGTAAGGTCTATTCAGGGGTACTGGAGAGGAGGGTCCGCCGGATAGTCGAACCTCGGATTCAGGAGGAGCGATGTGGTTTTCGTCCTGGCCGTGGAACAGTGGACCAGCTCTACACCCTCAGCAGGGTCCTCGAGGGTGCATGGGAGTTTGCCCAACCAGTCCACATGTGTTTTGTGGACTTGGAGAAGGCATTCGACCGTGTCCCTCGGGGGGTCCTGCGGGGGGTCCTCCGAGAGTATGGGGTGTCGGGCCCCCTGATACGGGCCGTCCGCTCCCTGTACGATCGGTGTCAGAGTTTGGTCCGCATTGCTGGCAGTAAGTCTTCGCCAGGGCTGCCCTTTGTCACCGATTCTGTTCATAATTTTTATGGACAGAATTTCTAGGTGTAGTCATGGTGTTGAGGGGGTCCAGTTTGGTGACCTCAGGATCGGGTCTCTGCTTTTAGCAGATGATGTGGTGCCTGTTGGCATCATCGGCCTGTGACCTCCAACTATCACTGGATCAGTTCGCCGCTGCATGTGAAGCAGCTGGGATGAAAATCAGCACCTCCAAATCCGAGTCCATGGTTCTCAACGGGAAAAATGTGGAGTGCCTTCTCCGGGTCAAGGAGGAGATCCTGCCCCAAGTGGAGGAGTTCAAGTACCTCGGGGTCTTGTTCACGAGTGAGGGAAGAATGGAGCAGGAGGTCGACAGGCGGATTGGTGCAGCGTCCGCAGTAATGCAGACTCTGCACCGGTCGGTAGTGGTGAAGAGATTGACTTGTCGATCTTCGTTCCTACCCTCACCTATGGTCATGAGCTTTGGGTAATGACCGAAAGAACAAGATCACGGGTACAAGCGGCCAAAATGAGCTTCCTCCGTAGGGTGGCTGGGCTCTCCCTTAGAGATAGGGTGAGAAGCTCTGCCATCCGGAAGGAGCTCGGAGTAGAGCCGCTGCTCCTCCGTGTTGAGAGGAGCCAGATGAGGTGGCTTGGGCATCTAGGTAGGATGCCCCCTGGACGCCTCCCTGGTGAGGTGTCCAGGGCATGTCCCTCCGGTAGGAGACCCCCGGGAAGACCCAGGACACATTGGCGAGACTATGTCTCTCGACTGGCCTGGGAACGCCTGGGGATCCCTCCGGATGAGCTGGAAGAGGTAGCTGGGGAGAGGGAAGTCTGGGCTTCTCTTCTTAGGCTGCTGCCCCCGCGACCCGACCCCGGATAAGCGGTAGAGGATGGATGGATGGATGGATGGATGGATGGATGGATGGATGGATGGATGGATGGATGGAGTGTGTGTGTGTGTGTGTGTGTGTGTGTGTGTGTGTGTGTGAATAAGCTGCTAATAAAAAATATATCTGATTCTCTGAGTGTAACTGGTCAAACTCTGCGTTGTGTTTAATGAGACTCTCGTATCCAGGATTCTCTTTATTCTGGCAGCAACAAATAATAACAGTTATCGACAATTAACAGCCCGCTCGAGTTCCTAAAGACAGATAAGACAGGAAGACGAACATTAGTGAGACTCGTCATGGCGAGTAAGCTAGTGGTCAACACTGTCTAAACATCATGTTTAAGTGCTGGTATGTTTCTATTGTATTTCTAGCGTGAATAAACAAACATATTAAACAATCAATTAGAATACATAAATGGATGAACACAGAACCAAAGTAACTAATCTGAACTGACGTGATGGAAAATGAGACACCCACCTCTCCCACGAGAGTAATGTGCAAAAGGAGAGAGGTGGAGGGCTCGCCATCAGTTTTATAGAGGCACCACGCCTAGTAATTTGGCTAATTTTATTAGACCCAAAGTGACCTGAGAATCCAGGGTCCAGACCAGGATGCAGAGTTGTAGTCTTACACACCTCTCTGCTGCTTCCTTAGAAGCCTCATCCACCAACAATAACATATTTAACACTATAGAGGTAGTCTCTGTTCCACGGTTAAAAGTTCACCAAGCACAGAGCAGGGGAGCGGTCAATCACCAAAATCTTATTAAAATTAATACTAAAGCACAAGTTGGAGAAACTAATATCACAATTAAGTGTGGACTGTTAAATATTAGATCTCTTTTGTGTAAATCCCTGTTAGTATACGACCTGATAGCGGATCATCACATTGATTTATTTTGTCTTACTCCTCCTCCTGAAGCCAGGTCTCAGTATGTTAGCTTAAATGAATCTACTCCTCCTACCCATCTTAATTATCATATTCCCCGTGTTACTGGTCGAGGAGGGGGAGTGGCAGCAATCTATCACTCCAAGTTATTAATTAATCCTAGACCAAAACATGGCTCTAGTTCATTTGAAAGCCTGACTCTTGGCATCACTCATCTGAACTGGAAGGCAGAAAAGCCACTTTTGTTTGTAGTTGTATATCAGCCCCCTGCTGGTCCACATTCAGAATTCCTGTCTGAGTTCTCTGATTTCTTATCTGACTTGGTCCTTAGAACGGACAAAGTCATTATCATTGGAGACTTTAATATCCATATAGACGTTATAAATGACAGCTTTAAAAATGGCTTCATTTCATTACTTGAGTCAGTTGGTTTCCTCCAGCAGATAAACCAACCAACTCATAGCTTTAACCACACCCTAGATCTAGTTCTGACTTATGGTGTTGAGGTAGAACATGCGTCAGTGTTCCCTCAGAACCCACTCCTGTCAGACCATTCTTTGATCACTTTTACATTTATGATTAAGGATTCTTCTATCCTCAGAACAAAGTCTTACTATAGCAGATGTCTTTCAGATAATGCTGTAGCTAAGTTTAAGGAAGTGATCCCTGTGCTGATCCCAGGACCACCGTGTGTTTCCCCAGGGATCAATCATTATAATCTTAGCCCTGCTGAGGTTGACTCTATTGCTGAAGGTGCAGCAACCTCACTGAGAATCACGCTTGGTTCTGTTGCCCCCCTGAAAAAGAAAATAGTAAATCAGAGGAGGTGTGCCCCCTGGTATAATTCACATATCAGGACCCTCAAGCAGAAAGTGCGAAGACTGGAAAGGAAGTGGCATTCTTGTAAAACAGACAGCTATCATGTAGCCTGGAAAGACTGTCTATTAGTTTACAAAAAGGCCCTTCACAAGGCTAGAACAGCTTATTTTTCTTCTTTAATGAAGAAAACAAGAATAACCTGAGGTTTCTTTTCACCACTATGGCCAAATTAACCAAGAGTCACAGTGTTTTAGATCCACGTATCCCTTCTTCCTTTAGTGGTGAAGACTTCATGAGCTTCTTCACTGATAAAGTTCTAGCTATCAGACAGAAAGCCAACCAGGCCATCCCAAAAACTGGACCATCACCAGATGTGCTGACTGTGGGAACATACAGGGTCTCCAACGAGCCCTTAAACTCCTTCAGCCCTATATATTTTTCTGAGGCGTCATCGCTAATTCAGAAATCCAAGACCACCACGTGTCTTTTAGATCCCATCCCAACACACCTGTTGAAGGATGTTTTACCATTGATAGGCAGTTCTATCCTGGACCAGATCAATGGTTCTTTAGTGTCAGGTTATGTACCCCGGTCCTACAAGGTGGCAGTGATTAAGCCGTTGCTTAAAAAACCATCACTGGATCCTGATGTCTTAGCAAATTATAGGCCAATATCCAACCTTCATTTTATCTCTAAAGTTCTAGAGAAGGTGGTGGTGACTCAGTTCCTGGAGCACCTGCAGAGGAACAGCCTGTTTGAGATGTTTCAGTCAGGCTTTAGAGCTCACCACAGCACAGAAACAGCACTTCTTAAAGTCACTAATGATCTTCTCATAGCTTCCGATCATGGACTGGTCTCTATGCTGGTTCTGCTGGACCTCAGTGCTGCTTTTGATACAGTTGATCACAGCATCCTGTTACAAAGACTGGAACATGTGATTGGGATTAAAGGGACAGCACTAGACTGGTTTAGATCATAATTATCTGATAGATACCAGTTTGCTGATATCCATGGTGTTCCCTCCTCATACAGTAGGGTTAGCCATGGAGTTCCTCAAGGTTCTGTACTTGGACCAATCCTCTTCACCTTGTACATGCTTCCCTTAGGGAGCATTATTCAGCAGCATGGGATACATTTTCATTGTTATGCTGATGACACTCAGCTCTATTTATCCATGAAACCAGAGGAGACAGAGAAGTTAGTGAAGCTCCAGACCTGTCTTAAAGACATAAAGTCCTGGATGTCTTCAAATTTTCTCCTCCTTAACCCAGGAAAAACTGAGTTCATAGTGTTTGGTCCTGAACCTCTCAGGGATAGATTAGATCACATGATCACTCTAGATGGTATCTCATTAACATCTAGTCTCTCTGTGAGGAATCTAGGAGTAACTTTTGATCAAAATCTCTCCTTCAACTCACACATTAAATTAGTCTCTAGAAGTGCCTTTTTTCACCTGAGGAACATCTCAAAGATCAGGAAGCTGCTGACGCGGCATGATGCTGAAAAGTTAGTCCATGCATTTGTTACTTCCAGGCTGGACTACTGTAATTCTTTATTATCAGGGTGTCCAAACAACTCTTTAAGAAGCCTCCAGTTGATCCAAAATGCTGCAGCCAGAGTTCTGACAGGTATTGACAAAAGAGATCACATAACTCCTGTAATGGCGTCGCTTCATTGGCTGCCCGTTAAATTTAGAATAATTTTTAAAACCCTTCTTTTGACCTACAAGGTCCTCAGAGGCCTAGCTCCATCCTACCTGGAGGAGCTAGTGATACCTTTTCAGCCCAATAGACCGCTCCGCTCTCAGAATGCTGGTCTACTTGTGGTTCCCAAAGTTTCTAGGAGTA
The DNA here is from genome assembly GCF_003711565.1 of Takifugu flavidus. Taxonomy (NCBI): domain Eukaryota; kingdom Metazoa; phylum Chordata; class Actinopteri; order Tetraodontiformes; family Tetraodontidae; genus Takifugu; species Takifugu flavidus. The sequence continues at coordinate 8,036,459 of NC_079525.1, forward strand.
GAATGGGGGGCCGAGCATTTAGCTACCAGGCCCCCCTGCTATGGAACCAGCTCCCTGTCCAGGTACGGGAGGCTGACTCCAGATCAGACTTAAAACCTACCTCTTTGAAAAAGCTTATTGCTACTAATTCTGTAGTTCCAGTTACTATCATAGACAGACAGATTATCATACTTAGGGGGTCGTCTAATCATTAGGTCACATCTTAGCTATGCTGCTATAGGCCAAGGCTACCGGGCTCCGGAAACATGATCACCTGACAGGCCTCTGTCACCCTACTGGGTCATGGTTTCCTCTCCTCTCCTCTCCTTTCCTCTCCTCTCCTTTCCTCCTCCTCATCAAGCAGACTAGTTATGCTGATTCTTGTGTAGTTTTTCTGCTCCCCCCCCCCCCCCTCTATTTATTTACAGGTATAGCCGCCTTCGGAGCTGCATAATGACCTCCGGCCCCGCTGAAGGGATTGTATATCGTATTTTTGTGTGTGTTTCTGTGCTCTGTGCCTCTCCTCTCCTCTCCTCTCCTCTCCTCTCCTCTCCTCTCCTCTCCTCTCCTCTCCTCCTCTCCTCTCCTTTCCTCTCCTCTCCTCTCCTCTCTCCTCTCCTCTCCTCTCCATTCTATCCTCTACCTGTCCTCTCCCTTCTCCTCTCTCTTTACCCAGCCGGCCATGAGCAGGAGGGTCCCCCTACATGAGCCTGGTCCTGCTCAAGGTTTCTTCCTGTTAAAGGGGAGTTTTTCCTTGCCACTGTTGCTTGTCTGGGGTCAGGCCCTGGGATTCTGGAAAGCGCCTTGAAACAATTTTGATTGTATAAGACGCTATATAAATAAAGATTGATTTGATTTGATTTGACCACAGAAGAAGAAATGCAGGAGTTCCCAAACCCATTACTAAACACCGGAAATTCTGTATTTCTGACAGCTGAGCATGCAACAGACCATATTTTGTGTAATTAAACGCTTTATAATGCATTATAACACAAAGGCCCTGTTACATGAGCTTTGCTTAAATCATATATGTGCTAATTTATTTTTGTGTTTTGTGTTTATTGATCACAGTCCTAAAAAAACACAATGTGTCCCTAAATGTTAAAATAAAGGTCAATTTTTCTGAACCAGCTCTGTCAGCATCTTTGCTCTCAGGACACAGCAGGAATTCTGGGAATGTGGTTTTCTGCCATATTTAATCACTTTCTGTTGAAATTAAAGGCAAAGTGTGTCACTTTGCCCAGATGGTTTCAGCCCACCACAGGCGCCATCTGCCACCTCATCCTTGTTATGGTGAGCGCAGAAGCGATGTGGGGATTAGGAATATTCTGTGAGGCAGCAATGCTGGGAGAACCCAGATGCATTGTGAGAGATCCTTCTGTCCTCCAGGTGAACCCATCAGTGACAGATCTGAGGACACAAAGTTTCTCCAACTGGACCTGAGTTCTCTTCTTAACCTCAGAGATTCATACATGTGGTTCATTTTCTAGGATAGTTTTATTTTCACTGGGATGAGCTGATCCAAACTTCAGACCACCATCTTTGGTGTCTTCTGCTACATGTACCCTGACCCAGAGGTCATTCTGCAGGTCACGTCAGTGCACTTCTGCATTCCAGGGAGATTAGCAGCAGGTTGAGGAGAGAAATCCAAACCTGGGATTAAAACTCCCTCCTCAGATGCGCTGATAAGCAAACACCACCCCAAACAATGGCTGCAATCAGAACTGCAGGCCATGACTTAGCCCCATCCATGCAGGCCCCTCACAGGAAACAGCCTGATGTCCTGGATTAGGATGAGTGGATCACTGTTCATAGTCAAAAGAGGATCAACCAAAGGATGATGCCTCTGCATCTGCCACCTCAGATCCAAGTTCAGTGCTGGCATTAAACTAACTTCGCCAAATGGTCATTGGTCCACAAAGAGGGAACAAGGTCAAAGGCAACACTACAGGTCAACTCATCCTGCTTCAGCTCCACCATTGTCAAAACCTTGGCATCAGATGGTCTAAAACTACCATCTGGTGGTCTACAACTACCATGTGATGGACTAAAACTACCACCTGATGGTCTACACCTACCATCTGATGGACTAAAACTACCATCTGATGGGCTAAAACTACCATCTGATGGTCTACAACTACCATCTTATTGTCTATACAACTACCAGCTGATGGGCTACACCTACCATCTGATGGGCTACACCTACTACCTGATGGTCAATTACTATCTGATGGTCTACAACTACCATCTAATCAACTAAAACTATGATCTGATGGTCTACAACTACCATCTAATCAACTAAAACTATGATCTGATGGTCTACAACTACCATCTGATTGACTAATACAACTAGCCTGACCCTGGACCTTCTCTTATGTCGCTTTCTGCTCTACGATCCCTGTAAAGAGACTTACTTTATATTCAAAAAAAAAAAAGTGAATTACCATAAATGTGTACACACAGTATTTGTATATCCTGTTTGTGAAATCAGAAAAAATCAGGGTAGGACAAATAAATTAACCCTGTTTGACAGAAGCCACATTAATCGATGAGGTGTGTGTGTGTGTCTCAGTGTGTATGTCTGTGGGGGGGTCTCCCTACTCATCCTAATGAAAACATAAAGGCGTATTTTGGCGCTTCACTAGAGCATTATGGCATCTTTGTTCTGGCCCCTGCAGACGGGTGGTGGTGAAAGTGGATCCAGCAGCCGGGCCCTGATAAGGAGACTTTGGGGCCTCCCCAATACTGTCTGCTCCAGCAGGCTAAGCCTTCCCAGTTCTACTCCCCTCCAGAGGAGAGGACAAAAGCATGCTTTGATTGTTTGAGCAAAAATGCAGAAGTCACAGCTGCTCTGCTAATCAATAATAAATCATTTAAAATGGTGTTAAGGTTTGATTATGGTGATAGAAAAATGTGGAAAATGTCACTATTATTGTTGTTATTATTAATCATTACAAACACAACTAGCTCCAAACTGCTAATATGAAGGTGGTGTGGTGCTCTCCTAGGTGTGGTGTAGCTAACATAGCATCACTAACAAATATAAACCATTCAAGACATTAAGCATTTATCAGCCAGGAGGAGGTTGGGGGTCTTAGTGTCTGTCTCCCTCTGCATCATCTTCCTCTAATTAAAGTGTTTGTTGTGATCCTCAGTTTTTGATCTTATTAATCTTTATTTCTAAGGCGCTTTACAGAATCACACCTTCTCAAGAATTTTAGAGATAAAAGAGTTGAATATAGGTCTATAGTTTGCTAAGACATTAGGATCCAGTGATGGTTTTTTTAAGCAACGGCTTAATCACTGCCACCTTGTAGAACCGGGGTACATAACCTGTCACTAAAGAACAATTGATCTGGTCCAGGATAGAACTGCCTATCATTGGTAAAACATCCTTCAACAGGTGTGTTGGGATGGGATCTAAAAGACACGTGGTGGAGTTGGATTTCTGAATTAGCAACGATGCGTCAGAAAAATATATAGGGCTGAAGGAGTTTAAGGGCTCGTTGGAGAACCTGTATGTTCCCACAGCACATCTGGTGATGGTCCAGTTGTTAGGATGGCCTGGTTAGCTTTTTCTCTGATAGCTAGAACTTTATCAGTGAAGAAGCACATGAAGTCTTCACCACTAAGGGAAGAAGGGATACGTGGATCTAAAACACTGTGACTCTTGGTTAATTTGGCCACAGTGCTGAAAAGAAACCTCAGGTTATTCTTGTTTTCTTCACTAAAGAAGAAAAATAAGCTGTTCTAGCCTTACGGTGGGCCTTTTAGTAAACTAATAGACAGTCTTTCCAGGCTACATGATAGCTATCTATTTCACAAGAATGCCACTTCCTTTCTAGTCTGTGCGCTTTCTGCTTGAGGGTCCCGATAAGTGAATTATGCAGTGGGGCATGCCTCCTCTGATTTACTATTTACTTTTTAAGGGGGGCAACAGAATCAAGCGTGATTCTCAGTGAGGTTGCTGCACCTTCAGCAATAGAGTCAACCTCAGCAGGGCTAAGATTATAATGATTGATCCCTGGGGAAACACACGGTGGTCCTGGAATCAGCACAGGGGTCGCTTCCTTAAACTTAGCTACAGCATTATCTGAAAGACATCTGCTATAGTAAGACTTTGTTCTGAGCATAGAAGAATCCTTAATCATAAATGTAAAAGTGATCAATGAGTGATCTGACAGGAGTGGGTTCTGAGGGAACACTGACACATGTTCTACCTCAACACCATAAGTCAGGACTAGATCTAGGGTGTGGTTGAAGCTATGAGTTGGTTGGTTTATCTGCTGGAGGAAACCAATTGACTCAAGTAATGAAATGAAGCCATTTCTAAAGCTGTCATTTATAACGTCTACATGGATATTAAAGTCTCCAGTGATAATGACTTTGTCTGTTCTAAGGACCAAGTCAGATAAGAAATCAGAGAACTCAGATAGGAACTCTGAATGTGGCCCAGCAGGGGGCTGATATACAACTACAAACAAAAGTGGCTTTTCTGTCTTCCAGTTCAGATGGAAAGGGAGGAGCCAAGGCCGCGGAGCATGAAAGAGGACAGAAGACGGGGGAGAAGAGAGGAGGGTCGGTCTTCAAACACCCCCCGCCTCTCCATTTGCAGACATTTGAAGGGTGAAATTATTAACCCCCCTACAAACAGTTTAGAAGTGGCCCGGGGTGGCTTTACTGAGGAACACACACAGGAGCACTCATGTTTGTGTGCTGTAGGAGTTTGTGTAATGTTCCGGTCTGAGTATTGATGTTGTTGTTAGTGCTGTTGTCAGTTACAGCTGAAATCACCAAAACCCACCTCAGCATCTCTGAGCTGCACCACAGCACCCCACCCCCACCGCATGGTTTAACCTCAATAACCAAAGCCTGCTGCCACAATGTGATTAGTTTGTCAGTTAGTGGTATAAATTGGTTATTTAAAGATAGAGATGTTTCCAGATTGACGTTTGACCTTTAGCAGCTAAGGAGCTACCATGTTGAACAATATCTCTCTTTCTACATTGTGGTTTTCATCAGAAGTTTCACTCGACAGCAGCTTTAAACTTTCACTCAGGCAGGGAAATCTGACAGCATGTGGATGGAGTCACTTCAAAGGCTCCAGTTTGGTCTCTGCTGGGATTTAATCTTTCCTTTGAAGACAGCATCATTGTTTGAAGGCTCTGATACAAATATTCATGTATGGCGGGGGGTGTCCAGCTGCTGAACAAACCGAGGAGCCATTTTGTGTCAAGGGAGTCACGTTAGGGCTTCTCAGGATTAGCGGGCCAGCAGTGGGCAGCTCCCAAATCCCTCACTGTGTCCTCATGTGTTTACCCACTGTGCAAAGAGTGATTTCCACACGATGCCAGGGACAAAAAGGTCCAGTCAGAACTCCGGGAGAGGGCCAGCTGATCCTGAATGAACAAACTCCAGGATCTTCAATCCAGAATCGTGAGACGTCCCTTCTCTCTGGGGATCAATTCAGTTGTTGGTAATCACTGCCACTGTTTGTTTGGTTGCGGCAGTGGCACACGTTTGCTAACAGTGTGTGTGCAGGATGACGACTTTAATGGTGATGAATAACGTTCTGCTGCCACAGAACGCACAAATGTTCTGTTGTTCCATTACACTAAAGGAGGACCTGATATGGAAGATATGGCTAAAATGTCACTTTAATCCCTCAATAATAGAACATCCACAGAATCACAACCAGTGTTTTACAGTCAGGATCAGAACAAACCAGAGTCTTTGGGGCACCTTTATGGTAAAGGCAGAAGCACCTGGTTGGCCTTGTAGGGACCAAACTTCCAAGGGAAGTGACACAAGCACTGACACCACTGGCACCATCAGTGATACCAGTACCACAGATGAACATAAATACAAAAGTGCTTAAAAAAGTTTTTGTATCTGTGTTTTTTGGCTCAGCAGATTGTTTTGAACAAAATTTTATTATAAAGACACAACATTTACACTGGAATTCTGTCATCTGTTCACATTTTTAGGTGTGGTCTCTTTGTCCAAAACCAAACAGGACAGTTCCCTGGTAACCAAGTGCTACCGCTCATTGTTAGGATGGAACCAGCTCAGCTTGCCCATTCAGGAGTAAACAATAATCCTGTTTGTCCTCTTCCACAAAAAAAGTTTGATTTTGAAGGTACTGACCACCCAATGATGATAAACTTGTGAAATCCAGAGTGGCCATTGTGACATCATCAAAGTCGGCCATCAGTCTTGTCCACGTTTTAACAGTATTTCAGAAAATCAATGTTCATTAAATATTTGAAAAATTGCTAAAATGACAGATATCAGTTTGAACGTTTGACCTGAGTCATCTGGACATCAGAGGAGGAAGAGTGGCTTATTGACCATGCTGAATCTAAAAGACTTGCGGGAAGTCTGTGAGGAGAGGACAGGAAGTCACAGCACCTGGAATCGCCAGGACCGCTGGTCTTTGTAGTCCAAACACTCTGACGCATTGAAGTTAAGCTTCCAGGCCACTGCCGGCTGATCTTTGTTGTCCAGACACTCTGTGGAGTTGAAGGCAAGGCCAGATGCTGAATACGCCTGGTGGGACTGGTGCGAGGACTGGTGATGGTGATGGTGGTGCCCTGATGGAGGGCTGATGTGATGGTGCAGGTGTCCCGACATGGAACCGCCGGTCATGGGGCTGAGCTGGTGGTGTGGATGGTGGTGATGATGCATGGGTGCCAGATACGAGCCACACTCCACACCACCAAAATATGAGCCTGATGCTGTAGCTGGGTAGCCCTGGCTGTATGCCGCCGGCGTCTGGCTGTAGGCCACTGGGTAGGAGGACGATGATGTTACTGCTCGCTGCATGCAGGAGGCACCAGTGGGAACAGCGGCATCTGGAAGAATCTGTGGTGCCAGAGCTGGGGAGATGGGCGCTGGACTCCAGATGGATGACGCCGGAATGGTGACGGAGGAAGAGGTGCTGAGGAGACTGGAGGAGGACGATGAGGATATGGAGGAAGAATTGGACATGACCGGCGGCGTGAACTGGCCACTGCTTTCCGAGCCAGTGCTGTCCCTCGCTGGTGATGACTTATTCTTCATGGATTTGAATCTGGTGTCGGTGCTACTGCTGCTCTGCTGCTGCCGACTTTTCGCTCGTCGGTTCTTAAACCAGACCTGACGGAGGAGGTGCAAGAGAATGTCAGGAAACGGGAAGTGAACCTGGACTGACCTTTGACCCATCCCACTCACAATTCCCAAAGGTCATCAGAATGAGTCAGAATGAGGCGATGGGAATAAGAAACAAGAAAAGGAAATTCAGCTAAATCAGAATGCAAAGCTCCATTTTTCATTTTTAGAATTCAAGCATCAAGGCCAAAATTGATTTATTACCATTTTACTGATTTTCAAAATATCGGAAAAACAACCAAAAGAGAGTTTGATGGTCAATTTGGATGTCAAACGATAAAAAAATCTCAAATCTCTTACACCATCAAAATCAAGGCGAGAGTAAGCTCGCTGGCTAAGGAAGTCCTGGAACGGAAACAGGCTCCTGGAAAATCAAAACCTGGAGCTGAAACAATGTTTCTGGGCAAATGTTGGCTTCTCAGAATGAAGAGGAAGAAACTTGTTCCTGACAGCTTGATAAGGAAACTAACTAACTAACTAACTAACTGTCCGTCCGACCGACCGACCGACCGACCTGGACTCTGGACTCTGGCAGGTTGATTTTCAGGGCCACCTCCTCCCTCATGAAAATGTCGGGGTACCGCGTTTTAGCGAACAGCGCCTCCAGGATGTCCAGCTGCATCCGGGTGAACGTCGTCCTCTCCCGCCGCTGCTTCCGTGGATTTGCTATGGTCAGGAATATTTCATTTATTATGAAAATACAAGCAACAAAGTACTTGATTTGTTTTACTCCTATTTTCTGCTACATTTAGTACATTTCATTCTCATTTACTTGAGTTACTTTGTAGATTGGGATTTGTATCAATGTACATTACCTATAATGGTTTTAATTCAACAAACCTTATTTATCCCCACATGGGATTTAAAGACGGGCACATCGGAACAGACACTTTACAGATGCAAATATTATAGTATTTTATTAAAAGTCCGCCAGGAAAAAGAAAAAGATATACTGACATTTTCCGGGTTTCTTATTCTCTTTTGTCTTGTCTTTTTTGGGACTAATACTTTCAACTTTAATTTGAGCTATTAATTTTGAACTCAACATAAATAAATTCTCATCAGAATTTTGATAAATTTAGAATTTGTGAGGAAAAAAACTTTTTAAAGATAGTTTTTGTATTCTCAAAATTTAAACGAATTCTATTACTTCTGAATAAGAGAACGAAAAAGTATTATTGAATATAAAATCCTGCGTGTGTTTAATTTTAGTGTACTTGTGATTTTTCTAAGATGAAAAATAAGATTTAATACTTTAACTATTTTATTTACACATCTAGATTAGATGTTAAAAGTTTTACTGTCGCGTCTTCTAACGGGAACACTTGCCGATCCTAAAAATGGAAGATTTCTGGTCCGAAACGATCACGACTGTTCCCTACCTGGGTAGCCCACAGAGGGGTGCAGCAGGTCCATGGCGGCTCCGCTCAGGCCCAGTCCGCTCATCCCGTAAGGGGCCTGTTTGAGGTAAGATATCATAGTCGCGCTTGGTGGAGGGGACCGAAAGGCGCAAGATGTCCCGCTGTACCGGTGCTCAGATTCGGTTCCTGTCAAAAGAAACATTATTATTATTGTTGTTGTTGTTCTCAAGAAAATCTGACTTTAATATTTATATGCTTTTAAAACAACAAACGTATAGCCGAGTAACGATTTCTTTAACTGTTGCGTTTTAAATTTATTCAATTCAGGAAATTTTAAGAAAATCATTGAGGGGTTGTGACGTGTGTGTGTTTTTTGCAGCCAAGAAATAAAGTTTAAAAAACATGTAACCTTTTAGCGCGAACTATGTCAAAATAAATGTAGTAAAATCCAAATGAAACAGAAACGCGTGAGATATCTTTGCTGAAGCATCAATATAATAAGTAATGTACAGACACACATCTTAACCTTTAACATTTCATAAAGTTAAACGTTTTTTTCAAAATATTGTTAATATTGTTAAACGTAAAAAAATAAAATTCTGTATACGTATTTACTTGCAGAAATAGTTTTTTAAAAAGTTTCTAAAACGATAACACATTAATAAATAATGATGGAGAAAATGTTTCCAAGTCTTTCCAGATAAAACTTCCTGCTGGATTAACGAACTACCTTTCAGAATTTCCATAATCCCTCTGGACTCCAATTTGCAGGTAAATGCGTGAATGTCACACAGCTTCACTTTATTTCCATTTAAATGCAGGAAATCAGTAGAATCCCGCGATGTACATGTGCCGACAACAGAGTACAAATTAGGTCCATTAAAAGTGAGATGAGATCTTATCCGACAATTAACAAACACTGAAGTTTTGGACTAATTGGCTGTTTGAGTTTTCCCAAATAATTGCCTTGATTCTGATTTTTTGTAGTATTAAAATAAAACAAATGACGGGGTTATACCGGATGTGTTGCAGTAGTAAAATATTTTTTTTTATTAAATATGTTAAATACTGAGCAGATATATTTAATTTGGAGGCTTAAAATCTAAAGTCTGAAATTAAATACCGTCTCACAGTCGTATGTTTCCTTTAAAAATCCTCTTGGAAGAAAAGTTTGATTCCAGAGTTTTTTGGATTAAAATCCGCAGCAGGAATCTGAGCAGAACTCGAACATTCTGAGTTCGGGAATGAAAAAATAATCAATAATCAGTGTTTTGATCGGGGGTGCTCCTCGTGGTTTCTGATGACGGATTGACTCGCGTTCCTGAGGCTCGCGCTTCTTTCTGCGTCTGCAGCAGCTAATCGGGAGGGAAAAACACAGCCAATCAGAGCTTCCCGCATCATGTGACCCGATAGCTCACAGGTGTCCGAAACTTAAAACATACTTGAAATATCGCGAGAATATATTTCAAACGATTGTTGACTAACAAAGTTAGAGGTGAAGTGGAGACTGAGCTGAAAGCTGTCGTTTCATTATCTACAGTTGCCAACAACCTTATCAGTTTCAGATTCAATAAGATAATTAAATAAAAAAGTTAAATGTATTTAGAATTAATTTTTTATGTTGCCAAAAACACCAAAACCAACAAGAGTGGAAAAAAGAAAACAAAAGTAAATATATTGATTGGCAGAAATTAAATCAATTATAAAAAAAGAGCTAAAAGCAAATGTAAATTATTAAAACAAATCTTCATATATATTTGTGTGTGTGAGAAACATGTAACATTAGTAGCTTACACACAATGAATAAATAGCATTACATCAAACTCATGATATTTTTACCTGAAATGCAAAATGAATCTAAATTCTGTGATTTCATTTATTCTGAAAAAAATCAAACCGCTGTTGAGGTTTCTGATCAAATCTTGAACTCTGTTCTCCAAGTTATAAAATTCAGTGTTCAGGCAGCCTGGCAGACTGTGTCTATGTGATTGTGTGTGTTTACCCCATGTTGACTCAGGTGACCTGTTGCTAGTGCTAGCATTAGTGGCTAATGTAGACTGACCACCTTGCAGTAAAAACCCCAAGCATTCACACCTCACAGGTTTACTTGTTCACAATAGCCCCACCCCTTCCTCCAGTTTTCAAGAAATGAGAAGCAGCAGAGTGTCAGGTCCAGAAGACCTGAGAGCAGCATCCAGCCATCAATCAAAGGCCACGGGCACCACCCCTTGTTAAGGTTTACAGGAGCTGAAAGCAGGCAAAACGCAGTGATAAAAAGTCCAACAACTAGTCTTTATTTAGCAAATTCAACTGGCACTTCTCCTGGACCACAGGGAAGCACTGGTCTAGTCTTCCGGGGCACACAGTGAGCTCCAGCACAGAGCCAACCCAGGGGTCAAGTCCTGCACATTCTCTAGTCCAGCAGGGCAGCGTGGAGACCTCAAACGAGCAGGCGAAAACACCAAAACTCTCCAACAGTGGCAGACAGGCGCTCCCTCCTTAAATAGGTGGCCTGATGGAGATTGCCGACAGGTGCGCCTGCCTGCAGCGCCAGCTGTTGCAAATATCGGCTCCTCCACACACCCTGCAGAAAAAAACAGACACACAACCCAGAACCCTGGACCCCAACACCTCTCTCATTAAAAAGACAACAGAAAAGAGACCAGGCAGCAGAGAACTGACCCTGTCCATTACCCATCAGCCCCTGTGAGAGGAGGGCCCCCCTCCACCCTGGATGTGGGGCATGGCCAGAGCTCATTCAGATATTTAATGACACATGGCAGCTGTTACCATATAAACACTGGTGAGACAAGAAAGACTGTACTGTACTGATGCCGCCATCCTAACTGGTTGTACTGGAACTGGAGAATAAACTGACTGGATAATTGGACTGGTTGGACAGAAGGGACAAATGAACATATTAGATAGAGGCACATCACCTTTGACCTCTTGACATTTTGTTCCGTGCAGGCTAGTTTTCCCCATCGTGAAGAATTAATCTTTATTGCTGAAGATGAATCCTTCACCTGAAAAAAAAGAATAAAACACTTTATACTGAAGAAAAACTCCAGATGCTGTGATTTCAGGTCATCACAGGAGCTTCTGAAGTTCTGCTGACTCTGCTCTCCTTGTGGAGCCACAGTTCCATCTCCTTTCTTCAGACTAAGGAGAAACCTTTATCAGAGAAACTTCAGCCGCATTTTTGTCACATTCGTTTATTCACTGAAACACAATCAAAAAGAACAAAACCTGCTTGTCCTAGATATGAGAGACCGCTCCAAAGCCTCCGCGCCATCAATAATCCACAATGAATAATCAGATTAACTGATAGCAGGTGTGCAGATGACTGGCGGCTGAGGAGAACAGCAGAGACCCTTGTCCAACCCCCAACCTAAACCTTTTAGACCCTAAACCAATTAGAATTGATTCATTATGGGTCAGGTACCTTATCATCTAAGAGAGAGAATTACAGTTTGCAAGTCAGAGGTTGCAGGTTGCCACTGAATGGCAAAATCAATCCAAGTCGACTTTTCTGCATCTAAACGAAGAACAATGCCACAGACCATGGCCCTAATTCAGACAATTACACATTTACGCTGATTGTGAACAAATGCAGGAGCCTCCAGGTGAAGACAGATGCTCCAGACTTTCCAAACACAACTTGAGGGAGAGCAAACAAGGAATATGTACCGTATTTTCACGACTACAAGGCGCACCTAAAACACTGAGATTTTCTCAAAAATCGACGGTGCGCCTTATAATATGGAGTGCCTTGTGTGTGGACTGAGTTCCAAAATCTGCTGTGCGTCTTTGGTGGGTGCACTACGGTAAACGCTCCGCCAATCGATTAGCGGCACACCTCCGCTTAAGGATCCCCTAAACTGGCGCCGGTCAAGCGAGACACGTATGAATGAGGCTTACTTTAAACTGCAGGCCATCGAATATGCGGCTGAAAAATGGCAATCGAGCAATCTTCGTGTTTTCGCTTTATGAGGAGGCGGCATCTCTCCATACACGCAAGGACAACTGTTGCGCAGCGGCTGCCCGCGGATTACCAGGAGAGGGTGGCCATCTTCCGCACCTACTGCCGCGACAAGATAACCACGCCCAGCCACATCACCAACATGGATGAGATCCCTCTGACTTTTAACATCCCTTTGACCCACAAAGTGGAGAAAAAGGGACCAGCACGGTGGCGATATGCACAACGGGGCACAAGAAGTCGTCGTTCACCGTGGTTCTCGGCTGCCACGGAAACGGACAGAGCGCTGGATGACGGAAGGTGAACACTCCTTCACAAAGACTGAGGCAGCGGCGGGCAAGTTATGCTACCATATGCGGGTGGATTGTAGACGCATGGGCTATGATACCGTCTTCATGTATTGTAAGAGCTTTCACAAAATCAACGCTGAACCGGAACCGGTTGGTGAGTCCGATTCAGATGATTAAGAAGAGGAATTCAGGATGTTGGACATTGAAATAGTGCAGCTGTTTAATTCAGATACAGAAGATGAAAACTTTGGTTTTGTGGTGGAAGAATGAATATTTTGTTCAATAAATGTGTCGAAACTCACTGTTTTACTTCCGTTGTCATTTTTTACTGTATGTTTCAGCATGCGCCTAATAATACGGTGCGCCTTGTGTATGTTTTAAATACAGAAATAGCACCCATAACTGAGACTGCTCCTTTTAATACAGTGCACCTTATGGTCATGAAAATACGGTAGCCTGACAGAGGCTGCATATTGCTAACTGAGCTAGCATTAAGTGTAACAACTGCCTCTTATAACTGTTCATATCTGCACCTCTGGAAACTTTGGAGCATCCTGACCCTTGATTCCCTTCTTCACACTGGTCTCATAATATCTGCTGGTCTGTGACTTTAATACTGACAGAGGAGCAAATGAATCAACTGAAAGTTGGATGTGCACTGAACAGTGTCACGGACCAGATGAGAACCCAAATGCGACACACGAGTTTCACTTTATTGTCAGAAACAGACAACAGACAGGATTCACCAGGGAGCGAGCAGAATAGAATAGTTGGGGACAGGCAAGGTCGAGATCGGGCAGAAGGCAGACAGAGATTACCGGGGAGCAGGAAAAACAGAATGGTCAGGAACAGGCAAGGTCAGAACCGGGCGGGTAGGCAGGCAAACAGGAATATGCTGGAAAGTCATCGGAACACGAATAACGATCTGGCAGGGAGCAGGTGTGCCTCCGGGGATTAAGAAAGGGGCTCATTAGTGTCCAGATACACAACAGGTGTGTGGGGCGAAGTGACTCACGGGCATGATTGCCCCCAGCTGTTACAGAACACCAGTGTTACTTTTAAAAAAATAAAATAAAATAAAAGCTTTTCTTCAGCTCTTCTGCATCAAAGCCGTTTTTCTCCCTGGGCAGCTTTGAAAATTTCATCAATATGGTAATGACTTAATCTTTAAACACTTAGAGAAACAATTAATAAACATTGACTGGCTGCCTGTAACTCAGTAATCCAGTGCAAACAGTTGATACACAAACTGCAACACAGAGGATCTGAGAGGATTACAGATTGAAAGTGGACACCCTCCACATTGACATCGTCTTCAGCACAGATGAAACCGGGCTGAGAGTCCTCTTCTTCTGTTCTCCAGGTCAAAAGGCTTCTCTATAGGGACACCAGAAAAAGGTCCATGAGGCCAACAGGCAACTGGGCCGTTAACTGGTTTCAAGAATATGACACCAGTTTTTGGATAATTAAACTTGGCCCAAAGAGGAAAGACACGTGTGCCATGTGACTGAGGAATACGGACTTCCTTTAGCTCATGTTGGAGTGCTGAACTCCTGGAACCTGACCAAGCTGCACTTAATGAAATCCACTTTTCATGTATTTTGGAGGATCCTGATTGCTTCTTCATCGCCTCAGGTTTGGAGCAATAAACCATCAGACCATCTACACTTGTTGAGACTTTATGTGATGGTATTATGACCTGCAGATGTTCTTCAAGTGACTCTGCAGAATCCTTATATCTCTGGAATTCTGACCAAGGGCTTATGAGGAAAACAAAGGAGGTTTTAGAAAGATTTCTTCAGCTCTGCTTCTCGTACCGAGAGCCGTTTAGGGTTTTGGTTTCTGAAAGACTTTGTTTTTGTCTGGGCAAATGAAGCCTCTGTAGCCCAATCAGATCAAGATCTCAATCTGAGGCAGCTGTACACCCACACAGATAAGGCTAATGAGGGGAGCTGTTAATGCTACCATTTCCTCTTTTTTCTGGTAAAGGAGGATCAATGCATACCTTTAGCCTACTGGATGCACCTTTCATGTGATCTTCATCTGTCAGATGTTAGTCAAATTCTGCTCTTTATTCCCACCAGGGCTCAGGAGATCTGGCTGGATCCCGACACAGGCGGGCTTAAAGCTCTGCTGGTGTTGGTTGAGCACATTTTTCCTATTTGCTTTAGATAACAAATCTTCTGGTTGACCCTGAGGGTTCAGGGAGCATTACAAATTAGTCCCAGTCTGTCTAAAGCTGGGATCTTCACTCCAAGAGAAAGAAAGATTTATTTTTTATTTTTACACAAACACTTTATTTACAAATTACACACCCTGTTGACAACACAGTAGTGACAATAAAGTAAAATAAATAGAATTCAACAAACAACAGTAACTCCACAAGGAGTTTGTTCAATGTGCAAGTAATATTCGACATTCAAAAAAAAGTACAGTGAGTCTCTCGTGCTCATCGCACACTTGCAATATTGTCTTTCGCTCGGAACAGAAACGGGCACTGGTCTGACACAGAGATCCATCCCAGAGAGGAGAAACGGTGGTGGTCTGTCACGCAGGCTCCAGCGGGGGAAGGGGGCATCCCTTCCCAGCCGGACAGCCTACAAGCTGGTGCTCTTGTTTGACAGTTCTGAGCTGTTTCCTGGCTTTGCCCATGTGTTTCTTCAGCCGAAAGAGCTCAGGGTCAGTCAGGTCCGACGCCGCTCTGTGTTTTATCCAATGGTTTGCTGATTGGATGAACAGGAGCTTGTCGGGGAAATATATCCCCAAATCAGGGGCCCTCATGCCTTTAGTCTGTGTACGAAAAGTCTTGATCGTACTTGGGGGGGTATAAATCATCCCTCTCGCTGTCCGTCACTGTGTGTGACAGTTCACTGGTGTCAGACATGTACTCCTGGTCACTATTATCTGTGGCAGTGGCTGCATCCTCCAGCCACCCAGCTCCTTTGTCTCCATTGTCCTTCCTGATATTTTTTTGCTATCTTCGGCGCTTTGCGGGAGCAGGCCACCATTCAGACAGCCCCCCAGTGACCTCACTTGTACCCGCACCTCCCTCACCCAGCTCGCCTGTGCTCACACCCACTTCACCTGTGCTCATTCCTCCCTCACCCAGCTCGCCAGCCATTTTCCCTGGCACCCCACGCTCACCTGTCCCCTGCCCCACTTCACCTACCGCTACACCCTGTTCACCTGTTTGACCCAAGTCTCCCGTCTCTCCTGCCTCACCCAGTTCACTTATTTCACTCATTCCATCACCAGTCTCACCCAGCCTGCACAACACTTCAATTTCCACCCCAGTTAAATCCCTTACCTCCCCCGCCTCACCACTCTCGCCAGTCACTTCCACCACCATCTCCACATTCTCCCTCTCTCCACTCACCTCAGTCACACGCACACATTCATTCCTTTTCCCCTCCGCCTTCGACTCCATTGGTACTCCGTCCGGGACAGCGGGGGCCCCCGCACCACCGATGCCTCGCCGGCGGAACGGCCGGGACCGCGCGGCTCGGACAAGCCCTGGCCATATGTCCCTCTTCGCCACAGTTAAAACATTTAAGGGCAGAGGAGGTTGCAAACAAAATATAATCAAAGTCGTCGACGCGGACAACAAAACGATAATTAAACTCCTCCACCCTGTTGTTTAAGATAATATGTACTTGTCTACGGTGAGACACTACGTGTCACAACGATGGCGACCTACAGCCCGACAGTAATTTTCTGATGGGGGACAACAGTTTCCCATGTCGAGACAGTTCTCTTGGCAGGAACTCATCGCTGACGAACGGCGGCAGGTTGGACAAGGTAATCCGTGCTGCCGGCTACGTCAGCGGAGTCACCTGGACGAACAAGCCCCCCACGGTGTTCATGCGGGCGGCGGATTTAACCGAGCTGTGGCCGATTTCCCGACCCACAGCCAGAGCCACCTCCTCCACACTGAGCAAGGAGACCGCTCCCACTTTCACTCCGTGCTTTCTGCTCAACCCGGTTAAGTCGGCGTTCGCTGCCATGACGGCCGCCCCACAAACTCTCTCTCTCTCTCTCTCTCACACACACACACACACACACACACACACACACACACACACACACACACACACCACACACACACACACACACACACACACACACACACACACACACTCGTTAAACAAATAAATACGAAACACACAATAAATAATATTCACTAACATTCACACTCACACACACAACAGAATAGGAAACGCGTTTTCACACAATCTCTCGTTCGCTCTCTCTCTCTCCCGCTAGCACTCCTTCCACCACCAGCAGAAAGAAAGAAAGGAGGGAGGGAAGATAGGATCACAGAGAAAAAGAAATATATTAAATCCTGTGATCACAGGCAGCTTTTCTTGTTTGTTATCCTCCATTTTACCGTTAATCCAATACTCGCTAATCCAATTTGTCTTCAGACCCTAACATCTCCTCATCTCTATGGTCATCACCTAAAACACACACACACACACACACACACACACAGAGAGAGAGAGAGAGAGAGAGGCTGGTGTGAAATGTAACATTTGTGGAAATGTAAGATTTCAGGGTTTAAAATGTCTTACTTTAAAGCTAGAAAGCACCACTGTAGCTTGTGAGTGTGCATGAAGAGCCGTCTTCAGGTCTCTGAAGGGGAGTGTTGGGACACAAAGGATTGATTTAATTACTTAGAGAGGGCCAGAGCAGCTCAGCCACCTCGTTAGGCCCCAATGAAAAGACTGCCGGTGCTCTTCTGGTTGTTCTGTGGGGGGGCTAAAGACGCAGATGGTGGGGTAGCCTCGCTTCCTAAGTCACCAAAACTAATCTGCAGCATAAAAGCTCTGAAAAGACGGTGAAAAAACAGACAGAAGGCTCAGAACACCCCCCCCTCGGAATCATCACCATCATCATCATCATCATCATCCTGCAGCAGAATTCTGACACATTAAAAACATAATTGTTCTGAACACTGACCTTGTCATCAGGATGTGATGCCTCCAGATTTCTGACAGTATGCATGATTCCATCATATTTGTGAACATTTGAGATCAGAGGAAGGATTTCCTGTTTGAGAGCATAAAGAAATAAATCTGAAGTTTTAAAGATGTGATGTTAATTCACCTATATGATCAGGTTTTGGTAAATTCTTTAAATTAGTTACATTTTTAAACATCTGTATAAGAAGTAAGGGTTTTTTGCTCCATATTTCTTTCCTGTGGGGGGGCTGAATACGGTTGAAAAGTGGAGACCCTTCCCCTTTGGTTTCAGAAGAAAATGTTCAGATTTCTCATTTGTCTTGATGCTGCGAGCGCCACATGTTCCTCCAGGACTTCGGATACATGGGAAGTGACAGAGGGATGAGATCATTGGCATTGGCTCACAAGATCATTAGCATTGGCTCACAAATGGGCCTAAGCCCCGAAGGCTCCAAGATGGCCGCCTGCCTCACTGTGCCCCCTGTTTCTTTGCACTCATTCAGGACTTTTTGTTGGTTCGGGTTCTTGGGAACAAGACCGAGAGGCTCCTGGGAGAAGAGTTGAGTTTAGAATTTATGACATTACTCTGAGAATTTAGACAGGAACTGCTCTGAGCAGGAAGTTTATCTTCAGGTGAGGCAGAAGAGCGACAAAGCCTCAGACAATGTGGTCCTGAAAAGCCACCAAGGCCCAGTTCAGATCAACCAGGAAGACCCAGAGTTCTGATTCTTTCCAACGTGAAGAGAAGGAAGGAAGGAAGGAAGGAAGGAAGGAAGGAAGGAAGGAAGGAAGGAAGGAAGGAGGAAGGAAGGAAGGGAAACCTTGTATCTGCAGTCCTGGGAGAGTGTGTGGGTTCCCACCAAAGTCTCCTGCTTCTGATATTTTAACCACGTGGAATTAAAATCAATCCAAAACCTTTCAGAAATTTAGCGTTGAGCTCCATTCTGGGCAGTTATCGGGGCACCCAGCCATACGACCAGGGTTGCTGCAGCACTGAGCACAAAGACTCCACTTGTTCTACATTTACAGAATCATTTAACTTCTTTAATTATTCTTTAAATTACAATTGCAAATAGAGGGCACAGCTCGCCGCCGTTCCGCCTGACTGCAGGAAAAGACCAACAATTTTAATGATTTTCACATCACACCAAACTAATCTCCCCTGGACAAGGAAGCAATAAAAGAGGGAAGATTCTCTCCACCATCTTTAATGGAGGGGACACGGTGGGCGACGCGGCGGCAGTTCTAGACCAGATGTTGCAGAACTAACCGACAATCGTCCTGAAAGCAGAAAAGAAGCCGTGCGTGGGAGGAGGAGGGGGCTGGAATAAATTAATTGCTAATTTCTCTGTCTTTGATGGAATTAGGCTCACTTCTTTCCTTGTGCAAATGTCCAAGCGTTAAACATTTTTTCTTCTGACTGACCCCCCTGGCGGCACTCTCAGCTCTCTGGCAGTGAAGGGCCACCCAGAGGAGCGCAAGCGAAGCAAAACCAGCAGTAATCCTCTGTTTGTCTGGGCTCCGAGGCTCAGCCCCAATCTCTCCCCCCATTATCCTCAGGATTTAAGGCAAACTCTCCTTTATTGGCCTCTGGCCTCCGTTCTGTGGATGGGCTCCTGTGCTCAGAACCCCCCATCCTGAGCCCGTCCCTATGTGGGGACATTTGCATGCAGCAACAATGCATGTTGCCGGGGTCGGGGCCGGTGTGTCCATGGCTGCAGAAGAATGTGGCATTGAGGGGAGATAGCAGCACCTGTGTGGCTGGGACCCCAGCATCCGCAGCACCAGATGAACTGGCTCCAGAGTTCTCCTGCTGCTGATCTCAGGATGATGTATTCTTCAGATTGTTGGGTAAAATATGAATTTTAAGATCAATAAGGGATTATGGAAATAGATGGTCTCACCCACTGTCGTGGAAAATTTTGTCCAAAAAGCACTCTAGATACATTTTTAAATGAAAAGCCACAAAACACTGATCGAGAAGGAAGTTTATAATGCACAATATGGAGACAACAAAACTCCAGTACAGGTGTACATCAGAAAGTGCCTCCCCAAAGGAAAAATTCAGACAGCATAAAAAAGGTGACATTCCCAGACTGATTGGGGAACTATTTCTGAACTATTTATGCCTGTCTGCCAAACATGCAGTGTACATTTACAGATGTCTTCACAGGCTCCAAGCTCCTGCTGACCATTGCATGCTTCCAAGTAACTGAGCCTTTTTGACATCAACAATCTCTCTAAATAGCCAGGCATTTGTTTTTGTCTATATGATAGACTCAACATGCTAATGGAAGTTGGAGAATTTCCATATCACCACTGACAACAGGCCCCGCCCCGCCAATCAACAGAACCTGCTGTCACAGAGACCCTCGGTGGATAGTGTCCACTTTGTTCTTATTATTGATCTTTCATGTCAACAGTGATGACTCAGGAGGTTCTGGACTTCAGACCTGCTAGAATATCTGAAGAGTTTCTAAAGGAGCTTCTTCATCACTGAAGATTCTGAGTGTTCTTTTGGGTTCCTGTAGTCCATCCAGTCTGTGCACACACTGGTCTTACTGGTCTCTTGTAAGTTTTCTGTCCCTCATCAACTTTTGTTATGGTGTTACTAGTGCTGCTGAGGTTCTGATCTCAATACCTTACAGCAGCATCCATGTTTTGAATCTTCATGTTTTGAATCTTAATCTTGTTTTTCTTCATCACTGATTTTATTCACAGAGAATCTGAAAATGATGTTCAAAGTTAGATCAGACAATAAACATACAGATAAATTCTACAGGCAATTAGAACATTATTACTCTATGTAAATTCAAGACCGATTTTAAAATCAATCCTAGTTTGTTCTTTTTTCCCCACATGCTTTTGTTCTGCTGAGACTGTCGTTAAAATGACAGAGGGGGAAAAAGAAAAATGGAACTTAATGCCGACTATCTTCCTCTAAATGTATGTTCTCTGACTAAGGTGAGAATAAACCTGAACACCTTCAACACAGAGACAGTAATTAACACTGTATAATACAGTAATAAACAGGAAATAGGCCCTCATTTATCAGCTGTGATCACATCGATACATGATTATTACATTTTGTAAAGTTTTTAAAACATCAGTTTTTCTCAGCAGACAGAAAAGCTGTGATTCTCCCCTTCTCGGTCTCTCTGTCTCTGTCTCTCACACACGCACACATGCACACACGCACACACACACACACTCACACACGATGCTAATATTTGTTGCAGTCAACCCCTCCCTGCACAATTGGCTCCGCCTCCCCATTAGCAGCAGCTGTGTTTTGCCCCCCAGGGGCTTCTGTTAGAACAAATTTGAGTAGTGTCATTTCGCACACATTTGAACATGGCCAACAGGGTTACACTCATATTAGCGTAATGAATCAATCTGCTGAGCTCATAGCTAAACCAACACAGGCAATTCCAGCAGGGAGGAATCCCAGAGAACAACTGTTGGGAAAAGCAGGGAGTCATCTGCAAACTGACTCCAACCTGCACCTCAGTACATTCACACAATCATCAGGTAGCATTGTCATGGAGACAGAATAAAACAGCTGTTATTCTTAAGGTTGTGTTGGGCTGAAGAATGAGAAGTTAGAAAAGGAAGGCAGGAAATGCTATTCTGAAGGATGGCGGCGTTAGCACGTGAATGCATCATGAACTCACAATGAGCATCTGAAAACACACAGATCAAAACAGGTGATGGATTGCCATAACAGGTGATGATTATGGGGTTCAGTGGTGATGGAAGAGCATCTGAAGAACATCAGGACGCTTTCCTGTTTCGTCAATAATCTGGAATTAAACCTCAGGAAATCCATAAAACAGCAAACTGAAGTGTTCCCAAAGACACAAAAATGAAGTTTATAGTGTCGACACCACCTGCTGCCCCCCCCCCCCCGTGATCCCCCATCCAATCACCAAACAAACGCTTTTCGTATTTTAATCTGCAGATTGTCAGATAATAGCCGAGAAGCCCGCTGCCTAATCTCCACTGCCTTTATCCCCCTGTGGAAGAATGTTTGAAAAGGCACAAAGTCAAAAAGAGAAGAAGGAGAAAGGACTCACTGATGTCAGAAACATCTGGGCGTGGGGGAAGGGGGCATGCCCAAAACCTTCCAAACATTTCAAATTTATTTTTAGAAAATTGTTCCTCTTAACTTTGAATCAGAGTGAATGTTTTAACAGCAACAGTTGTGTCAAGATGGAGTAGAATTATTTATAATGGCCACTATTCACAAAGTTCTTCTTCTTTTAGATCATTCACACCTTCTTTACATTCGTTAGTGTGACACTTCTTCAGAATTCAAGATTTGTGGACTTCCTGCTGCTCTCTAATCTGTTGCTTCATAAATGACCTCCTGCATTTCCAATTGCTGTTTCCTTCACTCAGACCATAAAACCAAGTGATCTCAGCTCTGGTACCACTAAAGCCCATGAGATGATGAAGCTGGTTCTGTTGAAGAAGCAGGTGAGTCAGCTTCCACATGAGCCCTATTATGTGTAAAACACTTTATTCTTGCTGCTGTGAAAGATTATACCAGTTATCCTGTCAGTGTTGAGTAAAAAGGCCATTCTTGCATCTTTAAGCTCTTGTCTGGAGGTCAATAAGACTGTGACTGTTCTGAGGAGGAGAGGAGAGGAGAGGAGAGGAGAGGAGAGGAGAGGAGAGGAGAGGAGAGGAGAGGAGAGGAGAGGAGAGGAGAGGAGAGGAGAAGAGAGGAGAAGACAACTAATCAGCTACATTTCATCATTTCCATCCTAATGTTGGGTTTATTGCTACTGTGGGGAGACAATGCTAATGCTAATGAAGAACTCCCACTAACTGTGGGAGTCTTAATGGGAGCCCATTCACAACTTTGGTCAGACACACCCGACCCAGCATACCCCACCAGGGAGAATGAGTCCCAAACTGGAGTGAATGTTAACAAAGGTTATAAAAACAGACGACTGCTCACTCTGCACAAAACAAGTAATCCAAACTCAGCCGCCATTGTCTAGCTGTGTGTGTGTACGGTCACATGAGCACACGCGTGTTGATGTAAACTCTGTCAAACATTACACACATACAGACACACAAATACAAACAACACATACACAGAAACACTCTCTCTCTTTCTCTCTCGCTCTCTCACACACACAGTCTCTCTCACACACACCCTGGCTTATCACTGCTCTCCAGACAGCTGCCTGGATCGGACGACCCTCCGTGTGATTGATGCATCCGATTAGGAATTAAGACAGAAACCAGCCTAATTTTAATGCACGTGTGTGTGCGTGTGAAGGATGATATGGTGGTTGTGGGGGGAGGGGGGATCCATACCAACAGAGAATACTCTGCATTCCCCCAGTCATTTCTGGTCTGATCCACCTGTTGATGTTGATGATAAGATTAGCAAGAAAATATTAAGAAACAAACAGGAAGTGAACCCCGACAGTTTCCTGTTGCTCTGACAGAGCCGATCCATGGACACGGTGTTAAACCTTCTAACCTCCACTGGTTGAAATAAAAACGTAATGATGATTGTTTTGTGTGTGGATCCTGTCAGAACCCAGCTGAGAGCCGGCGTGAAGCGTCTGTATTTTACCTCCAGCGTGCAGCCGTCAAATACCACCGTCACAGAAGGTCAGCTGATATCCGGCAGTTACTCCCACCGTGTCAGGACAAACAGGACGCTTGGCTCCACCCGGGGCTTCGATTGTCAGTGCCCTCCCCTGCCTGACCCATCTGCGGCGCTGAGAAGAGCCGCTTTGGTCAGCCTTCTCAGCAGACTGATGACTCCGCCCACCTACCTCTGAGGGTCCTCGCCATCGTGTTTGCCCATGAAGGGCAGATTCCACCTACTCTGCTGGGGGTGAAACCAGCAGGAACACTGTGTTTATGTCCACCTTTTCCTCCAAGCAGTAGTTTGACCTGCAGCAGCTGTCTGTCCATCCTCAAGAACAATGTGGAGAAGGTCAGATCTTCTCTGGTGGAATAGGACAGCACACCAGGAGGGGGTCCAATTAGCAGGTTAGCACATCACATTAGCGGCATGTGTCCCTCACTGCACGACAAGGACCTACAAAGGTTTTTTCTCGAGCACCTCCCTAGCAACATCCTTATGGACGTAAACATCGATCAGTCTCACACAATCTATGACTCATCAATGGTTCCATCAAAGCACCAGAAGCTGTTCAAGCAGCTTCGGCATTTTAATGATAGGAAAACAAGCTCAGGAAGCTTGTAGGTTTGATTCTGTGTGACATCTGGGGGGACGCAAAGGGGCGGCCCAGGGATTGTCTGAGGATGGAGCGTGTTCATGTCCAGATGATGGAAGCAGATGAACAAATTCTGGGTTTGGGGCCCCCACATCATCTTGGATCTCCACATTCTGTACCTTTGTCCACGCCGGAGCACTGATGACCTCATCATCGTAGAGTTTATGGATCACCAGCCTCCATTTCTCTTATTGAATTATGAGTAATTCATTTCTGGATGGAGCAGCTTTCAAATCCATTCAGACAATCGGGAGCTGCTGCAATGTCACCTCCGCCAACACGGGGCTCACAGCCATTTAACAGTGAAACAGATAACCTGACAGGATCAAAGCAATCAAAGGCTAAATTCAGCCATCCTGAGTCCAGTTCATTGATCCCCATGCTTCACATTCTTCTTGTCATGTGACTCAAACACGTCAGACATTCACACCTGAACCCATTTGACCCGCCAGGGTCATATGCCACGTGGTCATAGGCCAAATGGGTGTAAATGGGTGTGTACATGTGTGTCTGTGCGTGCGTGCCTGCGTGAATAGGTGTGTGTGTGCCTGAGCACAGCCTTCTTCTCCCACACATGCTCAAAAACACATTCAAAATGCAATTTGTCTTTGAACAGGAAATTAAAAACTGTCACTCAAGTGTTTCTATTATTTCCAACCATTGCAGCATATAAACAACAGTGTGAGCAACAGTGTCCTGTCAGTGTGATGCTGTAGGTGTGGGAGGAGTCAATGCATGGGAAGTGCTAGTATGAGTGCAGCCCAGGTCTGTGTTTGTTAGCATGTTCGTTTGAAGTCAAACACGTGAGGTCACCTGTGTCTGAGGTCAGATACCTGAAATCACCTGTGTCAGAGGCAAGAATTCCTCCTGTTTCAGGATTAAAAAGCTAAACAAGCTTAAGTGGCTAAAGGTGAAAACTGTCCAGTGTCCACAGTTCATGTTCAAGGTAACCTTAAAGTAAAGGAAGTGATAACAAGAATGAGAACACTGGGAATGGGTCACAACATCTGCAGTCCAGACAAAGAACACACTTGACGGGTGAAACACAGGGAAGAGTACCAGTAAATGAGGAAGCCTTTCGGCCGACCACAGGGTCCTAGCCTGTATCTCAGGTTTGAGGTGAGGAAGACCATCGAGTCCACCAAAGTCAGCATGTGTTTGGAGGTCAGTCAGGTGAAACAACATTCCCGATGATAAAGTGAATGGTCAGAGGTGACAGGGCTGGTGGGAATATTGCATTCAGGGAACCCTAAACTGCAGTCACTTGACATTTTGAATGTGTGTGTGTCATCATCCAGAGATGATGGAAACCAGCCACTCGGTGGGATTATGCAGATTAGTTAACAGATGTCATGATAAAACACACACACATCAAAAACCAGGCCGACATGTCCCTCGTCACACCAAGAGGATTCGGACTTGCGGTCAAAGAATATTTCCCACAATGCAAATGGCCACAAAAGAATCAGGGCTTAACAGATTTAACTCCCTGGAATAAAGGATGTATCTCTTTACTCAGGATACAACAGGCCACCAGTCTGCAGGATTAAAGCAATGAGTTGATTGAAAGAGGACAAAGAGACACTTTTCCATTGAAGATGTGTGACCCTGCTGTTCCTTCAGATCCACCTGGTCACAGAACTTCAGGTGAGTTCAGCAAACCGAGGTTATGACAGGTGGACTCGTCCAGGTGCAGGATCGTCTCAAACGCCATCGATCCAGTTTCAACCGTCTTGACCAGGGGTCGGCAACCCGCGGCTCTGGAGCCGCGTGTGGCTCTTTAGCGCCGCCCTAGTGGCTCCCTGGAGCTTTTTCAAAAATATAAAAATGTAAAAAGATGTGTGAATATATGTTTTGTTTTGATATAATTTCTGTAGGAGGAAAAACACAACACACATTCTTCAAGTTTTCCAATGCTGTAAAAATGTGTATAATAAGTATTTAATTTCAAGATCTCATTATAATGGAAGTTAAAGCACCATCGTGCCGCAGAGTGGTCACGTGGTGCGTCATTCTCTCCAGGATGCTGCAGGGAAAATAAACATTTAATCATGATTGCTGATTATGTATTTGTAGCCTACTGATTATTTTTTTTAAAAATAATATAGACACTTACAGCATGTGTTGCCTTCATAATAAAGTTTTTATAAGGCTTTAATTTATTGCGGCTCCAGACAGATTTGGTTTTTTTGGTCCAATGTGGCTCTTTCAACATTTTGGGTTGCCGACCCCTGGTCTTGACTGAATAGAACATCTGAAATGAGAGCGCGGGGCACACTGCTCCCTTCAGGACAACCTTACTCACTGCACCTTAAATACCTTTATCACCTTGGAGACACATCAGCATGTTCTCCTGGATAGGTTGGTGTAGATGAGGGGTTGCAGGGGGCTCCTCACTGAAACCGCTGCGACCTAGAGAAAGTGAAGCCAACCTCACGAGAGTTCATAAGAGTTTGGTGTCTCATGGAGTGAAACAACAGCGATTCAAAGGTTTATTATACAAAAAGCAGGTTTCACCTGTAGAACAAGAACTAAAAATGATTTACAAAAACCAAAGAGCCAGGGAGTATCGGAGCCACCTTTGACTCATCAGTCCATCCAGGGTGCTGCTTCACTTCTTGGCGTAGGTGATCTTCATGGCACAGGTGGCCGTGATTCTGAAGCCCTGCAGCGCGTCTTTTGCTACACCCGCCTGCACGTCGCTCTCAAACTCCACAAATGAGATGTCGTGTTTCCCCGGAACCAGACGCACCTCTTTGAAGCCAGGGAACCTGCAGAGGTTAGAGGTGGCAGGGTCAAAACACACACACATACACACACACACATACACAAACACAAAACCTCACTGGTTGAACAACATGGACAGCATCATCTCATTGGTCTCCTCTGGCAGGTTGGTCAGGAATAGGATGTAGTTGGGCGGGTTGTCTGGAACCTGGTGAAGAACCGAGATCAAAACAAAATTTTAATGAGCTGAAGTGACATTATTCGCTGAGGTTTGTTATTTTGGGTCAAATGTGTGAGCGCCTCACCTGTGCTGCAGGTGGGTGCACCGGTGCTGCTGGTACCTGCAAACAACAGATCCAAGTCAGTAGTTCAAGATTCAAGAGTACTTTATTGATCCCTTTAGGGGGTGTCCACCAGGGAAATTAGCATCTCCAAAGATCTACAAGCATCTACAAAATTTCCCACCACCATTACACCCCATTAAACCTATTAAAGATAATAAAAATATAATAAAATAAGAAATAAAATAGAATAAATTAAAAATAGAATATGAATATAAATATAAAACTATAAAAATGTTCCAGTTCTCCTGTTGGCCCTCCTCCCCCCCTGTGAGGAGTTGAACAGCCTGATGGCTCGGGGGATGAATGAGTTCCCCAGTCTGTTTGTCCTGTACTTGGGGAGGCGCAGCCTCTGGCTGATCAGGCTTCTCTGGCTGTGGATGACAGTGTGCAGAGGGTGGCGGTCATTGTCCATGATGCTCCGCAGCTTGTCAATAGTTCTCCTCTCTGCCACTGTCGCCAGAGGTTTCAGCTTCATCCCCACCACCGAGCTGGCCCGCCTGATCAGCTTCTCCAGCCTGGAGAGGTCCGCTTTTGTCACACTCCCCCCCCAGCACACCACAGCGTAGGACAGGACGCTGGCGACCACAGACTGATAGAACATCCAGAGGAGTTTCCTGCAGATGTTGAAGGATCTGAGTCTCCTCAGGAAGTACATCCTGCTCTGGGTCTTCTTGTACAGCTGCCTCGTGTTGCTTGTCCAGTCCAGCCTGTTGTCCAGCCACAGCCCAAGATATTTGTAGGTCTGCACGCCCTCCACCTCCTCCGTTCCTATCTGAACTGGTCTAGGTCTCGGTCGGTCCCTCCCAAAGTCAATGACCAGTTCTTTGGTTTTGGAGGTGTTGAGCTGCAGACCGTTGTTGTGGCACCAGGCAACAAAGTCCCTCACCAGGCACCGGTACTCCTCCTCTTGGTCGTCTCTGATACATCCAACGATGGCTGTGTCATCAGCAAACTTCTGAATGTGACACATTTCAGAGTTGTAACAGAAGTCCGAGGTGTACAGAGTGAAGAGGATGGGGGACAGCACAGTCCCCTGTGGAGCACCGATGCTACTGACCACAGTGTCAGACGTGATGTCCTTCATCCTGACGAACTGCGGCCTGTCGGTGAGGTAGCTGGAGATCCAAGCAACCAGGCAGGGGTCCACTCGCATCTGTAGAAGCTTGTCCTGTAGGACAAGGGGCTGGATCGTGTTGAAGGCACTCGAGAAATCCAAAAAGAGGATTCTCGCTGTGCCACTCCCCTTGTCCAGATGCGAGTGGACTCGGTGCAGCAGGTAGATGATGGCGTCCTCTACACCGACCTTGTCCCGGTAGGCGAACTGTAAGGAGTCCTCAGCGTGCTGCACCTGGGGCCTGAGGAGGTTGAGGAAGAGCCGCTCCAGAGTCTTCATCAGATGTGAGGTGAGTGCCACCGGCCGGAAGTCGTTCAGCTCACTCAGTCTGTTCTTCTTGGGGACTGGAATGATGCAGGACGTCTTCCATAAGGTGGGCACTTTCCCCAGCTCCAGGCTGAGGTTGAAGACCCGTTGTAGCGGCTCCCCGAGTTCAGCAGCGCAGGTCTTGAGGAGCCGGGGACAGACTCTATCCGGTCCAGCTGCTTTTCGGGGCCGGAGCTTCCTCAGTTCTCCCCTCACCTGGTCAGCCGTGAAGCAGGGAGGATGTGGGGATGGTGAGAGCAGGGGGATGCAGGGAGGATGTGGAGATGGTGAGAGCAGGGGGATGGGGGTGGTAGAAGGTGGAAGGGTGGGAGGAGGGGAGGCGGGGTTGGGGGAAGTTGTGGTGGGTGGCTGGTTGGAGGGAGGGGGGGTAGAGGGGAGCTCAGCTGCTGGGGAGGGGGGGGAGGGGTGGAGGGGAGCTGGGCTGCTGAGGTGGGGGGCAGAGGATTGGAGTGGAGTGGGCTGACTGAACCTGTTGAAGAATTGGTTCAGGTCGTTTGCCCTCTCCACTCCTCCCCCTTCTGTGCTGGTCTTGGCTTTGTGACCAGTGATGGTCCTGACACCTTCCCAGACGTCCCGCATGTTGTTATCAGCCAGCTTCTTCTCCACCTTCTTCCTGTAGGTGTTCTTCGCCTCCTTCAAGCAGCGTTTCACCTCCCTCTGCGCTTCTTTCATCTCCTCCCTGTCTTTATTTCTGAAGGCCTTTTTCTTCTTATTGAGGACATCCTTGAATTCCTGTGTTACCCATGGCTTATTGTTAGGATAACACTGTACAGTCTTGGTGGGGACAACCACATCTACACAGAAGTTGAGGTAGTCTGTGAGACGGTCGGTCATCCCATCTATGTCCTCTTCATGTTCCCCCAGCAGTACATCCCAGTCCGTGATGTTGAAGCAGTCCTTCAGAGCCTCCTCTGATGCAGGAGTCCATCTCCTGATGGAGCGTGTGGAGGCTGCCTGCCTTTGGACCAGTGGGGTGTACTGGGGCTGCACGTACACCAGGTTGTGGTCCGACTTGCCCAGTGGGGGGAGAGCGATGACTCTGTATGCCTCCTTGACGTTGGTGTACAGTAGGTCGATCGTCCTGTTGTTTCTTGTGGGGCAGTCAATAACCTGGTGGAGAGCAGCCAGTGTGGAGTCCAGGGTCACATGATTGAAGTCTCCAGAGATGATCAGGAGGGCCTCAGGGTGCTTGGTCTGCAGCCGTGCAGCGACACTGTGGATCTTCTCACACGCAGTTGCTCCGTTGGCCGTGGGGGCGATGTACACACACAGGGCGATCACGTGACTGAACTCCCTGGGCAGGTAATATGGCCGCATACTAACGGCTAACAGTTCCAGATTTGGGCAACACAAAACCGCCTTCACAGAGACATGGCCAGGGTTACAGCAACGGTTGTTGGTGTAGATGATTAGTCCCCCTCCTTTGCTCTTCCCGCATGCCTTTGTGTCCCTGTCCGCTCTCACTGCGGTGAATCCTCGCAGGTCCACGTTAGCGTCGGGTATGGTAGCGGTTAGCCACGTCTCTGTGAGAATAAACAAGCTGCACTCACGGTAAATCCGCTGGTTTCCCAGGGCTGCCAGCTCGTCTATCTTATTCGTTAAAGAGTTGACGTTGCCCATAATCACGGAGGGGAGCGATGGTTTGTGCCTCCGCCGGTTTTCTGTTTGCCGCGCCTGTACTTTAGCCCCGGCTTTGCAGCCTCTGTAGCACCGCTGCAGCTCAGCTGGGACCCGGTGTCTCAGTCCGTGTTTATTTTTTGCGAGTTCCAGTAACTCCTCTCTGGAGTAAGTGAGAGGTCTGGTTCTTCTCTGTGCGGTCGATGTATCCATGGGATGAATAAAAAGTAACTTCGTGACGAAGTGAAATACTAAAAAACAAGCTAAAATGAGTAAAAAACACACACAGTGCTGTAGAGCGCGAGGAGTGGCTGCCGTCTGCTACAGCGCCAGTAGTAGATCATCGTGTTAGCCTGGTGTGGTCCAGCTCATGTCTCCACCTCTGGTGGTTCTTCATCCTCTACTGAGTCAGAGGTCACCATACCCACCGTTCAACTGTGATGCCTTCACTCACACTTTTTTTAACGCACATTTGCACCTCACTCACCACCGCTGCTGCTTTCTTTGTTTGGTTTGCTGGAAGCTCCTGAGGTTTCTTCTTCTCCTTCTTCTTCTTCTCTTTGTCTCCATAGGTGCCTTTCATCTTTGCGATGACCTCGGAGTCGGTCTTGGCGTACTGTATCCTCTGGAAAACACAAGCACACAGCTGAGAGCAAGTCCGTCCAAGTACAACCAATACAGCTGCGAAACCGCACAAATTAAACCAAAAAACTTTCTGAATTCATTTTTGGTTCAACTTTCCTAAAAATCATGAACCATGAGGTCTGATATCAGATTTCACACATTTCAAAACTAAAATAGTTCTTTAAATTTTCTCCCAAAATTTTACAAATTACAATTTTTCCCTCAGGTATAAAAAATACCATTGGAAATAATATTCAGTGTAAAAAAATCCAGAGGTTTTACTGGTGATACAGGTAGAAGGTGCTTGGTTCTCAGTTGAAAGTACCATTGGCTTGTTGTAGAAAGGGAAACCCTGCAGCTGCCTGAGGGCGTTGGTGGCGGCAGTCAGTTCTTTGAAAATGACAAAAGCCTGTCCCCTCATCTTCATGGTCTTCATGGCCACAATGTCAACAATTTGACCAAACTGGGATAGGAGAGCGTAGAGAGATCGCTTCAGCTCTGCAGAGTAAGACAAAGTGGTTCACCTTCACACACAACCACCAAGGTGCTCCGATGAGCGTTTATCTGCCGTGACACGCACCTTCCTTCTTGACTTTATCATTGATGTTGTTGATGTAGATCGTGTGATTTGGTCTAATATCCATGATGACTTATGACAGAAAAGCGACACAGACAAGAAGACCATGCTGCCGTTTAGGAACTTCAAGTATAAACAAGGTTACACAACACAGTAGGTTGCTTTATAATCAAAGGCATGTATGATTAAAGTCTCTTGTTTAAAGGTCGCTCAGGAACATTATTAAAATTGATTCGTCTGTTCCTTCGCGCATTATCATTTTTTGGACATTTAAAAATACTTTCATAACTTTTTTGCTCAAAAACATAAACGTCGGCTCTCGACCTACTTTGTGGAAGTAAATTCAACACCATATTGAACAGGTAAAAAAAATTAGATCAATATTTAATAAATAAAAAGCAAAACAAATATTCGTGTGTTTCTTTACCGATCCGAGTGTTAACAATCGCATGTGTGTTAGCTTGAAGCTAATCTTACATTCATTCATTCATAAGTTTGCCTGTAAAGAGCAGTAATTAGCTCTATGCTAAGCAAGTCTTTGGGAAACAATAAAATGGAAAGGTTGTCATCTAGTCGTTGGTTCTGTAATATTACAGAATATTAATAAACACAACAAATCGAATAAATATCAAACTCACCCGCCTGTCCACTTCGCTCATGTAAAACAGGAAACACAAATGCTCCCGCCGGAAGCGACGCCCTTTATTATGGCGGCTGTTAAACTATTGCCACCAACAGGCCGGGAGGACACCTGAATCTTTCGGACTGGGGTCGTCACGTCTGTTATAAATGAATTTTAAAGTATGCTATGGTGTACGTGACAATTCTGAAGTCATTGTACAATTTCTCGCATTTAAAGGAATTTTCCAAAAAAAGGAAAGCTTTATTATAGTGTTTATTTTCTTACCTTGTAAATATATGTCGTGATGAGTTTCTGATATTTTTCTCACGTTATAAACACAGATTTTGCCACTGATTTTTACCATTCTGTTGTGCACTACAGCAGCGATATTCTGGTTGACCTGATGGCTCCTTTAAAGCCCAACTGGAACCGACTTTTCTTTAACTTCTCCTTCACATATTTGATTTTAAATTATTTTCTTAGTTTATGAGGACAAAGGTAGGCTACATCAGATTAATGAAATAATCAAGCAAGACTGAAAAAATTAATTGGAGATCCTTGGGGCAAAGGAGGAACTGCCCGGATACAAAACAATCTAAAAGCTGCTTTGCTGTGAAATGGTTGTTTTTACAATCACGATCCTCCACTAGCAACACTCCTTAATATGTTGCTAATATGAAATACCATCCTTTGTAACCTTCATGCACATCAGTGAATCACCTCTGGACTCCCAGGACACACAGAGCCCCCTTTAACATTCCAGTAAATGCTCAGCCTGATGCAAAATAACATGTTTTTAACAATGCATGAAGATGATTGTTGTGCCTGAATAGGCGGATTTTCCAGACGACCCTCATGTGAGGAATGCAGTAGATAAGGGGTAGATGGACTCCAAGACTGTTCCAGAAAAAGGGAGCAGATCCAGTTGGTAATCTGTAGGTCAGCACAAGGTACAAACTTGATGTGAGCAGCTCCAGGTTAGCAGTGGAGCTCCATCAGTAGAGGGGCAATGTGCATTGCTTCTGCTGCTTGAAGGCCAATGAATGACCATCAAAAGTCCCCTTGGCAACCACCACCTATCAATGTTGACCTTGTGCCCCTCCAGGGCTGCTAACCTAGAATCAGAGACACTGAAATGGAAAAAAACTTAATCAGTAGCATGGGTGTGTAGAGTAATATAACAGCCTCATTATAATGTAGCATTTTAATCCCCTATGTTGCTCCGAAACAAAACGTCTACCTTTGATCATTGAAGATCAAAGCCCCATTCGACCCTTTGATCCTTAAACGTGTTGTTTGATCACTTGAAGAAAAAAAATGCAGACTTCACAATAAAAGCATCAGCAACCATGAGTTTCCATGCAAGACTGACAACAACAGTGTGAACACGAGTAACATTTAAAAGATCATTCACATTTGCGTTACTATAGACTTTTCTTGCATTGCTCAAGTAGGTTCACATTAAACGATTACATACAACGTCAGCTTTTTTGCAAACTAGTCTGTTAATTGTTGTGCAATAGCTTTGTGTGCAGGCTTCCGTAGAGATGCAATGTTTTCATCAGCTGATATTCGCGTCCTTTCATGATAAACCGGGCTCAGCTAACAGGCTAATAGGCTACAGGCTCACGAGAGCCTCTCTCTGACAGGGCTGCGAAACCATCAGGCAGCGATACTTTCTGTTTCTGCCCGTCAGCGTCACCGCTTGTCCTATTGACGCGCAGTTGTTCTGGTTATTTTTGTGATTTTTTTCCCCCTTTAGAAGGCAACGGGTCTATCCAGAGGTTGACGCTAACCTGTTAGCTCTCTTTGCTGTTAAAAAGCAGCCTTTCGCTTCGAGGCGGACCGACCTAAGTGGATCAAGTACAGCGGGATGCGCGATGGCTTCGGTCCGGGTGGCTGTCCGGGTCAGACCCATGAACAGGCGGTGAGTTCGGCACAAGAAGTTTCAGCTAGTCAGTCTTTAAGGGTACAAACCGTTGGCTGTGAATTAATTCGTATTATTTAGCGAAGAACGATATAGTAAAATATTGATTGAAGTCCAAAGGTGAAAAGGACGTGTTCAAAAGTCTGAATAGAAAGGGATTTCTGTCATAACGAACGCCTTTGTTGGGGACTGAACGGTCTGAGTCTGTTGTTGAGGACTGAGTCTGATGAAGGATGTAGCTGAACAAACAGGGTGGAGGAGAAGATTAAACAGGAGTAGCAGCTGGGAAACGGTCCTTCATCGCAGGACACCCAAGATCTGCAAATACAACTCCACCTTCCTAGAGGAATTTAGGTGTTTTTGTTGATGTTTAACACTTGTGTTTTCATGTCGACATTTGACATTTATCTTTAGCAATATCAACCAGACGAACACAAATGAGAATATTGATGTTTATTTTCAGGGAAAAGGATCTGACTGCCACATCCATTGTCAAGATGGAGGGAAACAAAACCTCCATCACCAACATGAAGGTACCCCCTTCCAAACACACACGCAGGTGCGCGCAGTCGGTCAGTCATCCTCCTAAATTTGTCTGTTTCCCAAAGAGCCTTGAGAGTATCACGGGCGAGTCCATGAGAGACAGAGTCAAAACCTTCACATACGACTTCTCCTACGATTCCTCGGACTGTAAGATCTCTGCCTTCGTCTCGCAGGAGAAGGTAAACAAGCGTTTGAGTCCAGCTGAGGGACGTTAGTGGTAGACGGTCCTGCAGACCACAGTGGTCCTGCAACCAGTTCTGCTGTAGTTAGAGAGTTTTATGTGTTTGTGCCTCTTTGATAAATGAACCTGAGCAGAGTTGACAACTGTTATCAGGTCATTTTGAGCTCACCGTGGTGACCAGGTCAGAGCAAAACTGAACAAATGTTTTTATCTTCAGGTTTTCAAAGATTTGGGTTTGGATGTGCTGAAGGCGGCATTTGAGGGGTACAATGCCTGTGTGTTTGCCTATGGCCAGACCGGCTCTGGGAAGTCCTACACCATGATGGGTGTTCCGGTGGGTTCTGAACTCTGAAGTGAGTTTTTAGATTATCGGGATGGTCCAACTGATCTATCGAGCAGTGTTATTTAGACTGATTACCAAGAAGGAATTAGTAATAGTATCGTCATCATCATCATCAATATGTGGTCGAAGCATCAACTTTGACAAAAGGTCCATTTTCAGGGTGATGCTGGTCTTATTCCGAGGTTCTGCGAAGGTCTGTTCGGCCGAATTGCTGAGGCCACTCGATGGGACGCAGCTTCGTTTCGTACTGAAGTGAGGTAAGGCTGCAGTTGTTGGGATATTTAGAGTCTTTACCTTCACTGCTGCCAAAACACTAAATGAAACGGTTGATCCAACTGATGCAACTGATGGTTTTTAGTTACCTGGAGATCTACAATGAGAGGGTGAGGGATCTACTGAGGAGGAAATCCACACAGACATACAATCTTCGGGTTCGTGAACATCCCAAAGATGGACCGTATGTGGAAGGTAAGGCTTAGCTCAGGCTGAGCACCATTAAGCTGAGGACCTTCGGTTTTTTCACCTGGTCTCCTTCTGAACTTCAGATTTGTCCAAACATCTGGTCCAGAACTACAGCGATGTGGAAGATCTGATGGAGGCAGGAAACATCAACCGCACTACAGCCAGCACTGGCATGAACGACGTCAGCAGCCGCTCACACGCCATCTTTACCATCAACTTCACACAGGTGCCTTCTCAAATTAATTGTTTTGTTGGTAATTGGAAGAACGACCATCCTGTTTGCTAGGAGAGCAAACATGTTGCTCCCCCTGATGAGAAGCTCTGGTGGCACCTTTGGGTTTCTGTCTGTTACAGGCTAAGTTTGACGCCGAGATGCCGAGCGAGACAGTCAGTAAGATCCACCTGGTTGATCTGGCCGGCAGCGAGCGAGCCGACGCCACAGGAGCCACAGGCGTCCGCCTGAAGGAGGGCGGGAACATCAACAAGTCGCTGGTCACCCTGGGCAACGTCATCTCATCGCTGGGTCAGGCAGCAGACCAGAATGTCTGTTTTAAACCTGCGCGTCCAATTGTAATGATGGTTGTACTTCCTGTTTCTCTCCAGCTGACATGTCATCAGATGGCGTCAACTCCAATCAGAAGAAGTCAGTGTTTGTTCCGTACAGAGACTCAGTGCTGACGTGGCTGCTGAAGGACAGTTTGGGGGGCAACTCCAAGACCATCATGATTGCCAGTGAGCAAACATATGCTCAGAAATGTGAGAGAGTAGCAGCAAAACTGATCCTGCGTAAAACTCGTTTCAGCCATTTCCCCTGCTGACGTGAACTATGGTGAGACGCTCAGCACTCTTCGCTACGCCAATCGAGCCAAGAACATCATTAACAAGCCCACGATCAACGAGGACAGCAATGTCCGCTTAATCCGAGAGCTTCGGGCTGAAATCGCCAGGCTGAAGGCTCTGCTAGTTCAGGGCAACCAGGTCAGTGTGATGTGACAGTCACTTTCAGCCAGGACTGAAAAACAAGTTTTTGAACATTTGTTTGCCAGAATGCAGGAACAGTTTCACAATTGTGAAACGCCAGTAAAGAACAAGATTACGAACATGTTTCTGAAGTAAATGGTCCCGTTACAATTAATGCAGAGGAAGCAAATTTGTAAAATGCTGCTGGTGAAGTGTGTATTTCAGATTTCTTTGCTGAACCTCCTGACTTTGTTTTTGTCAGATTGCTCTTCTGGATTCACCCACGGCTCTGAGCATGGAAGAGAAACTGCACCAGAACGAAGCCAGAGTGAGTCCAGTCTCTTAGTCCGTGTTAGAGATTCTGCTGGGGGGGGGGACTGTAGCAAACTGACAATCGATGGGAGGAGCCAAAGTCCAATGACTAGTTCAGAGCCGAAGAACGCAGCTTTGCCCCTCCTGTAGGCTGTCAAACGTCCTCTCATGTGACTGGGTCTACTGTTGTGATGTTGGCAGAAATGTTCTGATTTTGAGGCTGTCTGCAGGTTCTGGAGCTGACCAAAGAGTGGACTAACAAGTGGAATGAGACGCAGAACATCCTGAAGGTCAGACAGGTTTCTCAGCTGCTGCTACTGAAGGTGTGATTGGTTTTCACCTGTTAAACTCTCCATTCAACCCGTGTGCAGGAGGAGACGCTGGCTCTGAGGAAAGAGGGGATCGGCGTGGTGCTGGACTCAGAGCTGCCACACCTCATCGGAATCGATGATGACCTACTGAGCACCGGCATCATCCTGTATCACTTAAAGGTCAGCTGACACACCTCCTCTTTGGGTTAAATTGGTGTTTATCGAGTCAACAAAGCTGATCCAAATATGTTTGAGTGGTCTGACAGAAACTTACAGTTTTCTGCTTCCGACTCAGGAAGGACGGACGTATGTGGGCAGAGAGGACGCATCCACGGAACAGGACATT
The DNA here is from genome assembly GCF_003711565.1 of Takifugu flavidus. Lineage (NCBI taxonomy): Eukaryota > Metazoa > Chordata > Actinopteri > Tetraodontiformes > Tetraodontidae > Takifugu > Takifugu flavidus. Next base: position 8,073,787 of record NC_079525.1, read on the forward strand.
GGTGAGTCTGGTCCTGCTGATACCGCTGGACAGGTGGAGGGTTCTAGGAACTGCAACATCCGCACGCTCCAGAGTGGCTGCTCCTGTACCCCTCACCGGTGACCTCTGCTCTCTGTAGTCCTGCACGGTCTGGATCTGGAGAGCGAACACTGCATGTTTGAGAACAAGAATGGGACGGTGACGCTGGCGCCCTTCAGCGGCGCTCAGTGTTCAGTCAACGGGGTTCTGGTGACCGAACCGTCACAGCTCAACCAAGGTGAGAAGTCAATTTCTGTTAGTCAAAGGGTGCTTCGTATCTTAAAAACCTGGCTGTGTAGGTGCCGTCATTTTACTGGGCAGAACCAACATGTTTCGCTTCAACCATCCCAAGGAAGCAGCAAAACTGCGGGAGAAACGGAAGGTGGGTCTGCTTCTTCCTGCTGCTGTACCTGCTGAGAGCTGTGCTTTACCATGTGTGTCCTCCTCAGAGCGGTCTCCTGTCCTCCTTCAGCCTGTCCATGACCGACCTGTCCCAGTCCTGCGAGAACCTGTCCACAGTCATGCTCTACAACCCCGGGTGAGGCGAACACAGAAACGCCAACCTTCTAAAGGAATTTCCACTTATTGATTTCAAACAGCAGCTTTTCCTCCAGCAAGCATCATGAGGACAGGAAACCAATCAGGACATGTCAGCCAGGTCACTCTTCAAAGATGTCCTCACGCATCTGGTAGATTTCACCATTACACTCTTTGTAGCAGACGGCAGTGGTTCTGCCTGCACAATACTTTCCTCCTCTGCACGTCCTCTCAGCTGAAGTGTTCCCTTCTTCAGAATCATCAGATCTTGCCGCAAAGTTGTCACATCTGCCGCTTAATTCTCTCTCAGCTGTGTGAGAAAGCCTGTGAACTGTCAGCTACAGCGCCACCATCAGGCTGCCTCTTTGCCCTGAATGTGTGAAATGACGTAACACTGGCGAGCAAGCGGCAGCTGTGGTGACTGGCTGTGAGGTTTGTCACTAACAGTTTCAACCCTGTTTTGTTGACAGTCTCTTCAGTGGGAAAGGCTCCTTCCTCCTCAGGTAGACTCAGCCATCCACTTCCCATCTAACTGTCCCGTTGTGAGACATGTTGACTCGACCAGATGAACCCTGCTAACAATGACTGCAGCATTGTTACACCATCTGTCTGTTGTGTTGTATTTTGCACGCCAGCTCGTTGCTTTGACCTCCATTGATGTCCAACAGTGAAGACGTGATGTCACATGTTTTTGTCCGTCTCTCCTCTGGTGGTGTTAAACATTGCTGATGAGTCTCACTCCTCTGGAGTTGAAGGTGCTTTTTGTGTTTGCAGGCTGGAGTTTGAGAGGCAGCAGCGTGAAGAGCTGGAGAAGCTGGAGTTCAAAAGGTAACAGAAGATCCGGACTGATCCTGTTTATTTTATCCTGGAAATATCAAACCCCATCCACAGCTGCATCAGAAACAAACTGAGAAGAGCCTTTAAGATGTCCTTCCTGTTTCTTAGCTTTAATCTCCTGGGCTGATCTAAATGAACCTGTCTTTTCTGACCTTTAAATATTTCTTCTCACCTTCACTTTGGGGCTGTTTCAGCCACTTGTTTAATATTAAAGTTGATCTAAATGTTCTCCTGTAACTGAGTGAGATGTTTGCACAGGAGGCTCATTAAGGAGATGGAGGCCAAACATCAGAGTGAAAAGGCAGATCTGGAGCGCCTCCAGCAGGAGGTTGAGAGTCAGCGAAAGGAGTCTGAGCAGGTGCAGCAGCGTATCCTACGTCAGGAAGAGAGCCTCCGCCGCCGCAGTCAGGATATCGAGAGTCGCCTTCGAGACTTCCTGGCTGAGAAGGAGCGCTTTGAGAAAGAGCGCTGCCTGGAGATTCTGGGGCCTAGGCTCCAACAGCATCACTGGCAGCAAGAGGGGAAGGTGGACGAGGAGCAGCGGCGGTGGCAGGACGCCACAGAGCAGACAGAGATCTACCGAGAGCTGGAGAGACTGAAGCGGGAACGCGAGGAGCAAAAGCTCCATCTGGAGGCTCAACACCGTCGTCTGGAGGAGCAGGAACGAGAGCAGCTGAGCCTGGTGGGTCGACTAGAAGAGCAGCTGAGGGAGAAACACGAGGAGGCCTCCACGCTGCTCATCCGTGACAATGCCCACCGCCTAGAGGAGGAGCACCAGGCCCTGGCTGAGATAAGAGAGGCACTCCTCCGTGCCAAAGAAGCCGGAGAACGCCTTGGTCCACAGGATGGCAGTAAGTTGGCCAAAAGTGCCCAGGATCGATACTCCAACTTTAAGGAGGCGCAGGTGAAGGAGCTGGGTCAGCTGGAGATGGAGCTGCTGCAGCAGAGGGAGCGCCTGGAGAAGGAGGCAGGCGTGGAGCGTAACACGCTGCTGCTCCTCAACTGCAGTCTTAGAGAACGACAGCAGCAGGACCGCGAGGAGACACAGGGCGTGGCTGCTCTCTGCCTGGAGGAGCAGCTGCTCAAACAGGCTGAGCACAAGCTGCAGTTCAAAGAGCGTCAGCTGAGCCGCATTGTGGGCCTCTTGCCTGCATTAACAGAGGAGAAGCAGAGAGCCATGGAGACACTGGAGCGCAGTGGTGGCGTGGATAGTGGCAACCCGCCAGGCCTGAACAACACACTCTACCAGGTAGAGAAAGAGCTGGAAGACCAAGAGGAGAAGCTGAAGCTCCACCGGCACAGCGCCCAGCAGCTCCAGCAGCTTCAGGAGACCTATGAGTTTACAGCCAATGTGGCACGTCAAGAGGAGAAAGTGAGGAGGAAGGAGAAGGAGATCCTGGAGTCAAAGGAGAAGCAGCAGAGAGAGGCCATGGAACAGGCAGTGGCCCGGCTGGAGCGGAGGCACTCGGCCCTGAGACGCAGCATCTCCCTGGAGCCTGAAGATGAAGAGTTGAGACAGAGGAGCTGCAGAAACCTGAAGACAAGCACAGAGCTGGACCAGCAGAGGTCAGAGTCTGCTGGCTCAGTAAAACCAGTGCATGTATCCTCTCTGTCCCAGTATAACCAGAAAACCTGCTGTTTATTTCCAGAGTGGAGCAGGAGATCCAGAAGCTAAAGCGTAGGATCAGTGAAGGTGAAGAGACCAGGAGCCATTCTGGTGGTTCCGATGAGAAAATTAGTCCAGTCCACCTCCACAGTCTCAGTCCACTGCTGCCCCCTCTGTCAGATGACAGGTACTTCAGCACCGATCTTTGGTCTTCTGCTCTCTGAAGCTTCATCCTGTTTCCTTCAGCAGGATTAAGGCATACATCGAAGAGGAAGTCCAGCGGCGGCTGAGGAACATCAATCTTATGAATGGTTGCAGCAGCACCTTGGATCCATCTATGTCCTGTCAATCACTCGGGGTAAGAACCTATCCATTGCTTCAGCGCAAACCTTCTTGTATCGTAGATTTAGCATCTGTTCTGTGGTCGGTGTTTCTGAGTCTATTCTGAATCAAAACTTCTGACCTCAAAATTTGTTGTACCTGTTTAACTAAGACAATCTTGATCACACAATCAGCAATGAGGCTGGTTATGCATTGATGATCTGGTGGAGTTCTTGATCAGATCAACGTGATCAGATGTTTGAGCAGAACTGATATTCAGCTCGTTAAGCTGCAGGAGAACCAGGAGGTTCGGTTAGATGAACAGAGGTGGTCGGATCAGGATCATCTGAGCAGTTTTATTTCTGATGTTCTCTTGTGTAAAAATAAATATTTCACATCCTAATAAGTTTAAACTGTTAAAATTTGACTGTTTAAATCACATTTTTGTCTTTTCAGGACGAGGAAAAATTACTAAACTTGAATCCAAGAAGACACAAATATGAGGTAAGAGCAGAAGCTTCTCTTTCAGCAGATGTTGGTTTCTCCAGCGACTTTCATGTTACCCGGTCTGAACTACTATCGTCACATGATTGTTAGGTGTAATCTGGGATTATTCAGATTGAATCAGGTTTAATCTTCAATCACAGAAGGTCTCTGGTCCTCAACTTTCTTCTGAATTTGCATGTCTGAGCAATTTTCCTGATCTCAGTTGTTCCCTTGTTGTAATCTGCATGCTGAACCTTCTCACCGATGATCCCAATTATTGGCACCAGCACCTGGTGGTGGAGGAGCTTTCATTCCCTCGGGGTACATGAAGGACTTCAATTCAGAGCCTTCACCACCTTCTAGACCCTGGACGTCCTCCCCCTTGTGCCCATAGAGCACCAGTGGGTGGTGTTCAGTCTCACCCTCTCAGAGATCTGACTGGGCAGAAGCAGAAAAAAAGCACAGAAACCTTCAGGCAGAAGAAAAGAAAAGTTGCTCTGCTAATGGAGGAGAACAGAAAATGTCTTGAAGAAGACCAGAAAGAAGCTGAACAGGAAAGGCTAGATTCTGCCTGCTGTGGCCCCAGATGGGGCAGGGAGGAGGTTCTCACTCAGAGGTGATCAGAAAAGATGCTCCTCCTTCTCTCCGTGGGTCCGGGCAGCAGTTGCAGCAGACAGAACCTTCAGATGTTCCAGCTGAGACCAGCGCAAGCTTCGGTTTGGGCTATTTCACCGGAAGACTGTCTGAAACCTGCAGAGATGCCAGGAACTACGATTTCCAGCATTCTTTACAAAACTTCTCTGGAGGGTACAAAGATGCCAGAAGATGCTTACAGGGAATGCGGGAACTCATCCAAAATGTGAGTGTGGTCGACATGAAGGGCATATTCCTTCAGTATGCCACTCAGGTGAGCAGGGAGCTGCCCCTGCTCCATCGACTGCAGCCCCAAAAGCTGACAGAACTTCCCAACAACAAGGGCTTGAATGATCGGTCCAAAGGCAACGTCCCCGACGTTCCTCGGGTTTCTAGAGTGCCAGATCTTCCAGGCATCTCCATGTGACCCGGAGGTTCTTTGTGGTTTGTCAGGAACACACGTCCTGAAGTGTTCTGTCAGAAGCTGGTCCAGCTGCCTCCGGTCCTGTCTCAAATGACCTCTACGGCAACTTCAATCTCTGGTTCCTCAGCTCAGCCTTGGCAAGCTCTTGGCAATCTTCTGGCTGAAAACCGCCAGTCGTCAAGTTCCTGTCCAGAAGCCTGCTATTATCAGAGAAGGACGTGGTGGTGCTTTCCAGTAAAGAGTATTCTCAAGCGCTAAGTGTTGATCATTTTAACCTGGGAGAGCTCAGGGAGGTCCAGATCAGCCTGGCGGGGCAGCACGTTCATCTCCTGGGCTGCTTTGACAACGCCATTTTGGCCATTTTCACCTACAGCAAAGGGCTGATGCAGGAGTTTTGCAGGGTTCTACTCAAAGTACTTTGGGCCAGATTCACCAATATGTTCTTAAGAATCTTCTTAGATTCTTTCTTAAGTTGTGTTTAAGAAGTTTCTTCAGAAAACCCTACGTCGGATTCATCAACGCGTTCGTAAGCCCCAGAATTGTTCGCAGCTGTGTTCTTAGATTGATGAATGCCATCTGTTCGTAAGTTGAAAGCGCGTGCCAGGTGAGTCTAATTAACATATGATTAGCATAAGTCACCGCCCACTAATGCCCATAAAAGGAACTGCAGCAGGACCCTGTAGACAGAGCAAAAAGCAGCCAAATGCCCAAAGCTTGCCTCTCCACGCCTGATTTCTGACGCCGTGTTGAACAATCAAGAAAGGATGGCTAACACGCTTGATAAAATTGCCTCAACCCTGATGACTATAGCCAACACGCTTAAAGAAATCAACGAGAATGTAAAAAAAAGAAGAATGTAAAAAAAATAAACGTGTAAAAGCTGTGCTCGGATTGTGACAATAATGCATTTTATTCACAAACGGGCAATTAATCGCGCTCGAACGTGAACCGCGTGCCTGCAGTCTGGCCCCATCATTGCGTCAGGACGCACATCCTCACGGGGTTGTGGCTCTGTGTCCAAACACATCCAGCGCCCCTTTAACATGCCGATGGTGCGTTCAATGGTGGAGCGACTGCGCGCATGCATCTGATTGAATAAAACTCCTGTGGAGTCTGAGGGTTGGTCAGTGGTGTCAACAACCAGGGCATATCCTCGATCCCCTAATAAAATAAATCAAGATAAAATCAAATAAAAAGACAGTTTTGGCATGGTTTCCAATTTGGTTGATTAATGTTAAGTCATTGGCACATTTACGTAATTTTAAAATTCTCCGTAAATCACCAAAAATAGGAAATAAACAAATAAATAAATAAATATGACAGAATTATCATTGTAATATTGAATTTTATTGAACTGCACAAGAGAAGAAAACACAACCATGCCAACATGTCGGCACTGAAATGTGCGCAAGAGTACTCCTGAGTGTTCGTAGGATTTGTTCTTACCTACGAATAGATCCAGGATAAGAAGAAATTGGTGAATGCCACAATCTTCGTCAACTGTTCGTAAGTGGGACTTAAGAACAAATTTGTTCGTAAGAACGCTTCGTGAATCTGGCCCTTTGTCCTGGAACTCTCCCTGAAGGGACTGAAGGTCACCCTCTTCCATCAGATGACCTGATGCTCCTCTCTATGGATTGGATGTCACACACCCCTGACATTGTCTTGGGCTTCGGCCTTCGCGTCACCTCCAGGGTTAAGCGGGTTCTGCCAATCTGCTCTACATGGTTCACGAGAACATAGACGGTCCTGACAAACCCTCGCTGGCAGACAAACCCTCGCTGGCAGACAAACCCTAGCTGGCAGACATTCGTCCACTTCTTTTCTCGTGACCTCTAGCCGTCTTGACCCAAACGACATGTGACACTCCTGCTGGCAGAGACTCACGTGGCGCTCCTCTGTGAAGATGGCATCTTTCACCCAGTCACCCGCGGCTCTAGTCTGGTCCTGGCCCATCCCCAGTTCCAGGTTTTGGAACTGCATCAGTGCTCACAGATTGTGTGTGTGTGTTTGTGTGTGTGCGGGGGACAGGGGACGGGGGGGTTGGGCTGTACATCAGAAGCCATGACTTTGATCAACCATCTGTGTGTCTAATGGCCCCCAGGAGGTGGTTTTCACACTGAAACCTTTAAAAGAGTTTTTAGAAAGTGTTCTTGTTGTGGGATAAAGGATCATTTCTCTGGTCCCTCTTTACTGTTTTTGTTGTGTGTCATTTTATTCATGTAGATTTTGTTTTTTATGTTTACTTGGAAACAATGAAGGAAAATAAAGGCTGAACTCTTCTTCTCTCCTTTATTTGAATGCCACACTTTCACCTCTGTCACACCCTGCTCTCTCCAAGTTGACTTTTTTCTCTCCCTCTTCCCCCTCCTCTTATCCCATCTTGTCATTTCCTTTCCAGCACCTGATATCTCGTTCTCTGGGGACGAGCGCCACCCTTTGGGAGCCGGTCAGAATCAGCGTTCCTCGTTATTTCCTCCGCGGGCAGGGGAAGGATGAGCATTTTGAGTTTGAAGTGAAGGTGAGCAGAGCAGTCCGAAGCTCCCCTTCATCAGTCCTTCACTCTTTGATTCTTTGATCTGCTTGTCTTCAGATCACAGTTCACAATGACACCTGGACAGTGTTCAGGCGCTACAGCCGCTTCAGAGAGATGCACAGGAGTCTGAAGCTGAAGTATCCTGAGGTGAGACCATACACGTCTGGGGGCGCCCACCTTCTCTGTATGATTGTGTTTGTGCTCTTTTCTCCTCAGCTGGCAGCTCTGGAATTTCCTCCAAAGAAACTGTTTGGAAACAGAGATGAACGGATGGTTGCGGAGCGCCGAAACCACCTGGAGGTAAAATCTTGTGTAAAATCCAGCAAACACACTGACAGCTAACTCCAATGTGATGATTTTCCAGCGGTACCTGAGGAACCTGTTCCAGGTGATGCTGTTATCCTCAGACTCGCCTCTCAGACCTGATGGTGGCCTCCAGCTCACCAAATGGGATGTGTGTGAGTTCTCGCCATTCTTTAGGAAGGGCGTGTTTGAGAACAGCAGCCACGGTACCGGCTGAGTCCTGAATGGACCCACAGAGCTGCACCGAGCCATCACACCTCAAACCATCCCACAAATGGACTTTGTACCCCAGTAAACCCAGCATTCCTTATCAGCGCATCAAACAGTCCCAAACTTTTCAATGGAAAATTCTAAATTTACCAGGTGTCAATCATCTACTCCAGATTTGTTCTGTGATCATCAGAGGTGTATGTCTCCAGTCATTTACTGACTGGTTTTATGTAAATGCTGCTTGTTTCAGAAGCTATAGAGAGGAAGTGTGTGTGTGTGTGTTTGTATATGTGTGTGAGCACACAAATTGGAGGTCAGTGTAATTTTATAACCTGCTTGTATATAAAGGTTGACTCTGAATAGATCTGCTGGGTCTCTTCTCAGTGTGATGCTTTGGGGGTGCCCTTTAGCACATGAAATCACTAAACTCTGGTTAGAACTATCATGGCACAGATCATAACAGGAAGTTGGCAAAGTTTTATTATTAATGGTGACATTTAGATTTGATTGATCTGCTGGTTGTGATTAAGAATGTTTAGCATCTTTTTTGAAAATGATAAATATGCTCAAAGGGATTTGTCTGGGCTCTACTGCAGCTAGCCATCAGGAAACACACTGCTGCAATTGTTGGACGAGCAGGATGTGACCTGGAGGTCAGAGCCCAACAGAAGCTATAACATCTACAGAAATTGTTTCTTCCTTTTTAATGTTAAGCTCAGACAGGAGGGAGGAGAAGAAACAAACACATCTTAAGGTTACTCTTAAGGTCTTTTATTGTGGAAGTGTTAGTCCTCACAGCTGGCACTCAGCTCCCTCTGCAGGGCCTTGATGGTGACATCTCCAGAGTCCAAAATGTCCTAAAATCAGGAAAACCTGTAAGTTTGTGTCTTTGGTGGGAAGAACAGTTAGCCAAACTAGAAATGGAACCTGGAGTTTCTTGGTGGTGTCGCTGGCTGTGGTCGGGTCCAGGTTGGCGGCAGAGAGCACGGCATACAGCTGTGCTTCTCTATTCTCCACAGCTTCTGTCAGTGCCTCCATCTTCCTCTGCAGCAGCTGCTCCTTCAGTCCAATCTTCTGCTGCAACTCCAGGATGGTGTCCGCCTGCGTCCTCAGCAGCTCATCACGCTCTTGCTCCAGCTGCAGGAATGTTCAGGTGAACATCTGGGGGCTGCAACAGCGGCGCATGTGTCACCTTACCTCCCAGCAGCATTGCAACAGCAGCTCGTGCTCCACCTTCTGATCTCTCAGCTCTTTTTCCACCTGTCTGATTTGTACATTTCTCACCTGTTGGGATGACAGTTCTGTGGGTTACAGTCAGAAATTATTTTTATCAGCACATCTGAAGTTAGCCATGCTGCCAACGCACCTTCATCCTAGCCTTCTTCTTCCTGGACTGTTCCGCCTGCTCCTGAGCTTGAATGAGTTTATGTTCGGCTTCCTGCATAGCTTCACGCAGACGTGTGTTCTCCTGCTCAGCTGCTGAAAGTTCTCTGCCAGCTTTTGCCTGGACCTTGGTGGCCTCTGCCATCTCCCTCTGACAAACCAAACAAGACTCACACATCAGTACCTTCAAAAATGTGCTTTCACAACTAATGTAGCTGAAAACTTTAAATGTGTTCAGTTAAGAGAAAACTGAAAACCATCAGTGAAATGTTCAACAGTAACTTTGAGATGATTTTTACATGTATTCGCACGTCCCAGCAGGAACATAAAAAAACCTTTAAAGAACATCCAACTAAAAGACAACAAGCCTTCCTGAATTCATGCAGCCATGTGCTCACCTTCAGCAGCTTCTGATCCTCCAGGAGTTTCCTCTGAACAGCAGAGTAGTACTCCTCAGCCTCTCGGTGAGCTCGATCGTGCTCCTCTTTCAGCGTCACCATCTGACTTTTCATCTGCTCGTCCAGTTTTTTTATCTCAGCCTGCCGTTGCTTCCCTTCTGCCTCCAGTAGCGACTGCAGGTTTTTGAGATATTTCTCCTCCGTTTCTGTTCAGACAACAGAAGGAGGAGATGTTTCCAGAGTTTTGGGTTCAGATATTGTTAACTCACCTTTGATTCTCCTGTCGTAGCTGCTGGCCAGGTCCATTAACTCCACCTGGTGCTTCTGTGGAGATCCAGTGGAAGAGAACTGTTTTACAAACAGATTGACCTTCACAGGGAGAAGCTGAAGTTGCTCTCACCAGCTGGAGCTCTCTGAGAGAGTTGTGTGTGTGATGTTCTTTTTCTCTGCAGTTGGCATGCAGGCTGGAAACGTCCCTTCGAAGGCCGAGCTCTGCCTCCATGTTCCTGTTCTGGACCAGCATGGCTGTAGCCACGCCCTCCATCTTCATTTTAGCCATGGCGTTTTGTTGTTCAGACACCACGTTCTTCAGCTTCTGCTTGAACACCTGAACAGCAAAGATCCAGTGAAACACCGGTTCCTTCATGATCACAGTTTATCTGGAGATTTAAAGTGAATTCCTCTTGGACATTCTCCAAACATCTGACTGAATTTGCATCAGACCAAATGAGAAAAATGTTTTGTTTCTCACAGTGATCTCCACTCGGTGGCACTCTTCTGCCTCCTCTTTCTCCCTCTGTTGGTTCCTCAGCTGGGCATTGGCCTCCTCCAGGCTCCTCTTCGAGATTTCCCAGAATTCCCGGATCTTGTCTCTCTCCAGCTGGAAGAAACTCTTCTCCTCACGCTCTCTGTCCAGCTCCTCTCTGAGGCGAACAAAGTGCTCTACCAGCTAGGAGGTTTCACACACAAACACAAGCAGGGTTAGTTTTTCAGTACACAGAAGTATCAACTGTAATGCACAGTTCCAGGTTTCTATTAGGTCTTCATCAGATAACCATCAATATTTGGTGGCCAGTGCAGATCCTGCTGCTGCTTCTCCTGTCTTTTGCACATTTGAGTCCAGATCTCCTCCTCACATCCCTCTGGCAGCATCTCTTCATGCCTTTTTGAGCAGCACTTTGTCACTGTGGCCCCACAGTGACAAAGCTCTTCTGATGAATACCTGGCCTCGGTACCAGGCTCTTCAACATGTTGTCCGGCTGCCTCTTATATGACAAAGTTCTGGACCCTTCCAGGCTGCGTCATTTTACACCCATCTGAGTGTTTTGTTTTTTTTACTCTCTGCTCTTCTATGTTGTAGTTCTATCAGACTGATTAGAGTTTCTCTGTTCAGCTCAGAGAATTTAGCTCCACTTCAGCGCCTCTTAACTCTGCGGTCCCCCAAGGCAACATTTCGGGCCAATTTTATTTCTGCTTTATATGCTGCTGGTGTTCTCTATTTTTAAACAAATATAATTGTTTTTCCACGGCACAGATTTTGATGGGCTGATGTCCTTTATTGATTTGACACTTCTGCAAATTATTTATTTTGACTACGTTTTATCGAACCTGATCAAAAACGTGTCTCATTCAAACTGCGCAAATGATCATATTAATAATTTGTTATGTAAATACGAACCTCGTTCTCTCACCCTTGCGTTCATTGCAACGTTTGCTGTATTTAAAATTGATTTCCCCTGCGGGATTAATAAAGCATTTATCAGCGTCAGTGGTTGAGGGAAGATTACATCCGGCAGCTTCCACTTGAGCATCGGAGTCACTGCTAGGCTAAGCTAACGGTAGCTTTATTAGCATCGTTCCGCTTCCCTCACCTGATCTTTGGTCATTTCTTCTGTCGACAAACAGTCAACCACCGCTGACTGTTCCCCCTTCGCGACTTTTTTACTTTTACTCCGTTTTGGTGGCTGTAAAGAAAGAAACTCATATGATTACCATAAAACGGGTTTGTTTGCGCAATTTACTAATTGTTTTTACGGGATGTCAAGGCTGACAACCGAACAAGCCAATAAAAATAATGCAAGACTATTAACTAATTGGAAAAATATTCACCATTGTTGGTAAAGGAGAATAAAAACGTTTGCTGAACTACTCAGTCTATAGCGACGAGCAAACAGTTGTCAAGACAACACGGTCATGTGATCGTCCTCTATAAACTATAATAGCGTCTACCCGCCACTATCTGGTCTACGGTGGTTATTACAGTTGCTTAGAGAGTAATATTCGTGTAGAATAATACATAATAACGGTTATTGAACATATATACGATTACAATGAATGGCCTCTTTACTTAAAAAAGAGAGCAGCCAATATTTTGCTTTGCTGATATGTAATTTTTAGTGAGTAATTGGGTCCATTGTAGTTCTGCCCTTCTAGAAACTACTTTGATGTATTGTTAATTTATTAGAATCTACATGCTAACTTAAATTTTCAATGACCATCCTTTCTATAATCTTGCCGAGGAGAAGTTAAAGTTTTCAATCTATAATCTGGCTCTTCCTGGTTTGTTTCCAGGTGTCCGGTATAACCCTGCTGCTGTTATTAAAGCCTACCCTAAGGTAAACTTAGTTTAAATCATAAAAAATATCTTGGCACAAATCATAACAGGAAGTTGGCAAAGTTTTGTTTTTAATGGTGACATTTAGATTTGATTGATCTGCTGGTTGTGATTAATAATGTTTAGGATCTGTTTGGGAAATGATGCATTTGCTCAAAGAGATTCTTCTGTGCTCTACTGCAGCCGGCCATCAGGAGGCACACTGCTGCAACTATTGGACGAGCAGGACGTAACCTGGTCAGAGCCAAACAGAAGCTATAACATGTACAGAAATTTTTTTCTTCCTTCTTAATATTAAGCTAAGAGAGTGAGGAGGAGAAGAAAGACACACATCTTAAGGTCACTCTTAAGGTCTTTTATTCTGGAAGCAATATTACATCATTAGCTGCTACAAAATAAGTCCGTTTAAATTAAATATATTTACAGTCTCTCAGTTGTTTGTTGTTGCTGGTCGGCTGATCTTGGACAGGTCCCCAAATGATGCCGTGGCTGAGCCTCGCTTGGCCGCTTTGGCCTGAAAACACATTTAAACAGTATTTCAAAGGACAGGAAGCCACCGGTAGCTCCAGCAGTGCTACGATCTACTGATGTTACCTGTGAGTGGTGAGGCTTCCAGCCAATCATATAGAGAATCTCAAAGGTGGCGGGGACAGACCCGTCTGCATTACCATACATCTCTGAAACATTAAATAAAAACACCTTTTAACATGCTGAATTTCTGCTCTTCTACCTAAAATATGAAGAAATTCTGAGCAACCCGCTTCAACTTCCTGTTTCAGCCTGATGAGTCCCACCTTTATAGATGGCTGCTGCAGCCAGGACAGTGTCCCTGTGAAGCAGGCCCTTCCTGTTCCACGCACAGTTACTCTCACCCATCCCTGCACACAAAGACTTCCCGTCACACCTCAACACACACCACTCTTCTTCCGGCAGGTCGTCATAGAAATAAAGGAGTTGCTACCCTGTAAGTCCATCAGGACCTCGAGGATTCCGGGATAGTGAATCTCAACGTCGTCGATGTCCTGAAACCAACAAGTTAGAATTCGGATGGAAAATCATTGTATAAAGTAAAGAGGAAACTCAGTTTTGGGTTCAATTTTATTCAGGTTAAAATCTATTCTCGTGTAAAAAAAGTTATCATGTTCTTCTGTAAAATATGTGTGGATGGTGGGATATGTAGTTCTACATGACTTCTATATGAGTTTTTGTATATGTTTATAAACCAAAGATCTTCCAGCAGGATTAAAGTGAGTCACAGAGTAGAGGTGGCTCACCACCGTCAGCATGTTGAAGCCGGCCCGGCCCAGCAGGTTGCCCAGGTCGGTGACGGCAGTGTAGGGGGAGATGTGGGGGGAGAACCCCCCCTCCCTCTCTGTCTCAGCGAGCTGGAGGGAGCAGCGCAGCTCGTACAAAGAGTCTCCGCCCACCATGGCCCCAATGAACACACCATCCGGTTTGAGGACCTGCTGAATCTGAATTCAGAAGGACAAAGTTTCATCCTCCTGCTTATTTCTCATATTTCTGTGGATGAAACAAAAGGAAGCTACTTGTGTTTAACTGGTTGGTCTATAAAGGTTCCCCTTCAGCTTGTGTTATTAAAGGTGGTCATGTGTTCTAGGCTCACCTGTCTCAGGGCTCCGGGAAGGTCATTAATCCAGTGCAGACTGAGAAAAAAAAACAAAGCAAAATTTTTTTAAAGACACAGAAAACGCATTAAAAGTCAAACATGTATCATTCTGAAACCTCTGGCATTTCATATTTACATCCGATCACGATGTGATTGGACCCCCCCCCACACACACAGGTTAAACAAACGTTCTTCATATTCACCTCAAGCTGCTGACGACCAGGTCAAAGGTTTTTTCTTTAAATGGTAAAAACTCCTCATCGGCCAAAACGCAGCGCGTGGGGACGTCAGTGAGTCTCCTCCGTCTCTGATCCATCAGAATGTTCAGGAGATCCAGGTGAGGAAGAAAAAGATCTGTTATTATTAGAACCGTGCTCTGAACAGCATCCAGTTCTGTACCCTCACCAGACTTTCCTCTGATATGTCAGACAGAATCATCTGATGCACTATTTCCTAGAACACACAAAATCCAGATCAAACGCACAGACCAGGTCCACACCATTGGATCCGGATCCACAGAATCTACCTTGTTCAGATGTTCTGCAATGTGACTTTTTCCGCAGCCGACGTCCAGAGACAGAGGAAATGACCTGCGGAGACAGGAAGAGGACGTGTCTGAGAAGAGTTCACGTCGAAAGAAATCAAATCGTCAACTCACCTGGAAATGTCGTAAATCCGATCTGCCACGCGGCGGCCGACCTGCAACATAACGCATGACGTCAAGTAGAGCTTTAACATATTTGAATCTAGTATAAGCGCGAGCCGAGTTCCTCTCATTGTTCATCTACGGGTCTAAAAATATCTTAAGTTACAGATCATAGAAACGTGAAGCGGCGCATGACGTCATCCTCTACTTTAGTTCGAACTGACCGGATCCGTTCCGGTCCGTACCTCGTCTCTCAGGTAGTCGTACTGGTGTGCGTCCTCCAAAGACGCGGCCCAGTTCTTCTGTTTCTTCTTCATCTCCCTGTTAAACACGTTAATGGAGCTCCTGCCCGGACCTGACATCCGTCTACGGGCCTTAAACGTGATCTTGCTGCTACAGCCTAGGGCGGAGAAACAGCTCCACCGGCCCGGCGGACCCAGAAGACCACAGCTTAATGCCCGTAGGACCCCCAGACGCATCGCAGAACTCATGGTGCTGCTTGGAGGTGATCTGCGAGATTTCAAAACATCAATACCTAAACACACGTCCGGTCGGTGCTGCGCAGGACCGGAAGAGGCGAGAAAACCCGGAACTGGATACTTCTGGACTGACGGGGCGGTTTAAACGCACAGCGGCTAATTTCCATTTATTTCTTAACACTTAATTTTGCGTACTTTAGGAAAGAACCGTATCTTTATTACAGAAAGTTGATTCTAATCCTATCCTGATCCAAACTTATCAAGAGGACTAGTCAAGAGGAGAGTTACATGCTGGGAATCCACGTGTGTAGCAGCAGACCAGAGGTAACGTTAACAAATGTTAATTTCCGTTTTCATGTATAATTTAGTGTGTCATTGTCATGTTCAGTCAAACACAATCTCTTCTTCCCACCGCTTCAGTTTGATTTTCAACGTTCTGACAATTTGTTTACGGTACATGTTAGCTCTTTGTTACCGTCCATCAATCTTAGCTTTGCTAAAGTTTAAAACGCTTTTCAGTTTAATACCGCGGACGTGTTTTTTCTTTATTATTGCTATTTTCATGTGTGTTCGTTAAATAAAATATTCACATTGTATGCTTAAAGTTAATTTTATGTCTGACTCTGAAGTTGCTCGTTATCAGTTTAAGAATTGGATCATGAAAGCAATTGAAAACACATTTGGACTCTTCACCAAGAACAGGGGGAAAAAAATATGTTTCCAGCTGTGTTGTTGGTTGATGCTGAATTGTCTCACATGGAATCCACAGTTTATTGTTGTTCTCTCAGACATTTAGTTTGACACCATGTTATCCAGTAAGAAGCAGGATGGTGACAAACGCTTCCTGCGGGTGCAGAAGGACCCCAGGTTCTGGGAAATGCCTGAGAGGGAACACAAGATCAAAATTGACAAGCGCTTCAAGTCCATGTTCAGTGACAAGCGCTTCAAAGTGAAGTACACGGTGGACAAGCGAGGTCGCCCCATCAACCACACCTCCACAGAAGACCTGAAGTGCTTCTACAAAGTATCTGACTCTGAGGAAGAGGAGGAGACCGAGAAGAAGAACCCAGTGACAGAGAAGAAAGAAAGCGCGAAGCAGCCTGAGAGGGGCGTCCCCATGTTAGAGGGAGGTGAGAAAAGCCTGATGTTAGTTTTCAATAGTTTTCTGCAATAGCTCCTTTTGCTGTGTGAATATCTCTGTAATGGGCCAAAATGGTCCCACCTATGAGAGGAGTCATTCTGAATTCAGGTTTGTGGGATCAATGTCCTCTCCTTTAGTCCTGCTGCAGGAGGATGAGCCGATGTTCATTAATCTGAGCTGTAATCTCTTATTTCTGTGAAACAACGAAGGGTTGGAGGAGGATTCATTTGTCAGTGATGAAGGTGAGGAGGAGGAGGAGGATCCTTCTGACCAGGATGATGATGTGCCAGGGAGCGATTTGGATGCTGAGGAAGAGAGTGGTGTCAGTGGATCAGACAAGGAGTCTGACAGTGACAGTGAGCCCGATCTAGCAAGAGGGAAGGGAAATGAAGAAACGAGCTCTGATGATGAAGAGGATGATGTGGACATTGTCTTGAGGAGGGAGGAAGAAGAGATTGAACATGCCTGGGGGGATCTGTGTAAAGATGCTCCCCGGACTGAGGAGGTGAGATGGTGCGAGGAGGTGTGCGTGTCCTGATGGCAAATTTAAATGGGTTTTTAATCTTTTCTGCAGGTTTCCACACGGCTGGCTGTGTGCAACATGGACTGGGACCGTCTGAAGGCCAAAGATCTGCTGGTTCTGCTCAACTCCTTCACACCTACAGGGGGCGCCGTGCTGTCTGTTAAGGTAAAGCTCCTCTGAATTAAAGATGAGGCCCAAACTATTTTCAGATTCATGTGAATCAGCAGCCATTTTGGTTAAAGAGCTGCCTCCCCTAAATGGCTGCTGTGCATTCTGGGTATTGCCAGATCTATCCATCAGAGTTTGGGAAGGAGAGGTTGAAGATGGAGGACGCTCAGGGACCGCTGGAGCTGAGAACACTGTCCCACGAATCAGAGGATGACACGGAAGAAGAAAAGTAGCTCATCCACATTATCATTTCTCTTCATGTATAAAGTTATTTTTGACTTAGAATTCTGTTTTTCCGATAGTTTAGTCTAAGACTGGTGCCTCTGTGGTCTCAGAGTTTACAGAGAGAAGATGCGAGACTACCAGTTCAAGCGTCTGAAATATTTCTATGCTGTTGTGGAGTGCGACTCAGTCAGCACAGCTGTTAAAATCTACGAGGAGTGTGATGGTTATGAGTATGAGAGCAGCTGCTCCTGCCTGGACCTGCGGTAAGACACGCTAAGCCAAACAGCTAAAATTTTCATTCACTATTAGACAGACAATTGTTCTTGAACATTTGGATGGATGCAGACCTGGATGGACTCGTGCTCCAAAGGATTCTTGGAGTTCTGATTCTGACTTTAGCTGCACTTCTCCCTGTGTGTCATGCTGGAATAGAGATGCAGGAAGCACTGTTGGGCACAGCAGAATCCAGAATAAGTAGAACATCCTGCTGTTGTCAGTGTCTCTTGATCTCCGCTTTAATTTGTCCTCATCAGATTTATTCCTGATGATGTCGCATTTGATGAGGAGCCAAAAGACGCTGCAACAGACGTGAACATGGTTGCGTACACGCCCAAACTCTTCACCTCCTCTGGCACCACAACGTCAAAGGTCAGACTGATGATGTCATTCGTGTGATATTCAGTCAGGATGTACACACCTGCTGCAGGTGCACATTCACTCACATGGGTTTGTATAAATAACCAATTAGGTACAGCTGACCTGGGATGAGACCGACCACGAACGCATGACCGCCATGAACAGGAAGTTCAACAGGGACGAGGTGCTGGACATGGACTTTAATGCATACCTGGCGTCCTCCAGCGAGGAAGAGGAGGATGAAGAAAAAACAGCAGATTCACGAGAGGGGAACAGAGGTGATAAGAGGAAAGGCAAGTTGTTACCGTGGAAACAAGCTGTCGCGTCACGTTTGTTTCTGCTGCAGATGAAGCGACCAAAGAGAAGAAAAATGAGGAGCAGATGTGTAAGTACAGAGAGCTGCTCAGAGGCATCCAGGAGAAGGAGAAAAAGCTGCAGGAGGACAAAGATGTGGAGATGGAGATCACCTGGGTACCAGGTACACACACCTGCCCCTCAGCCCCAAACCCCTCACTTGGATTAGAGATTGACAGTTTTTATCTGGCTTCAGGCCTGAAGGAGACAACAGAGCAGCTGGTGAAGAAGAAGCTGGAGGAACAGAACCAGCTGACGCCCTGGGAGGAGTTTCTGCAGAAGAAGAAAGAGAAGAAGAAGCTGAAGAAAAGTCAGAGGAAGCAGGTGAGAAGAGCAACACTGATCACACACACTCGCATTTTCCTGCATCACCTCTGAGTTTCCTCCTCAGGGACAGGAGGAAATGAGTGACGATGACGTTCCTGCAGATGTCGACCTCAGAGACTCGTTTTTTGCTGAGGAACTCGCTAAAACATGTGAGAGAAATTCAACCAAAACATGTCAAAAACCAATAACTTAATTTAGAAATCACATTTGTGGTAGGAGTAAATGAAAGTTTATATGTTCCAACATCCACAGAAGTCAACCTGATATTTGAGTAGAAACCGAGTTTTTGACTGTTTTCTGTTCCTGCAGACACAAAAAAGAAAATCAAAGGAAAAAAGGAGGGAGAGGAGTGGACAGCCGAGGGGGAGGAGGAGCTGCAGAAACAAAAGGTGAGAGTTCATCTGTGAAATCAGAACATGAACTCTGAATCTTTGAGTCATTTAAAGGTGAAAAATGTTGTTCTGCTGTTTCAGGCGGAGATGATGCTGCTGCTGGAGGATGACGATTCCAAACACGAACATTTTAACTACGACAAGATCGTGGAGCAGCAGAACCTGAGCAAGATGAAGAGGAAGAAGATGATGAGGAAAAAGGAGGAGCTACTGGGCCATGACCAGTTCCAGGTTTCCAAGAAATCACTACAAAATAAGCTTTAAATATTACAGGCTGTAGCTAAGATGTGCAGGTAGAAAGCTGCGATTGAAGTAGGATCGTTTCAAACGCACAAGCACGAGGTGATGTTCCTCCTGAAGGAAGTGGACATTTGGTGTTGATGGTGTCTTGTCCTCTCCAGGTGGATGTGAACGACCCGCGTTTTCAGGCAATGTTCACCTCTCACCTGTTCAACCTGGACCCCTCCCACTCCAGCTACAGGAACACCAAAGCCACGCAGAGCATCCTGAGCGAGAAGCAGCGTAGACGGGAGCAGGGGCAGCAGCAGGAGGTCCCACCCTCACAGGAGGGCGCCGCGGCCTGTCCGACATCAACAATGGACCCGAGTCTGTCTCTGCTAGTCAAATCCATCAAGAATAAGACGGAAGAGTTTCAGACCCGCAAGAAACAGAAACTGAAGGTTTGATTCTGGAGCAAATACAGATTTTATTACAACTGTTGCTGTTTATTATTTACCTTCATATTCATTAAGATTCACAAACAGGTGATAAAGTGATAAAATGACCACAAAATTTGAAACTAAATGTGCAGTTTGACTTCTAGAATTAAAATAAAGGTGAGAAACAAAATTATTGGATTGAATAAAAGATGTCAGAAGTCTATTTTGAAAAACAGAACTTTGAGTCAACCTGCTCTCGTCACTGATTAAAAACAGGAAGTATTTTCTGGATTAGATCTTCAATCATCTCTGAGGAAACATTTAATCTGGGTCAGACGAAGGTCCGTGTTGACTGATTGGTGCGGCCTCAGAACTCGGGGTCGCCATTGAGAGTCACTGCTGCGCTGGTCCGGGATACTCAAAGACGGCAGCAGCTCCCATCCCAGTCCCAATGCACATGGACACAACACCGTAAGCCCTGTGTTCAGGAAGACAACACCATCAGTGTGAAGACAACAAAGCCGAGGATCCTTCCATTACCGGACAGCTGGGCCGGACATCTTTCTTCGCCGCTGGAGCTCATTGAGTAGTGTCACCACCTGTCGAGCTCCAGTGCACCCCAGCAGGTGACCCAGGGCGATGGCGCCGCCATTAGGATTGACTTTCTCCAGTGGGATTCCCAACATCTCCACACAGTACATAGCCTGGTGAGTCAGAATTTCTGATCAGAGTCTCATGAATGTTTATGCTTCAATAAACAGCAGAAAGAACCACAGAGGTCACCTGACTGGCGAAGGCCTTATTGATTTCAAACACATCCACGTCGTCAACGCCAAGTCCTGAACAAGAACTACTTTTTAATTCACAGGTCCAAACATTCCCGGACTTCAAGCATCTTGCCTGCCTGCTTCAGAGCCGCAGGGATGCGAACACTGGCCCGATTCCCATGATCTTAGGGGGGACACCTACTACCGCACTCCCCCTCAGGACCCCCAGGACAGGCAGACCCAGAGCTGCCACTGCTGACCTGCGTCCAATCAGCACAGCCGCAGCTCCATCGCTCACCTGGCTGGAGTTACCTGCCACACAGGTGCTCGGTTCACCTGCCACCCCTGCCTCCACCCCTCCAACCCACTGACTCACCTGCTGTGGTGCTACCCCCGGGTTTGAAGGCTGGCCGGAGTTTAGCAAGTCTTGCCAGACTTGTTTCTCCCCTGATGCCGTCGTCCTGGCTGACCGTCACCAGGCGCTCTGTCCCGTCTGCATCTACGACCTTGGTGGTGACAGGAATGATCTCCTGCTGGTACAAACCTAAGCTCTGAGCCCAAGCGGCTCTGCAGCAACAAAATATCGCCAACCCGTGAAGAGACACTTGCCATGAGACGGGTTTGTGTGAAGATTAGGATTTACAGGGAGAAAAGTTCAGGTCAAAGTTCTGAAGTTCAATACTGAAAAACTGAGAGAGGTACATAAAAAGAACACCGATTTCCCAGATTCAGACTGTTGGGACTCACTTCAGCTGTGAGCAGAGAGCAAAGACGTCCTGCTTCTCTCTGGAAATCTGGAATTTCTCAGCGACCTTCTCAGAAGTGATACTACCAGAAAAAACAGCCAAAAGCTTATTTTGAGGGCAGAAGTTGGAAACGTCAAAGGCTGGGAGCTGAGTACCCCATCGGAATGATGCAGTCTCTTGCTTTGCTGTTGTCCATCAGCCTGGAACTCAGATCTCCTGGATTACCTATAGACTGCAGAGACATGCTCTCCACCCTGGCACACACACACACTCAGAACTCTCAAATATCAAAAGCCGCAGCAGAAACAGCATAAACAGACCCGCAGGCGAGGCCCATGTCAATGGTTCTGCTCCTGATGGCTCCTGAAGAGTCAGGACAAAAGCATCAGTGGTTTTCCTGCAGCATCAACGTGATGAAGGTGACATTTGTACCTGCGATGTTTAGCAGTGCCTGAAGACCCGACAAGCACTGTCTGTTCACCACGTAGACAGGAACGCTCTCTGGAAAACCATTGAAGATGAGACAGTGATGAGGAGCGACTGGTGAACCCAGAGTCAAGAGTAAAGGTCAAAGGCACATTTCCTGGGGAGAGGATAAAACAAAGGGCTCTTAAGAACCTCTGGAACAGCTTTTTAAAATTTGAACCAAAACGCTAATGTTTGTATCACTTCGGCATGTTTGAACCTTGAAAGGGCTTAAAGTTTTGCCTTTTTCAACCTTAAACGATCTGTCCTGACCCAGGTTACAGGTTCTCTTGAATTTCAAACATTTCAGTTTTCCTTTCCTTTTTAAGCCAAAACTTTGTGCGAGTAGTTTCTGGACCAGCTCTGTCTCACCAACACAAAAATCTCCTAGCAGCTCTGTCGGCAGCCCGACCTGGGTCAGAACCGCCGTCATGACCGCGCTCAGCATCTCGTCAGGAGTTGTGTCCTTAAAGGAAAACAGGTAAACCAATCTGAAAAATCTGGATTCAAATGCGCTTCCGTATCTACTACTGTTTGGGATGTCCAAGCTACAGGGAGGGGGGCTGATCTAACCTGCTGCCCCTTTCGGGCCGGCTACAGTTACCTTAAACGCGCCACTCTTCGCTTTGGTGATGGCGGTTCTCAGACCGTGAACAACGACCATGTCGTCCGGATTCGCTGCTGACCCACAATCACTCCTCACCAGGTCCCGTTTGGACTCAGAGGGACAAAATTGAGACAAATGTCCGGAGATTAGCTTTAACTTGAGCATTGCGGTGATTTGGACCTGCGCCGTTTGTTGAACTTTTGCGTTACAATCGGACTTCCAGGTTTATGTCAACACGACGGAAACTGCAGAGGGACAAAGGAGACCTAACGTCCACCTAATCAATACTGGAGGACCAAGTGCAACAAACACAAAGACCGCATTACAACATACACACCAAAGTAATTTATTAAAATATGATACGCTAAACTTAATATTTCAACAGGCCACCAGTTGCTAGGTAACCCTGCCCCCGATTGTGCCAAGGTCACTGCAGCAGCAATAAAAAGGTATTTTCATCTGTCCGTGATCATTCTTGTAATGTTCTCCACCCTGCCTGTCTTTGCCGCCATGGAGATGTTTATGGGAATGGACGACTGTTAGTGGAGCGTGCCCCACCTCAGGCGTAGAAGATCAGCTCTGGGATCTGACCACCCTGCACGCCTGTGCCATTGGTGCTATCTGAGGAGCACTGGAACTGGAAGGTCACTTTCCCACACTGCACCTCCGTCATTCCCTCCTGGCCAAAGTAGCTGAGTTCGTTGCCATCCAGCACCACGCTGGCGGTGTAGAAGGTGTCGGGCTCAATCTGCACCGGGTAATCAAACCATACAGGAAACGTGCTGCTGGAGCCATCCGAGAAGTACTTGATGATCCTGTGGGCCATGGCCATGCCCTGGCGCTTCAGCTCAATCCTGGCGCTGTATTCAGCTGAGCCGCAGCTTGAGCCATACAGGCTGAAACCAGCGATGAAGACGCGTCTGTCCACAGCAAACTGGATGCTGTCACAGCGGCCTCTGTAGCGCCACTGGTTGCTCCTGTAGGCACAAGACTGGAAGCGGTGGCAGCGCTGTGGAGCCAGACCTTTGCGAGGTTTGGAGCAGAACAACGGGTCAGGTTTGTTGGCGGCGGTGTACCACAGGAAGATGTCATTGGTCTCGTTGAGTGTGAGCATTCCGGACTGCGCTGCACCATTAGCAAAGTCCTCCAGCGCCATGGTGGGGATGCGGATCAGGTAGATCGCCTTCCCCAACACCAGCCGTTTGTTCTCAATGGTGGGTGTGAGATCCTGCCGCTGACACTCAGCCTCCGCCCAGTTCAGCGCTGCTTCAAACACCACCATCTCTTTGGCGTTCAGCGTCTCTCGCTGCAGGATGCTCTCCAAAGTCTGGACATCGATGTCACAGAACCCTTCAGAACGCAGGGCGAGCTCAGCCTGGGCGTCAATCACTTCCCAGCAGCGCTGAGTCAGGTCCGGCTCTTCGAACAGGCTGCTCTGAGACAGCAGCACGCAGGCGTTTTTAGCACTCAGGCTTGTCTCGAGGAAGTTAACGCACGCGCGGGCCAGGTGAGGCACAATGTACTTCTTCGCTGCATAGAGAGTGGCGAGTACTGTGTCAGCGCCCAGGTCAATCTCGTCACAATAGATGTACCTGGGAAAGTAGTGAGCACAGAGGTAAAAAGATGAATGGTGCGCAAGCTGGAAAAAAGAAGGAAACTCTTTTGATCGCCATCTGGTAGTAGGCTGGGCCGAAGTAGTCTGCACCAAGAACCCAAGTCCCAACGTACTTTAACATTGCCAGGAATGAAGGCGGTTCCACATCAGGAATCCGGATTTCATCCTGATCCTCAGCCAGCTCTCCATAAAACATGGCATGGAACACAGAGCTGCCGACGGCCAGGACATACTGATGGAGCAGAGGACAGATGAGAGATATGCAAGATCCATAAACATACAAGACCCATTGACCCCAGCTGAAGGCTCTTTAAGTTTTACCTTGTGTCCTGGCACTCTCTGTGTCCCCCCAGCTGGACCCACCACAAAATGAACATCAGCCATCATCTCATTGTTGAACATGACTGAATTCCTGCAGAGACAATTTGTCTTTTATCCAGAGTTCAATGACACAAAAAGACTTGTGTATTCGTCCAAATTTTAAAGTATACATAAACATGTTTTTTTGACATAAATCACACTGAATCTCATTTCAAACACAGCCTGACAAAAAAGATCCCCCGAGTCAAATCCAAACTGGCCTCGTCCACATTAGGACACTTTCTGGACACCAATAACTGAACAATGGAAAAGGTCAGGTGTAAGCAAACTACCAGAGCACCGCTTTAATAAGGACTGTAGAACCATAATTGCTGAAATTGAACCAAATGTCTTGCTGTTTTGCAAAGAGCTCTATGTGTTCAACTTAAAGCACATTTTGCTCAGTCTGGGCTGCTTGGTTGAATGGTGTGAGGACTTGTGTTACTGGGGGATCACCTCTCTCGGATGGTCGAGAACAGGCCCTGCCAGGTTCTGCAACCCTGGCTGCCCCAACTGCTGCTGTTGTTGTTGCTCAAGTTCTGCTGCTGCTGCTGCTGGATGGAGCCGCTGATGCTCGCAGAGAACGCAGAGATCCGCTTTTTGCTGGGGAAGAGTTCTGCAGCCATTCTGGTCCAGTCAGAACGCAAACCGGGTCATGGCAAGTCAGGGATCCAACGTTGAGGCTGTTGTTGCTGCAACTTCAGTCCAGCGCAAATCCAGTCGACGCAGAGATCTTACTTTGGATAACTATGACCTGGATGAATGAGAATCAACACCTTCAGTAGTTTTGCTTCATATTTAAACAATGACAGCTTTTTATTTATTTTTTTACAACGACGCTATTGTCATGGTAGTTCTGCTTAGCTAAGCACAATTAGCATAATTACCTAAACTTAAAACACATACAAGCTTACATTATCAATTGCACAAATAAACACGAACACTACGAACAGGAGAAGATACACAAGATATGATAAATCAGCTGTTCCTCTTTCCATAATTTTACCTGATAAGTCTTCGAAATCAGATCTCGGTTAGCATCTAGGCTAGTTAGTTAGCTCAGTCTTTCAAACCGATTTAGCGTGTTATTGCGTCAATGCCAAATCATTTGGTGGATATTACAGTACTGATAGTTTTTCCGTTATACTAAAATATTTACATAAAGTTGTTATCAACTTAAAGTGCTTTCCGACAGTTTGACACAGTAACAGTTCTGTTTTGTTTACAGAAATCTTCGTCTTTTTTAATGGTTGTTTGCAACAAGCTTGTAGTTTCCATATCGCCACCTTCTGGACTGGAGTGTGGAGCAGAGTGCCCTTGGGGCTAAACACTGCTACGTAGCCCTGTTGAATCTAAAAATCTAAAAACCGCCCTAAAAGCGACATCTTCCAAATTCCTCCTCAATAATCCTGTGATTCTACCGTACTTTATTTGTTGTGTGTTTACAGAAATCAGCCGGATGGCTTCTTCGTCTGATAGCAATATCCGGTTTTCACCCCCTCCCCCCCAAAGGTGCGAGGCTCCTCCCTACCGGTAAGATACGGCCTTGCATCTGAACCAAACCTGAACTGAACCAACCTCAGAATATGCTGGTACCAAGGGTCGGTAATTCCCTTTTCGGTAGAAAATGTTACTTGTAAATTTGTTTCAGCCGCTTGTAAAAGTGTTTAGTCATTTGTAAATTTGTTTCATCCGCTTGTAAAAGTGTTTTGCACCTCTCGGCCACCGTAAACCTGTGATTATGCTTCACTCACAGCAGATTACTATGACACATAGAGGAGGAATTGTGATTTAAATGTTTGTGGGGGTTTTTTTGTTTTTTTTATAAGCCTAAACCTTTTCCAAATGTCAATGATGTTATTTTGATATTTTTATGAACTTGAAGAAACATTCCACCTGATGATATACAACATGTTTATTGAGTAACTCTATCATCCCGTGAAGACCAATAAGAAAAAAAAACTGCTTTGGAGCATCACAGAACAGCAACGATCAAGGGAAAGCAAACAATTCTAATCATATTGTAAACTGAGAAGTTGATCTTTTGTGATCTTGGTCAAGTTTCACTAATCTTACAATCAAATCTGAATAAAATAATTACATATTAAGAGGTCACAAAGCTGTTATGACATGCTGCTTTCTATTATGCTGTCCTGCATAAATTTGACAATATTAAGAGATAATGAATAATATGAAGAATAAGAAGAATAAGACTTCTATGCAGCCTTTACATATCAACTACCATCAGTTCATCAAAAACAGTCCATCTTAACTAAAGTGTAACTGATTAAATATCTGTAAAACACATAATATGACCACTGTAAAAAAAATGTGATGGAGCATTCACACTGTGAGAAATTAAACTGTTCAAGGATAAAGTTTCATTTCCATGAAGCAGAAAACAGAAACACATATTTTTAAGTACATTGTTCAGAACTTCTCATTATTCCTTCATGTTGCAGATGTAATGTACCTTAAATTTATGTAGATCCCAGCTCTAAAATGGAAGGTGTGTTTCTTTTTTTACAGTTTCAGCTGCAAAAGAAATGAAAGACAACTGCCAAAAGTTACTTTTTGAAAAATAAAGCTTGAGGTAAAGTCTTGTTTATTATATTTTAGAGCAAAATACTTCACATTTCAAGTAAAAGCTCTTAAAAAAAAATCAGTCTGCCACAGAACAGAGATTAACGCTAATTAATATTAAACAGCAGGTTTATGGTCAGGTACAGCAGTCTGAGCTAGCATTAGCCACCACATCTGGAACCACAGTTAAAATCACCCAGCACATCTGGAACCACAACTAGCATCAGCCACCACATCCAGCAAGCATTAGCCACCACATCTGAAACCCCAGCTAGCATCAGCCACCACATCTGGAACCACAACTAGCATCAGCCACAATATTGGCCATCACTGTTAGCATCAGCCACCACATCTGCCAGAGCCAAAGCAGCTCACTCTACTATTTTTGCTTTAGCTTCAGAAAATTGTAATAAATAGTACATGTGACAAAGATATAAATGTTTCACTTCATATTTTTGCCATGAGAGTTCACTGCTAGCAGGGGGTGCTCAGCCCGACAATCAAAGATGAAGTGCTGTCTGTTGTTTATTGCTTTACTTAATTCCTGCTTCTTTAGTGAGGAGACAGAAATAGGTGAGGTTCAGAACCAGAACTGGCCCAGGCTGAGGACTCAGGCTCCACCCCTTATCCATTCCACTCGGGACATGTCACACAAAGACCTTGGCAAGCGCGTCGGCACCGGCACTGCCGACGTAGCACTTAGTTGGGTGAAACGCCACATCATGGATGGACTCATGGAACTTCCTGCGGTGGGCGGTGAACTCCTGGATGCATGTTCTGCTCTCCATGTTCCACAGACGGATGGAACAGTCGTGACCTAGAGGCACAATGTGGAGGTGAAAGGTTGCCCCATCAGGTCAAAGGTCACAGCTCCATAAATCCACAAAAGGTTGTGATAAAATTCTTAGATGTATTGTCTGCACTCACTTCCTGACATCAGGTACAGCCCGTTTGGATCCACAGCCAGACAGGTGACCTCGTCCAGGTGAGCCACCATCGAGTGGATCAGGTGACCTTCAGATCAAAACACAGGACATCACAGAACCATTAACAACAACTAATGAGGTCAAAAACAGGTGATCCCTAGGTGAATAGCATATGATTCACAGGTGGTTAACTGGTGATTAACAGGTGATTAACATGTGATTTCTACTTTGTTCCATTAAAATATGTTATTGTAGTTGCATGTGATGTCACCTGTGTTGTTGTCAAAGAAACGAATGTTTCGGTCATCCTGAGCTGTGATGGTGACAGGCAGAGTAGGATGACTCAGCACTTTGTTGATGTGACAGGAAGCATCTGGAGAAACATAAGAATGATATCATTATTAATAGGTTTCTCTTCTGTCCTCCTCACCCCTCTCCTCCTCCCTTCCTCTCCTCTTCCCCGCTCCTCTCCTCCCCCTCTCCTCTCTTTCACCCTCCTCCTCCCCTCCTCTTATCTCCTGCAATCCTCTCCCCTCTCTCACCTGGCCACCCACTGGCCTCCATCTTCAGGAGGAGCTGCTGCGTTTCCATGTTGAAGAGTACAAGGTCGCCGCTGGTGAAAGACACCACCATGTGATCCGGGTTGCTGCTGACCAGGTCCACTGAGGTGGGACATCCCAGTTCTGACACAAACACACCACAGATGTGAAGAAGAGCAACTCCAGGCTGATGAATCTTTATGAAAACATTTGATTAAATCTCTGTAATGTAACTTTTATGTAATTGAAAGCTTGGTGTTGCTTTGGCCACACCCCCTCACCTCCTCTCTCATTAAAAACCGTAAGAGATGGTGAGGTGTTAGTGGCGTCCCATAACCGTAGCGTTCCATCAGCTGAGCAGGAGAGGAGGCGTTGGTGGGCGGAGCTATAGGCCAGACCCCACACGGCATCTGTGTGACCATACAGCGCCCCCCGCAGGACAGATGGCTCTGCCACAGCAGCACAGTCAACAATCAGAAAGTTTGTCTGCAGTAGCATTCAAGAACACACTAATGGGACGTACCATAGGAATCATAGGGGTCCGTGTTAGCTTCGGGGGTGTTCCAGCTCTGAATGGTGCCATCGACCCCCCCACTGAAGCACTGTTCACCACTGGAGCTCATGGTGACACTCAGCACAGCACCACTACACACAGACAAAAGGGTGACATCATGACAAGCATCAATAAATGTCTCACCCTAACTTATTGACATTCAGCCATCTGAGCATGAGCATGCTAATCAACTAGCATCTCAGCGACCGACACCATCCGAATGACTGCTGGTCTGTTAGATGAGTAAAAACCATTGTTTTAATTCATTACATTTAAGTAGCATTCATTTTAAAACTACACAAATGGATTTTCAGTTTGCATTAGCAGAGAAGCATAGAAGCATCTTTAGATGATATCATCTTCCTATCAGTAGCTTCTGCTGGCACCACTGGATCAACTGCCTGCTTGTACCCAGAGGAGCGCTCAAGGCACTCCTGTATTTCTCCTTTGAACAATCACGACTTTAGCGTAATGATGTTAGCACCAAGTTGTGCCTACTGCGGGACACGTGTCAACTGACCTGTGAGCTCTGAAGGTGTAGATTGGTTCCACGTCTAAAGCAGCACACCTACAGATGAAAAAAGGTCCAATCAACCCCAGTGGAAAAGAAGCAAATCATTGCCCATCAACCTCTCACTTTTTGGCAGGCACCGTCTTCTGCAGGTTCCACAGTTTGACGGTTTGATCCTCAGAGGCTGTGACCAGGACCGGCTCTACTGGATGGAAGGCCAGGTTACGGACTGAGTCAAAGTGGCTCCTCAGGGTGAACTTTGGGTTCCAGGTTTTCCTCAGAGCATCTTTGTTGTTCTGAGGAAAGACGGGTTTGCAGTTACATGTTGTGCCACAAGGGGGCGGCAATATTGCGTTTATGCAAAATGGAGCCGAATTGTGTTTTTCCAGTCGGCGCAGTTGGAAATTTCCGTGTCACCCGCTCACCTCGAATGTGAGGTTGTCCACCTCGTTTGCGACCGTTATTCTGGCAAGTTCTCCCAGTCCAAATTCATTAGAAACCGCTTCGTCTACTCGACCCAGGATGAAGCACTTCCCCGTAGATGGCAGGAAGGTCATTGGTTCTTCGAGACAGCAGGCGGTTTCAAAATAAAAGCAAAAAAATCAGAAGATACAACCACGATCATGATGACACACCAATCAATAATGAAATAAACCTGCAATAAAGCAATCAATTCTCAACGAAGTGATAGGTGGATGTGGAGCTCTAACTGTAGAGGCCACACCTGGTGTAGTGTGGTGATTCTGCCAGTAGGTGGGCCCTGATCGAAAGGTGTCTAAAGGTTAGGCACTCAGCTGTGTCTGTCAGGTACGTATGTCTGTGCGCTGTCGAGTCTAAGTTCTAAACACAGACTCCACACTCGGAAACAGAAGAGGTTCTGTCAGATTACCGTCGTCAGACCGACCCAAATCCTCATCATTGACTTTGGATGCAGTGGGGCGCGATGGGGGTTGCAGGGGGGAAATGTCTTCGGTGTCCTGCAGATTTGCCAGCATCTCCTGCAGATTCGAGCAGTTTGGTCCTATTAGAAGGAAAGAACCCAAATCCAACCAGAACTTAGTGCTACGCTAACTAGCCTTGGTGGATCATAGTTTCCCACCATCACTGTGACAAACAGTGTTCTGCTGGCTGCTGGTGCCATGGCAACATCTACCACCATCTGAGGTCTACAGTACCAAACCTTTAAATGTTCTGCACACACATGCTGAAAAGTTGGATTTAGACTTACTCTTCACCCCCTTCTTTCCCTTGCGCTCCTTCCTGTACTTCTCCTTCAGCTCGGCTATCAGACCCTGATCCACATCCCAGGACAGCTCCCTGAGAGGAGAGGACCTCCCTCCGTCTGAAGGCCAGGGGATAGAAGGATGTGGGAGAGAAACATCCTGTAAGTCTAATTAAAGGCAACTTTTCCTCTTCAGCTCAACATCACAACACCTGAAGCAGCTTCCCTCTGGTTCCTGGCTCCATGCTAAGCTATGCTAACCACATTCTTTTCCTGCCACTGTAACATTAAACTAATAGTGTTATTTCAGAAAATCTTGGGTGAGTTAAACTTGACATAAACTATAGTAGATAGTGTGACTAGAGAAGTTAACGTTTGTATTTAATAGGGGGTGTGATGCTGGTTTGTTGTGTTTGCTGGTGTCCGGTCCAGATTTAGCTGTCCCAAACCAACACAAATCCATTGCTAAGCAACAGTAACGACAGTGTGGTCATTGGATCATGCTTCACAAACATCAGGAGACTTTTTAAAAGGCTTTGTCTCACCCCACTCACCGCTGTCCTCGCCGCTCCTCCACTCCGCTGATCCGTCCAGCTCATCTGGACTTGCCAGAAAGTCAAAGCCCTTCAATGCCTCCTCTGTGTCTGTGTCCTCACTGAGGTCAGAGGTTGTCCTCGCCATCTGTTAGAGAAACGAGGTGAGGAAGAGTCCTGCAGCCAATGGGTCTCATTCTCGAAACATTAGTAAATTTGTGAACAGATTTACAAATAGAAACCGACTCCACTAAAAACCTACTCTGGATTCAGGAACACGTGAAACTGCGTTTGGGAAACTCAGATCTGATTGTAAACACGTGTAAAGATCAGGAATGCCAAATGATTGTAAATTGACAGCGCATTACCGGTCATGAGCTATTTGCATAAATCTCTGCCCATGAATTGGCAAGGAGCACCATAAAAGGAGGTGTTCATTGATACGTCCGGTTTACCTGTCAGTGTTGGCACAAGCATAATGAGAGAGAATAAAAGAACCTTTCTGAAGCAGAGATTATTTTGAGTGAAGTTGAGTTTAAAAAACACATTTTATTGTCACCAAATAGCTGTGGTGTGACCTGGACAGGCAAATCAAAAGCCTGAAAAGAGATAGTAGACGTAGTTAATGTGGTCTATTCTGTCCCCAGAACCATGGCTGAGATCAAAGAAAGTGGTTTGATAAAAAAATGGAGGCCAAAAAATGTATTTGTTCACACAGAAAAAATATATCTGCTGCAGGAGGAGGCTCACTGTCCTAACTGTCAAATACAGATGAGCACATAACAGGAATTATTGGAGAGAGTGCTTTGTCAGGAATCATCCATGAAATAGCGACCCCAGATGGTTAGGTAGTAAAGTTGTGTCACAATAGTCTACATTCTGAAAAATCACAGATACCTTAGTGATCAATTTAGTCTAGGTAGTACAGTTCCAAACAATTTGGGCAATTTTCTCTCCAGACTGAAGGAGAAATGTGAAACCAGCAATGTTATATTGTGCTTTGATAGCTTAATGTGGATCTTAAACCTATTACCAATTAATTTAACAAAATGTTTTAAATTTCTAATCATTTTTCATGTTTAGGATATGCCTATGTCATGTTATTCAAAGGCATTGCTTATTATTTACGTATATAACAGTGCAATAACAGTGGATTATTTAAGTGTTTGTACATTTTCACAAGCGCTGCACACGGTCAAAATTATTAGTAGATTTTGTTAGTAGCTGTGAAAAGGTCTGAGCTTCTAAAATGCAAGTGAATGCGAGATTCACGTAAATTTATGTCTACGAACAGTTTACACACAAATTCACTCTGCTCACATTTCATGGATGAGACCCAAAGAAACCACAGGAGGCCACGTCTCACCTCAGCCGGCTCATGGATGCTTTTGTCTCTGTCTTCGCTGTCATCCTCAATGCTGAATTCTGCAGCTCTGCGCTCAATGAACTTAAAAGCCCGGAAGGCTGCTGCTCGGTCCAACGGGTCAGGTTTACTAGAGGAAAAAACCCACAAAGTCAGGTTGACAGCGAGGAGGAGAAAAAGGACATGGTTTGAAAACCCACTCTGCCCAGAGGTGTCATACCTGAGCACACCTCCATCCCTGGGTGATGATGCTTTGGTGCTGTTGATCATGGGTTCTGGTCTAGACTCTGAAGGATTTACCACCGTCAGGCCCAGCAGCGCCCTCACACTATGAGACTTCACATCCAGGATGGTGCCGGTGTATCCTACCTCCTGCAGGTACCTGAGGGTGCACAAATCAAACACCCCTCACCTGCCTTCACCCAAGTTCTCAGGACAGAATCAGATGAACTGCGAAATTAACTGAGGATAAAACTGCTGTTCACAACATCGCTGAATCAAAATGTTTCAAGATTATTATACAGAAAATACTCAGCTGTCAAGTGAAAGTGAGCAAGCCCTAAAAATGAAGAAACTCTGTCGACATTCTCACCTCCAGCCTGAGCACACATGGATGAGCTGACTCCAGCTGTACCAGCCGCACCAACTGTACCAGACCGCCACACAAACCCCCATTCACACACACACACACACACACACACACTGTGTACACTCACTTGCTGAGCAGCTGGCATCCCTGTTTACAGCCGAGTTGATGGCTGCTGTTTAGAGGACTGGGAGGACTGTTGTTCCCATCATCTGTAGAGGGAAAGAGAGGAAGAGGAGAGGGAGGGGGGGAAGAGGGGGAGAGGGAGAGAGAGAGAAGAGGGGGAGAGGGAGAAGAGCAGGATGGAGTGATGAGGGAGGGAGCAAGTGGGAGAGGGAGAGAGGGTTGAAAGAGGGGGAGAGAGAGCAAGAGTGAGAAGCATCTATCCTTGGGTGAGTGTCTATATTCCTCATGAGTATGACTCTGTGTGTCCACGAGTCGGAGCTCTGGCCCACCCTGACCCTTTGTTGCACCTATAAGCCAACAACACTCTCTCTCACACTCTGACCCCACCGACCCCATAAGGTGGTTTCTGTGGCTTCTTGACCAGCTGCTGACCCTAAATGACAGATGTTCATCTTATTGTCTTACCTGAATCATAATTTGGAGGTTCAACCTCCTCCACTTCTGTCCCATATTTAAGCTTGTAATGTTTTGCTCTGTGGGTGAACACGCACACACACACACACACACACACACACACACACACACACACACACACACACTCAGATTCACACACACACAGAATTCACTGATCCAGTAAGAGGAAACAGAACCACACATTAAAATATGTGATATGTAAATGATTTGATGTGAATAAAAGAATCAGGAATAATCAGCATGACAACCATCACACATGTTCATCACCATTTATTAGTGATGCATTCACGTACCATCAGATTTATCCTTCATGTGAAACAGGACCGTGAAAAAGGCCCCAGTTAAAGTTATTGGTGCAGTTTAGATCCACTGAAAACATCAATGCTGGTCAAAACCATGTCAGCCGTCAAAGAGTTTTGCTCACAACACACACATTAAGCAGCTTAAAGGAGGATAAAATTCACAGGTGTTAAAGGCTCCTTTATAAAGAAAACATGAAAGTAAACCCGGAAAGTAACAGATCCCAGGAGATCATTCAGAGAACCAGCTCCTCTGAGAGACGGATAACCGTGTGTGTGTGTGTGTGTGTGTGTGTGTGTGTGTGTGTGTGTGCGCGCGTCTGTCTGTCTGTCACCTCTCCTGTCTCAGGGAGTACTCCAGCATCTTGATCCGTCTCACCAGATCTTTCTTCAGGTTCTCCTGACCTCGTCGCTCCCCCTGAAGGAAGGAGATCTGTGCCTGCAGGAAAACGACAGTTATGATGAAAGAGACGAACCGGATCTCAGGTATGATCAAAAACCACAATAACAGAGAACACAAGCTTTTTTCCCACTCTCCTAAGTTTCAATAATATGAAAATTTGGACAAAATGATTTATTCTAAGATGAAACTTCCACATTAAAAAAAAATATGGGATTAAAATCTGAAGAGGTAAAACTGTCACAGCCCCATTTCCCCAGTTCCCTCCTGTCCCTCTGCCGCAGTAATTTTCCACTCTCCCTGCCTCTGCTCCACTCTACCTGCCAGCCACTCCCACCCCATCAGCTCAACTCCACTCACCTGCAAGCACAGCTGCAGCTTATTCCCAATCAGCCCTGCTTATAAGCCTCCCCTGCACTCAGTCTTTGCCCGATTGTTCTTCTGCTTTGATGTGAGACTTTCCAGTGTTATTTCCCTGCTGGATTCCCTGTTATCGGAGGAGCTGGAGCAGGAATAGGAGCGGCCGGTTGGCCTGGAGCGGGCATTAACGTCAGTAGCCACCCAGGTCCAACAGCTGGCGGTCTCAGTGACCCAACCAGTCACTCCTGTTCCTGCTCCAGCTCCTCCTCCGGTTCCTGTTCCCCCACCAGGCACTGCTCCAGAGCCCCAGGTGGGAGCCCCAGAGCGTTATTCCGGAGACCCAGAGGGCTGCAATCCGTTTCTCACAAATTGTTCTATCCTGTTTGCTCTGCAGCCTTACACCTTCACCTCAGAGGCGGCGAAGGTTGCCTTTACCATCAATCACCTGACTGGCAGAGCGTGCTTGTGGGGAACGGCAGAGTGGGAGAGGGGCACGCCGGCCTGTTCCTCGTTCCAGACCTTCTCTACTGAACTTCGTAAGGTTTTTGGGCCTGTTTCTCTGGGCCCGGAGGCCACCAGGGGAGTCATGAGTGTGAAGCAAGGAAGTCGGGCCATTGCTGACTACGCTATCGACTTCCGTACCCGGGCCCGACTTAATGACTGGACCTCTGCCTCTACTGCGGCCAGGCTGGACACTTTGTCTCTCGTTGCCCAGTAAAAGGGAGGGCTCAGCAGTAAACGGGGGCGTACTGCTGAGTTGGACTCAAGACTCTGCCCCCTGCCCACGGCCATTGTTTCACGTCTGGCTCCTGTTGGCGGGGGGTTCTCACACCCTCGCCACCTTCATAGGGTCCCCAGTTCACGTCCATATTCTGGCGGGAGTTCTGCAGCCTCATCGGGGCCACCGTAAGCCTGTCCTCTGGTTTCCACCCCCAATCCAACGGCCCATCGGAGAGGATGAATCAAGAGATGGAGACTGCGCTTCGCTGCATGGCGTCCAGACACCCCACCACTTGGTCCAAGCAGCTACTGTGGGTAGAATACGCCCACAACACCTTAACCAGCTCTGCCATGGGACTTTCCCCCTTCCAGTGCGCCTACGGCTTCCAGCCGCCGCTGTTCCCGGCCCTGGAGAAGCAAGCTTCCTGTCCGTCTGTCAAGGCCTTCATCCACCGTTGCCACCAGGCCAGGGCTGCTCTCCTACGGGCTGCTGACCGTTACTTGACGGCCGCCAACCGCCGTCGTTCCCAGGCTCCCAAGTACCAGGTGGGCCAGAAGGTATGGCTCTCGACCCGAGACCTTCCCTTGAGGGTGGAGTCTAAGAAGCTGGCCCCCAAGTTCATCGGGCCGTTTGTTATTGTGAAGGTCATCAACCCTGCGGCTGTCAGACTCAAGCTGCCCCAGACCATGCAGATCCACCCAACCTTCCATGTCTCAAGGGTCAAGCCGGTTCGTGAAAGTCCATTGATGCCTGCTTCTGAGACGCCACCACCTCCACGGATTATTGATGGGGGTCCTGCCTTCACAGTTCGCCGCCTGCTGCGCTCCCGCCACCGTGGAAGGGGTCTTCAGTATCTCGTAGACTGGAAGGGATACGGCCCAGAGGAGAGGTCATGGGTCCCGGCCCGTCACATCCTGGATGCACAGCTCATCCGCGAGTTCCATCGCTGTCACCCTGACCAGCCCTCCAAGATCCCCAATGCTGGTGGGGGTGCCAATTTAGAGACCCTGTCGTCCGAGGCATCCAGCGATGAGGAAGCTGAGACGGAGGCCTCAGAAGAATTTTACTCCCCGAGCCTGCAACCCATAGACTTTGTGCGGGCCCTGAGCCTGAAGAACGGACTATTTCCCGTGTTTCCTTGTCTGCCTGAGTTCCTGTTTACCCGTGTGCTAATAAAAGTCATTACCACGGTCCAGTTTTCCAGAGTGCTGCTTCTGAGTCCTAATCGCACCCGTCACAAAAACGGTGGCTGTCATGAATTGGAAAAGCCATCAGGAGTTGAAGAGAACAGCTGAACATCAGAGTTGTTACATGATCAGAACAGATCCTCAGATATTGCAAAGCCCTGTGGGAAATATGGTGGTGACTGAAACCGGATATCTACAGACCTGATTCAGACTAACATTAAGACTTTTAATGACGCAAACAGGAAGTTCACTTATGTTCAAAACATGTTCACAGATGTGAACATCTGGTCATCAATATGTACTAACAGAGACACACACACACCACAAATGGGTCAGTCATTACTGAAGGTAACAACTGTTTCCTCCACTCAGACAAATTCTGCTCATTCAGGAACACAGAGATGGTTTACTTCCTGTCAGGGTGGGTCGTCACAGTAACAAACAGTACAGGTAAAAAGAGGGAGGAGACAGGAGAGAGGTCTTTGTTTGTTTTGGTTTTTAAAGCGTTTTCAAATCTTGTTTTTTTTAGTAGTTAAGCATAAATATTACACACATTTAATCTAAAAATAGAAGGTTCTGTAAACCCCTCTGTTTCTTGCGCTGTGCCTAAGTGTATGTGCTCGCGTGAGCACAAAGTTCCAGCTCATCCAACACTTCGTGACTCAACTCGATCACGCAGACGAAAAACAAAATGTATGCGCCCTTTTCCGGACAGCACTGGAACCACCACAGCAGTACTAGCTCAGGTTCGGAGCTCCGATGAGAACATTCTGCTCTAAGATGTTTCAGATTAAACCTGAAGGTATATAATGTAAAGATGATTGAGGACACCATGGACATTAAAAGCGGAGTTATGGATTTAATCTACATATCACAGGAGCCCAGAAATCATCCAACAAAAGTGAACCTTCGGAGGAAAATGCGTCATCTCCGCCAGCCTCCAGATAGTACCAGAATGGTCGTGATGCTGCTGCTGCACAAATACCCAATCAAATAACCAATCGAATAACTCTCATTTCAATCGGAACATGTCGGTGATCGGTGCGGACCAGCACTGTCCGAAAATGGGAGCAGAGACGGCGGCAGCCTACCTGCAGCTCGGCCCGCTCCACCTCCCACTGCGCCCTGTCCCCCTCGAAGCGGGCCCACTCGTGCCGGAGGAAGTGGAGGATCCCCGGGATGTTGTATTGAGCCCTACCCGCCTCTGCACTCGCCTGCGGAGCTCTGACGTTCCCACCACCTGAGCTGCTGCTGCTGTTGAAGAAGACCGCAGGGGTCGCCAGCTCATCCATGGCCGGACCGAGGCAGCGTGGTTCCACTCGGTCCGCTGCTGGGGACCTTTCAGAGTAAGATACTCTGGGGGTCGGACGGGTCCATCTACAGCCGTCTATGCTGGACAACACAAGTCCTCTTTGGGGAGGATGGAGCAAATGTCTAACTTCAGCGCGAAGGCAGCATTTCCGCCCCGGGATTGCAAATTAAAAGTCAAGTTGAAGTTCGAGTAGATCATCTTTGACACATCTCTGAATATATATATATAGGTGTCAGATCATCTCTGATCTGACACCTATATAATTCACATTACAATGTTGGAATCTGTTCCTCTTTTAAACATACAAAATATTCTCCTCACGCTGACATCTACAGTATTTTGGACAAACCTTTATTTTGAAGGAAATTGAAATGGTTTATCTCCAGCTATAGTTGGGTTCCTTTACACAACTATCCACCCTACTCATCTCCTCGTCCTCACCACCCCCTTCCGCCGCGGCTGGTATGAAATGATGGATTCCCACGGTGCCGGTGGCCACGCGCTAATCAGCTGATGCGGCTCAGCCGTCCGTATTTAACGGCGGTGGCAGCAGCAGCCCGAAGCCGCCGTCATGTCTCCGCTTCACAGCCGCCCGCAGCACAGCAAGCCGTTCAAGCAGCGGAAGAACTTCGGTAAAAGTTTCAGGTTCCTTGACGACCAAATAAAATAAGAGGACAAATCTTCGTCACGTGATCGTATTGCTCTTCGTCCGTAGCTACCAGAAAGCAGGAGGTGGCGGGAATCCGGTCGAAATTCCCCAACAAGGTCCCGGTAAGTTTGTGGGCGCGGCGGGGAGCCGGTAGTGGCTGCTCCGCTGCTCTAACCCGGTTCTGTCAACGGCAGGTTATCATCGAGCGCTATGAAGGGGAGAAATATCTCCCACCGCTGGACAAAACCAAGTTCCTTGTGCCGCACGAGCTCACAATGACGCAATTCGTCACCATCATCAGGTAAGCTCATTTGTCAGGTTCGGACATCGGGAGGTTCAGACGTGAAACTCCGAAAACCTGAGAAGGTTCCTCCAGGTTTTCCGCATGGAACCTAGTATTCAAGCAAACAAACTTCTTTTTTTTATAGTCGAATTTAGTTAATTTCCTATTGATAGTTTAATTTGACTTATCTTGAAATTGAAACATTTATGAAATTATAGATTTGCAAGGTTCCCATGAAGACACTTAATTTGAGGAAAGTCGCTGCTGAAGCAATGGGTAGTGTTTGTGAACACATGAACTCACCCTGTCGTTTCACATGCTAACGGGCAGTACACAGCTTTACATTAATGTGCCTGTGTCACGTGTTGCAGGAACAGGATGGCCTTGTTGCCCACTCAGGCCTTCTATTTACTGGTCAACAACAGTGGGCTGGCCAGCATGGCGCTCACCATGGCTCAGGTCTACAGAGACCACCAAGATGACGATGGCTTTCTCTACATGACCTATGCCTCGCAGGAGATGTTCGGATGCTGACGTCGCTCTGCATTTTAAGGATCTTCTGCTGTAAATAGAAAACATGTATTTATTATGATATTTGATGTTGGATATATTTTTTTAAATTACCTGGATCCAATAAATCTTGAGCCTCTGGTGTGGACGCATTTCCACAATTTCTAGTGTTGCAAATCTGATTGCTTATGTTGTCACTAACTGTGTTAATGTGCTGATGACAGTTTTGTGACAACTGTTGGTTGAACAGTGATCATTAATCGATAGGTTGATGTCCTCTGATGGATGAGACTCTTGCCTCGGACAAGGGCTTGTTTCAACTGTCCAGCTGTGCGTTGATGTTGTTGGAAAATGAGGTTTGTTGTTCAAAAATGTTGCAGTGACACAGTAGAGACCACCAGGCTCTACTGCCACCTGCTATAGACACCTGTACTCATGACTGCCTTTGACAGGAATCAGGGAGATGTTATGGAATGCCAGTTACAGAAAGAAGAGGAAGGCAGGGAAGTGAAGTATAGGTGGCTCCACAAAGTGAAAATGTCAAGCTAGTTTAGTCTCTACTGATGGAGCTGGCTAGTATTTAAGTTTATAGGTTAATAATTTCTAAAGACTTAAAGCCGTGGTGCGGAATGATGGGGTTGTGCTGGGAGCCCACAGCTGGACTTGGTGAACACCTTTCATGCTGCATCTACTAGAACCCCTCACCAAACTGTAGGGGCTGCAGGCAACAGACCTCAACCTGGCAGAGTTACAAGAAAATTTATCATGTCGCACATATGTACAGTCAGTGCTAGAGTTAAAAGTAAATGTGTAACGGTCTGAATGTTAACGATATTGTAGAAGAGGCACCTCGAGCTCAGTCCAAGTCATAATTTTGGTTAGAGTAAAGAAGAGGTGGACAGCAGTATCACAAAGACAGATTTCAGAAAGCTATCAGGTTCTGTGAGAAGACAAATCTGCTACTGAAGGTCCCATAGCTTCACTAGTCAAGCTCCTGGGTATTTACCAGCTAATTTAGGGCTAAAGTTGTGCATAAAGTTACATTTCCAGATTGTGGGGTGGGGGGGGGGGGGGGGGGGGGTGAGATCAGTGAGTGTGATTTATCCAAAAGAACTGAGAGGGGAAATCCAGAATGCTTTTCTCTCCAAAAGCAAAAATCCTGTAATATGCAGCCTGACCTCACACATGGATGTCCTGGTGCAGGGCTGGTCTCACCCGATGGACCTGTTTCCTTGAGTCTCTTTCACAGCAAAACGGCAACACATTTTGCTCCATCATTAAAGGCGTTCTCTGTATTATTTGCTAGTTATTGGCTGCTTTAGTTGTGATCTTTGGAGCTAAATTATGTCTGTGAGCTTTCATTTTACCTGTTAAGACACCGAGTGGGTTTGGTCCAAAGAATTTGCATCATCTTTCATCCCTACTGTTCTTCTTTAGTGTAGATTCGGTCTACATTTGTGGCCCCTCTGTGCAGCAACTGAAGTATGTAAGACGGTAGAAGTTGCTGAGTGATTTGGTATCTGAAACCTGTTTTGCTTTAATATTGAGATACTTCTTGACATTTTAGACTGTAGATGTTTGATATTTCCACCTGATTTGAATGTTTTTTAATTAAGATTAAGATTTACTTTATTCATCCCCGTGGGGAAATTGAATTGTAGTAGCAACCTATACAAAGTATAGAAACAGAATAAATAAATACAGATAAGATTAGAACGTTATAAGCATATATACAGCATATATTATAAGCATATATATACTGTATATAATATAATATCAGAATCAGAATCAGGGTACTTTATTGATCCCTTTAGGGGGTGTCCATTAGGGAAATTAGCATTTCCCCAAAGAAACGTACAGCACTGTTTAAAATATTAAAAAAACTAAAAATAGAATAAAATAAGAAATAAAATAGAATAAATTAAAAATAGAATATAAATATAAAACTATAGAAATGTAAATAAATGAACTGAATGAATGAATGGATGTCCCAGTATTATGTTATTGCAGTGTTGTTCCAGTCCTTCTGTTGGCCCTCCTCCCCCCCCAGTGAGGAGTTGAA
The DNA here is from genome assembly GCF_003711565.1 of Takifugu flavidus. NCBI lineage: Eukaryota > Metazoa > Chordata > Actinopteri > Tetraodontiformes > Tetraodontidae > Takifugu > Takifugu flavidus. The sequence goes on from NC_079525.1 coordinate 8,115,029, forward strand.
CAGTCTGATGGCTAGGGGGATGAATGAGTTCCCCAGTCTGTTTGTCTATATATACATATTATAAGCATTATAAGCATACATACATAAATATAGAAATAAAATTACAACATAAACATTAGTTATTGTTATTGGCTGGGTTAGGATGAGTTATACAGTCTGATGGCGGACGGCAGGAATGACTTCCTGTAGCGTTCCTTAGAGCAGCGAGGCTGCAGGAGTCTGCTGCTGAAGGTGCTTCTCAGTTTGTTCACTGTGTTATGGAGGGGGTGGGAGGGATTGTCCATGATTGTCCGCAGTTTCAACACCATCCTGTCTCTCACCACCTCGTCCAAGTTTGCAAGTCTACAGCCAACAACAGACCCTGCCTTTTTAATGAGTTTAAGTCTGTTGGCATCCTTTGCTTTAATGCCTGCACTTATTATAATTATGAAGATCTTTTTTTATGAACACTTTTTATTCTATAATAATTCAACTTATCCTGCAGATCAGTAACTCCTAAATACTATTTTTATTTTGTTTAAATTGAATGAGAATTACTTATTGACAATTTATCATTCAAGATTGCTGAACAAACATCATTCACATTCATTACTTTTGATCCAGTCCAGCACAATTCCCCCGATGCCTCACATTTTATTGTTGAAGTAAGTAGACAGGTCTGTAGTAGTTGAAGTGATTCTCCACGCTTTTGTACAGTGGAATAACTCACAATTGTATTTATACCAGTGTTAAATAACAAAATACAGACATACTGTACATTAATACCTTAATACCCCCATTATATTCAGTAGATTTTTTGTTTTTACAATTTTTTAACAACGTCAAGTATTATTTTTTCCACTTTAAGAAACAAGTTGGCTATATTTACATTAAACTCGTTTTCATTAAATAAATCCACATATTCGCGTCTCCTGAGAATTTCAGTATGTCTTAATAGTTGCCTGAGTGTAAAGCCTCCATATGTTAGTGCTTATTCACAGCTATAATTATTTAAAATATTATATTGATTATATAGATATTAATATATATGTATATATAGATGGATAAAAGTTATTCTTTGTGGGTTGAACTTTTATTTCTCATCTACTAAAATTAAATTTACCAGGCATTTGTTTGGGAAACTCATGTCGGCGTCCTGACAGCGTCATGACCCGCACAGGAGAATCAGCTGTTTGAAGGTGAGCTACATTAAGCCCGGTCATGATATTTGATTTTGTATTATAAATATGATATTATTATTAAACAGGTTTATTATTGGATGGATGGATGTAGGTAGATATATTTCCTGTGCAACTGTACAAACAGGCAGAAATCACGCGGTTTCACATAAAAGCGATGCTCGCTCCCCGCTGCTAAGCTAAAACGTTAACAGTTCACACTGAACAGTTCACTGGGTTAATCTTTACATAGTTTATCAGTGTAGCAATGAACTAGGTATCAAAATAAAAATGGACAGACTTACAATTGTATTTATTAATGATTGCATTACAGTTGTGCTCATAAGTTTACATCCACGGGCAGAATTTGTGATTTTTATTCGAAGTATTGCGCAATGAGCATTGACAAGGGTGCTTTGATCATAAATCGACGTGGTAATTACACCGGACTACAGCTGTAGGAGATTTGAGCTCTCGGACTGCAATATAGTTTAAAAAACAGAATTTTGAGAAAAGGCTCAGAAATTGGATTTCTGAATTTTAAATCACAAGTGTCCGTAATCATTTTGCATTTATTCCATTTCAATGGTACCCCCCCTCCCCCAACTGTACTAACCAACAGGAAATGACCATCTTGTTGTTTTTTGCAGCTTGTACCCTTCGCCATGAGCTTGCGGGACATCTGGAAGAACTATAAAGTGTTGATTGTGATGGGATCGAGCCTTGGCCTAATCCACCTTGGCTGGTACCAACTGAAGGCAAACCCCCTGCTCCACAAAACCAAAGAGGAGCTTGTCCCTGAACCAGGAATCATCACCTACATCTCAACTTCTACAGCTCCTCCCACTGCCAAGAGCCAGTGAACCGGCCAGGTGTGCCGCAGGAAATCCCCATTCCTTTTCCAGGTGCCCGTCAGTCTGCTCCAGTATAACTAGTCATTTTTTGATTGAATGGTAGAACTCTGAATCTTGTTTCTGAAATTTAGAGGTCCACTTGAGTAGTGATGCAGGATGAAGCCTCAGAGCTGGCTTAGGAGGAACTGGCTGTGGGTGTCAGGGGGGGCATTTGTCACCATCCACCTGAGCACATGGCTGATGCAGAGAGCCATGAAGAGCATAGTGCGATCAGAGGTGGCGCTCAAACACACCGCTGCAGAGAACACATGGACTGACGAGGAGTGAGACCATAGTGGTCGCTCTGTCCTGGTCTGACACAGATCATCATTGTTCTTCATCTCTTTTGGTTTTCCTTTGAAAATCTGAACTTAGAGTGGTTTTCAGTGATTTTTCTTTTCTCTTTTACAAATCTTGTTAGGAAGAAAAAAATACTCAGATTAAAATGTGTTTCGGAGAGGAGCTGGAAAATCCTGATGTTTCCTTTAGAAGAAAAAGCTCTGAAGTGTATACATGGAGTTGTTATGACTGCCAGCTGCACTTGCTTCAAGGTGGTGCCAGGGAACTACACCCTTGAGCAAGGAGCGATGAGCTGGGGACCCGTTCAGGGGTGGAACTCGCTTTCTCCCCCAAAGTGGAGAAGAAAAGAAGAATATTTAAGTGCTTCAGTTTTTGGAGTTTTTTGTAAATAAATTACATCTGTGCCTCTGGACAATTAAAGACACTTTTGAACAACTGTGTGCTTTTCTTACCTAAAGGCAACATTCATGGTGTTTAAGTGTGTCAACAGAGTGATTGCGTACCAGTTCGTCAAATATTAATATTTATGGTTATATGTGTCGGAACAGGTAAAACTTCGTGTGCACGAGTTTCTCTTCATGTTTACACTACTAGAAGATATTTATGTGACCAGCAGATGGCGGCCTATAATGTCTGAAGTCATAGGATAATATTTCCGGTTTGGCCGGATATTAGACTAAGTACTTACAAAATAAGTATTTAAGCGTTTTACGGTGCGGAACATGATGTCCAATTTGGTCTGGAGGCATCTGTGAATTATAGCAGATAGCAAGCACACCGACACAGATAAATTAATTTACTTACTTTTTAAATCTCTTTGTATAACGCATTAGTTAAATATTTATTTTGAAACAGGAAAGAACACCGGTCCTAAGGAAGCACGTGGATAATGGAGCTCCTCAAAACAAGCTAAAAGCGAAAAAAGAGGTATTAGACTTTTTAATTTGACGTCAGATAGACTTTTTTTTTTTTTTGTGGGTATAGTGTCCATAACTATTTAGCAAACATGGATACATTTCAAACCGGAAGCAGCGATTCATTTATCTATCCTAAAGTATTTAAATGGAAGATTGGGGTTTATTCACTTCCACATTTGGCAGCTACAGCTCAATTCACATTCCAAAACATTCGTTCTTCAATTTGGACAATAAAGTTGTGTGTAGATAGATCAAGGACGAGCTGCAGGCCCGGTTCTTCTGTAAAGTCAATGATTTTAAACAGAATGGTTGGAATCATATTTTCACAGCCAACACGAGATGACAAAACAGTGATTAAATAAAAATTATGATAGCTACTGTCTCATCTTAAGCTGTGTTGTTGAAGCATTTTACTGAATTTTAGGCTGCAAGAACCTAAAGGTACCCGAACCAGGAAACTGCCCCACAGTCCTTCCCGAGAAGCCCAGAGATGAAGAGCAGACAGAAGCGGTGTCCACAGGAGGCGTCCAACAAGATCCCAGTGACCCCAAGTAGCAACGTTGAGGAAGATGGTTCCGATGTGGATAAAAACTTCAGTCTCCTTACTGGAAGATATGGAAGGCAAACTGGGAAGAGCAGTTGCACAAGAGAGGAAGAGGAAGAATTCAGCAGTGATGAAGACGACGAGGGATCAGCATCTGCTGTGGAAGAGTCTGGTGATGGTGAAGAGGACAGAGACAGTGAAGCGCCCGATGAAGAGGAAGAAGACCATGATGGTGGTGTTGGGACCTCTGAGATCCAGACAAGAGAAGATATTAAAAAAGGTGAGTCTTACTGTTGGTGATCTGAGCTAAAAGAAATCAACATAAAAAGCTGAGTGAATTCAGAGTCAAAGCTGCTCTTCTGTCATCCAATCAGAGCTCTCCAACATGTCTTTTGAGGACATCTTGAAGCTGCAGAACAGAGTTGGAACCAGGGTCTTCAATGAGGTGGCCTATGAGCAGCCGGCAGAAAGCCAGAAGGAGAAGAAGAATAAACGCCTGAATAAAAACAGGTAACTCCACCCACTGCTCTGCTTGACTCACCTGCTGATGGCTGATGATTACAGTCTGCTGTTTCTAGGCCAACGGAAGTTTCAACCAAGAGGCCGGCACCGTTTCTGCGTAAGGTGGTCCCCGTCAGGAGAGCAGTGAGTGTAGAAACATGAGATGACAGCATGTGCTCGCTCGCTCCTTCAAATCTTCCTCTATTTTCTAGATGTTTCGAGATCCTCGGTTTGACGACCTCTCCGGAGAATACAAACCACAGATTTTTGAGAAAACCTACAAATTCATCGATGACATCAAACACAGAGAGAAAGAGGTGAGAGAACCAAGGATGTTTCCAAACTATGGAAGTTTACCTGAAGAACATCTGTAGATCAGCTGTTTGTCTGCAGATGGTCCAGAAGCAACTAAAGAAGACAAAAAATGACAAGAGGAAGGAAAAACTGCACTTCCTTCTAAAGAGGATGGTATGAACATAGGTTGAAAGGATGATTCACTGCAAAATATGGCAACCCAATGTTTGTGTGTGTGTTTGTCTGTGTGTGTGTGTGCGCGCGTGCGCTCACAGGACAACCAGGAGCGAGCAAAGAAGAACCGTGACCAGCAGAGGGAACGAGAGCTTCAGTTTAGGAAACAGCAGAGGGAGCGAGCCAATCATGGCGCAATGCCATTTTTCCTGAAGAACTGTAAGAACATTTATTCTTTGTGCTCTGCATCTCCTTCTCACTGTTGCATTCCCATAAGTTCATATTCCAGTTCCATAAGAAATCAAATCAATCTTTATGTATATACCATCTGTTACAATCAAAATTGTATCTAGGGGCTTTACAGAATCCCAGGGCCTGACCCCCAACAAGCAACAGTGGCAAGAAAAAAACTCCTTGAGCAGGACCAGGCTCATGTAGGGGGACCCTCCTGCTGATGGCTGGCTGGGTAGAGAGAGGAGAAGGGGGAGGACAGATAGAGGAGAGAATAGGCAGAGATCATGCAAGTACAATAATTATAGAGGAGAGGAGAGAGACCATGACCTAACAGAGGTCTTTCAGGTGATCATGTTTCTGGACCCCGGCAGCCTCGGCCTATAGCAGCATAACTAAGATATTAACCTAATAATTAGATTACCCTCTAAATATGATACTTATGTCTAGGATAATAACTGGAACTACAGAATTACTGACAATAAGCTTTTTCAAAGAGGAAGGTTTTAAGTCTAATCTTAAAAGTAGAGATGGCGTCAGCCTCCCGTACCTGGACAGGGAGCTGGTTCCACAGTACGGGGGCCAGGTAGCTAAATGAAGAGACGCCAGTACAGGAGTTATGTGATCTCTTTTGTCAATACCTATCAGAACTCTAGCTGCAGCATTTGGGATCAGCTGGAGGATTCTTAAAGAGTTTTTTGGACACCCTGATAATAAAGAATTACAATAGTCCAGCCTGGAAGTAACAAATGCATGGACTGACTTTTCAGCATCATGCCGCGTAGTTTCCTGATCTTTGTGATGTTTCTCAGGTGAAAAAAGGCACTTCTACAGACTATCTTAATGTGTGAGTTAAAGGACAGATTTTGGTCAAAGGTTACTCCACGATTCCTCACAGAGAGACTAGATGTTAATGAGATACCATCTAGAGTGATAATGTGATCTAATCTATCCCTGAGAGGTTCAGGACCAAACACCATGACCTCAGTTTTTTCTGAATTAAGGAGGAGGTCATTTGAAGACATCCAAGATCCAGAACATTTATGTGAAACCTTATACATTCTCTGTGCTTCTGCAGCCGAGAAGAAAAAATTGCAGCTGGCTGAAAAATACGAGCAGCTGAAGAAGAGCGGCAAGCTGGAGAACTTTTTGAGCAAGAAGAGGAAGAGGAACACCATGAAGGACCGCAGGAAGCTGCCAGGACAGCAGAGCAGGAAGAAACCGTGAGGCGTTCAGGGTTAGCTGTATGACTGCGCGCACTGCGCTACGTTTAGAGACTGTCCAATATTCCACTTTATGGATGTACAGGTGAATTGTAGTTGAATGTGAATAACTCACAAACACCTGTGTGTTTGTTTACTGGAGTGTTTGTTCACATGTTTTATTAAATATCTTACATTTATAGAGAAATATTGAGAAATCATTAATGAAAACATGATATGTTGTAGATGGGCATTTTGTTCGATAGGGGGCGCTGTAGAACACATGACGTCACATGAAAGGCCAGTAGGTTTAACCCAAGGTCATGCGCTTACACACACAGACACGTCCACTGGCTGAAAGATCTAAAAGCTCTTCTATTCATTTACCGATTGAATGTGGGCATAGGCTGGATGAGCTGGACCTCTTGGTCACCCTTTGGTGGTTGTGGTCTTAATATGCAGGAACCTCAGATCATCAACATCATCTTTCAGAGTAAGTGTAAGGTTCCTTAAAAAGAAACTAAGGTTCCGGTGACTGGCGCTTGCTGTGTGACTGTAGAAAACCACATGAATCTGATCATAATCAATAGTTTCAGTACACTGGGGCTCTAATCACCTCAAACTGGACACAGTTAAGACAAACCTGGTCAAAGATGGATGGATGAAGATTTGAGGGTCAGTAAACCAACACATGGAAATGGCAAACAGACAGCCGTGTTTTTAGATTTTATTTTGAAGGGACGATTTTCCGACCGGTCTTAAAGATTCCGATCGCGTCTTGGTTTTATTCTGAAAAGCGGAAGCACGTCTAACCCTTGTGGATGGGGCCGCATGGGCCCAGTAGTGGGCGTGGCTCGGCGAAGAGCTAGAGTAAGGATATCGTCGTCGTGACTGGTGGCCTCAGTCTGAGCCTGTAGGCTGAGCTCTTCACAGCATTTGGGCGGAACCGCACATGTGACGAAGAGGAGGCAGGTGCCGACATGATGCCGGTGAGTGGAGCAGCACGTCCGCTTGTTCATGTACAAGAAGTTGATTCATCCGAACCGACCTGATTAATGACCGTTTAAATCAGGTGGAACCGAGAGTTTACAGTCCGATTCTGACGGACCCGAACAATGCAGTCTTGCATTTGGACATGTACAGTTTAATGCATGCAGACGCGTGTAGATTTCCGATAAATCTTTTTTTGTTGTTTTAATCAATCGATAAAATCGATTTTAAAAGGCAGAACTCTGGGATTATTCAAAAGATCTGAAATATTTGCTTGTTTAAAGTGAATTCTTTGATCTAAAGTGTAGTTATTATCCGTGTGTGTGAACGCGCGTGTGCGTGTGAGAGCCAGAGAGAGTCCCAAACAGAATGGAGCATACTGGACCACCTGGGAGCCCCTTCCCAGTATTATTGATGATTAACTGGACTTCACGGTGGAGTGTGATGAAGGGCAGAATGGGGAAGCCAGAACTTATGCTTACTCACATCTGACGCTTCCAATAAGAACCATGTTTTGCTGTTTCCTGATTTGACTTCATCTTTTTCAGGCTCTGCGCTGCTGCCTAGTAACTGTTGCTATAAAAACTGCACAAACAGCTGAGGCTGGTGTGGTAACTACAGGCAAAAAGTAGTCCTCACCCATTGAGTTTGATCACATGGTGTGAAAGCTGCCAGTCAGTTATTCGTTCTGACGTTCGTTCACTTTAAAACAGCGCTAATGTTGGCTAGTGCTATCATCCTTTGCACTTTCAGCCGAATCTTTGAGGAGATTGTTGTTATGGTTGGCCGAATTTTGTTTCTTTTAAAAAATTTTGCGAGGACACTAGCACGTAGCATCTTGTGGAACAATGTGTCAACAAGAGTTCAATGCAACATTCCAGCTCCTGCTTTTCCTGAACAGCAGGTGCATGTTTGTTAAAATTGTGTGTGCGCGCGCGCGCTAATCCAATATTAGTGAGTCACGTGGTACTGTGGTCCATATGGCTCCAGACGTCCACTCGGGCAGGGCCTTTGTGAGTCACCTGATCAGTCCGTTTGATCGATGAGCCCCCTGATTGGCTGCTGGTGTTGGCGGAGCGTTGTGGTCAGAAACACTGACGTCACTGCTGCTGAGGAAACTGTTGACATGTTTCAGACGTGTGTGTGTGTGAGAATGCTTGTGTTTTGGGGCGATTCAAATCTGCTATCACGCTACTGTAATCAAAGTTCAACCTGCAGTGTTGATTTATTCAGATTTAGACTGTTTCCATTATTATTTTATGCCGATTTAACACAAATGTTTAATTACCAGTATTTTGAAATTATTAACAAATTATGAACTAATAATTTTTTAGTCTTAAATATATACTTTATTTTCTTATTTCCCAATCCTAAAAGGATTTATTTTCTTTATCCATCTGTTATATTTCTGTTGTAACTAAAATCTACAGATGACCTGCTAAATGAAATAATCCAACTATAGATTTACACCTTGATCACACTCAAACGGAGCCGTGTTAGAAGTTAAAAGAAATATTTGTTTCCACGTGGAAACACTGGAATATATAAATACACATTAATGGTCATACTTGGACAGAGAGGGTAAATGTCTGGTTATACTGGGATAGAGGGGGGTAAATTGGATTCAGCTGCAAGTAAGGATGTTGGGGCTGTGAGCATGTAAACTCCTGGCTCCTCCCCCTACCGGCTCCCAGTGGGGCTGTGGGCGGGTTGTAAGTGTTGACTCTGCTCTGGACAGCAGATCCATATCGCCTGCTGGATGCAACTACCTGATGAAAACAGGGTGACTGATGAAAACAATTTTTAAGGCTTTTAAATGTTTCATTTGCAGATGTTCCTAACTGTGTACCGCAGCAACAACGACCAAAACATCAGCGAAGTTCCCATCATGCCAGAGACACTGTGCAGAGATGTAGTCGAGTTCTGCAAGGAGCCCGGAGAGGGGGAGTGTTACCTGGCTGAGATGTGGCAGAGCTCAGGTGAGGCTCTGGCAGGTGTGACCTTGGTTCGGCTGACCAGGAAAAGGGTTTTAATTTATGGCTGCATCTATATGACCAAATATAGAGTTGATGGCTCCCCTTCCTCCTGTTCCTACCCAACAGAACGGATGGTCGGAGAGAGGGAGCACATGATGGAGGTGCTGCAGCAGTGGGGGCAGCACAGGGGGGAGGTTCGATACCTCCTGCGGCACCGGACACTTCCTGGTCCTGGCAGATCCAGAGCTGCAGATATGATAATGAAGAGGAATCAAATGGACTCTTCAGAGGAGAGATCTGTGGAAAACGGGGTGAGCGACAGGGGGATCACTCTGGATCACTCACTGGATGGATGGATGGATGGAGTGAGTGAGTGAGTTCTAATTCAATATGTATGTTTCAGGCTTCAACAACTCAAATCAATGTCACTCTGAGCGACCTTCAGGATCTGGCCACCTGGCAGCAGCAGCAGATCAACAGCCAGCAACACCTGCTGGCCTCCAAGGTGCTCCAGAGGGCCTTCTGCACTATCATCAGTGAAGAGAACACAGGTGGACCTTCTACCATCCTGTGAGTCCAGTCTGTCAGACTGAACTTATGTCTGTTGCAGGAGCAGCAGCTCATGAGCCTGAAGCTGCAGGAGCAGCAGGAGTTGTCTGAACAGGAGCATCTGCGGCAGCTTCGAGAGAATGCTCACAACCAGGAAGCCCAGCTGCAGTGGGTGCGAGCGCTCCGTGGTGAGGTGGAGCAAAAACGGCTCAGCAACCGCAAACTGGGTTAGTGTTTCAGGAGACCATCAGACAAATTTTTACTCTAAACGTGTGAAAGATTGTGTTTTGATGATCTTCAATGAAGTTTCAGCTCTTGAGGAAAGATTAGACTTTTGAATCTTCTGGGAAGTCCGGTATAGATGGAGATCTTTGTCATGTATTCACTTGTTCTTCTGTCCCCAGTGGAGGAGATCGAGCAGCTGAGCGAGCTCTTTCAGCAGAAGCAGAGAGAACTCCTGCTGGCTGTGTCCAGGGTGGAGGAGCTGAGTGACCAGCTGGAAGCTCTGAAGAGCAACAGGCTCGAGGTGCTTCCTCCTCATTACTATCATCACAGCACCTCCACAGCTGAGTTGAAGCGTCTATACAAAGAGCTGCAGGTCAGAATTCCAACATGGTAACTGTACTGTAGAAACCCTGCTAACAGCTACGCTAACAAGCGTCATCTCTGTCCCTCCAGCTGAAAACCAAAGGGAACCAGGATCACAGCAACCATCTGCAGCAGCAGAGAAACAGCCTGAACAAGAGGAACCTGGAAGTGGCAGCGATGGACCAGCGGGTAGCTGAGCTCCGACAGCGACTCTGGAAGAAGAAAGCTGCTCTGCAACAGAAGGAAAACCAGCTTGTGAGTGATGGTGGCTTCATTAAACGTTCGTCATTCTTCATTCATCAAATATGAACATGTTCCCCCAGGTGGGCTCAGTGGAAGGGGCTCCTCAGCACAGCGCCCTCTCCAGGGTGGCAGCAGTGGGACCGTACATTCAGTCCATTCCCACGTCCTGTGCTCAGGGACCTCCCGTACTGGACCATATGGAGTGCCCAGACAGCAGCAGTCCCACTTCAGCCATGCAGGACTCTTCTTTGAAGCCACCTCCCAGACCAGTGAAACCGGCCTCAAGTGAACACCGTAATGTCTTTGTGTCTTTCTGTGCTGAACAGGAAACACACAGAGAAGCTCCATCCTCCATATTTGATTCATTTGCTCTTCACAGGGTTCATTACATCCAAAATAGGCATACAGTTGGAGTGGGGGGGCTTGTGTGTGGAGTCTGGTAAAGGTTCTGCCCAAGCCTCCACCCTGCCACGCATGTCAGGCCTCAGCCGCCAATGCTCCGGTCTGTTGGACTTTTCTGTCTCTGATGAACTTTTAGATTTTTCAGTACAGGTTTTAAATGTGGATTAACATCTTGCAGGTGGTAATTTCTTTGCCATCCTCACTGGAGCAGGCTCACCTCCAACTGTCCCGACACAGACCAAGAACCTGACAGAGAACCTGCTCATGGACCACCAGGTATGCAGATGTTGAGATGATACCTGCTGGATCAGCTGTGTGACTCAAACCCTTCTCTGTCAGGCCTCCACAAAGAGGGCTGTCCCTGCAGGGAAACCCAAACCACTCTCCTTGTTTAGGACAACGGCTTTTTTCATGCCCACTTACAGCACTGGAACGTTCCCTGGGAAGGTTCTTCCAGCCGGGGCTCAGCGCCGGCCTCCGGGACTGTCTTGCAACAGCTACACTCTGCCTCTGCCTGCCAAACAGGAAAACCCACCAGCCACTGCCGTGCAGCCCTACACCTCTGACCTGTCTGACCCTCCCCCGACCACACTTCAGAAGCCTCAGACTGTGGCAACTTCATCAATATACTCCATGTACACCCAGCAGGTGGCGCCGGAGAAAGTCTTCCAGCTCAGCGGCCATGGCACGCTGCCCTGCAGCTGGCCGAGAGGTGCTTCTTCTGTAACTGGTTCTAAACCAGTTAGAACTGGAGTCTTTGATAAACCAGTGAGCTAAAATATTTTTTAGTTATAATTTTTGTTGTTTGTGCCCTAACAGTGTATGGTAAACCAGTCTTCCCAGTCAGCGGGGGGCAGCAGCCTGTAGACAGCTCAAATGTGAATTCTTCCTCATGTGTACATGATGGGATGGAGCTGGACAGCAGTTGTTTGGGTGCTCCAGAAACTGGTGGAGGAACGGGCGAATGCTCCACCCCTCGCCCTCTCAGCCCTACCAAGCTCCTCCCCTTCCTTTCTAACCCTCATAGAATCCCCAGTGATGTGGACCTTGAGGCCCTGCGCCGCCGCCTACATCACGCTCCCCGGCCTTTAAAGAAACGCAGCTCCATCACAGAACCCGAGGGCCCGGCTGGACCCAATATTCAGAAGCTGCTCTATCAGAAAACCACCCTGGCTGCAATGGAAACTGTTCCTGTGCAGACCTGGGGCAATCCTCAGCTTGTGGAGGATGAGAAATTTAGTGATGGTCAGCCATTAGATGAAAATCAAGATGACAATGTGACCCTGCCTCCTCTGCCCTCACGCTGTCCTGTCACTGAACCTGCCACCTGTCGCGCTCTGCTGCCCCTGCTGGAGGATAAAGAGGAAGAAGCAGGTCCGCCTTCTCCTGCCCACCAGGAACACCTGACAGAGGAGTTCCACCCCTATCCACCCACAACATACCCCTGCTGTGCTCAGAGCGAGCAAGGAGCTGATGACATCCACCTACCCCCACCAGAGGTCACAGGGCAGGTGCAGGTGCCCCTGGTGAGTCCTTTGGTTAAAGATTGATTGGTTTTTTTATGCAACTGTGAGGCATCCTCTCAGACGATGATGGTGTTCTGGGTTCTGTCTCAGGGGAAGAAGTCCATCCTCTGGCAAAGCAGCTCGGATCCACAGGACCGCAGCATGCGGGTCAAGTTCAACCCTCTGGTCTTGCTGCTGGATGCATCTCTGGAGGGCGAGTACGAACTCGTCCAGAGAGTGATCTATGATGTGAGTCAGTCTCTGTGTGGGCGGAGTCTAGTTCACACTTGAAAAAAGTGTTCAATAATGATGGTCAGTTGATCCTGGGGGATTTGTTGTGGGTGGGGTCGGAGAGGGTCCAGTTCTGGTCCCAGTCAAACAAGCTGGTCCAAACCAGAACTCCCCACATGGACCATCATTCCAGGGTGGCAGTGCTGAGATTCTGCAGACAGTTATAAATACTTAATTAATTAATTGTCTCAATTGCATCTGATCCAGCCATGAAAATGGTTGGATCTTCATTAACGGAGGTCTTTGGTGCAGGTGGAAGATCCTAGCACGGCGAATGACGAGGGCATCACCGCGCTGCATAACGCCGTCTGTGCCGGACACACCGAGATTGTCAAGTTCCTGGTCCAGTTTGGAGTTAATGCCAACGCTGCTGACAGTGATGGCTGGTAAATGTAGTGCAGCTGTTAGCATTCATGCTAGCACTTTGTGTTCCAGACCAATCTAACACTTCTCTGGTGCCCATTGTAGGACCCCCCTGCACTGTGCTGCCTCCTGCAACAATGTCCAGTTGTGTAAGTTCCTGGTAGAGTCAGGGACGGCAGTGTTCGCCACCACTTACAGCGACATGCAGACAGCTGCGGACAAATGTGAAGAGATGGAGGACGGCTACGCCCAGTGTTCCCAGTTCCTCTCCGGTAAGAAAAACAGACCCCGACAGAAGGGTGAGTTCTGGAGTAGTGCTATGAGTTTCTACTGTTGTCAGGAACATGAGCACATTCCAGACCAGAACACAGTAGAAGGTACAGGAGGGAGGGAGCTGGGTACTCCAGAATGGTCTTTGTGGAGGTTTGAAGTTTGCTGACATCAGTGATTTTACCACCTATTGTGTTTTAGGGTTGCGAAGACATTTCAAACTGTTCGATTTTTCAAGACGATTGAGTTTCTTTGTGAGCTGTTCCTTTGTGTCTTTGGCAGGTGTTCAGGAGAAGATGGGTGTGGTGAACCACGGCGTGGTGTACGCCTTGTGGGACTATGAGCCCCAGAATGATGACGAGCTCAGCTTCAGTGAGGGAGACTGCCTGACGGTGCTGAGTCGAGAGGATGAAGTGGAGAAGGAGTGGTGGTGGGCACGGTGCGGAGACAACGAAGGTTACATTCCCCGTAACCTGCTGGGGGTGAGCTGTCAGTCCACCCCGACATATTCCTGGCCCAACACAGGGTGCATTAGCATGTTGTTAGCGAGTCTAGTATTTTATCTTGGTGTCACCATGATGGGACATTGTTCCTGCTGCAACCTGATGATGTTCTAAACTATGGTCTTTCAGCTGTACCTACGGATCAAACCACGTCAGCGAAGCCTGGCATGACGGACAGCTAAAGAGCCCAGGAGGGCAAATCACTCCTTTAGAAGGAGGAAAACATTTTCTGTCAGGATTCTGGTCCTGTCAATGGTCACAAAGGACAACGTTGGTGTCAGTCAAACACATTTTGTTGATTTTGTTTCTGGATGTTATGTTATTTATTTCAGTGACACTTTTGATTTGAATACTTTTGAAATAACAAAAACATTTTTCTTCCATGATCTTATTTAATTTCATGTAAATCTGCTGAAGTTTCCTTTTATTTTTTCTTCCTTATAAAAGTTGGTTATTTAACCACTTTTTCACAGCTATTTCTTTGATAAATCTGTTTTTCTGAATTTTTGGTCTTTTCTGTTAATGAAGATGATGAGTAAACCCCCAACAGACACACACACAATTTAATGGCTGCATATCAGCTGATTCTTGATTATTATGGGCTATGCTAGCTGGTGTTGATGGGCTTTCCGACCTTCTCCTCTTTAAACTTCCACCAACATCTGAACACAGCTGGTTTGAAGGCAGGCAGGTAATTCTCACACCTGCAGGTTAGAACACTTGAGCCACCAGTAGAGGAACCCAGCAGGAACAGGCTCTGACCCCACTGCTCTCATGCATGGATGGTTCAGTTGATTCCAGAAGGCCGAGAACCTTCTCAACATGAGCTAAGGTCACTAAAATGAACTGAACAGCTTCCGTTTCTTTATTTAGAGACAAAAACATCAAGCTGGTAAATGTACTGAAAAATGTTGAGTTTTCTCTGATTCTGTAGATTCAGCAACAGAAGGAAAACCAGATCCACAGAACAGAAGGTGCAAAGTCAGCAGTAGGTGAATTGAAATGTTCAACAGGACCCACAGAAGTTACCTTCTGGCTTCTGAAAGCAGCTAAAGATCACAGAGAAGGTTCTCAGTTCTGTCACAGACATGCAGGTTCTGCCTGATTCCTCAGAGTGTACATCTGGAGCAACTGTTCAGGTCATGTGACCTGGTCCATAGAGCTGACATGGTCAGTTCACAGCAACCAGTTTAAACAGGTGTTCAAATGGGAAACCTCTCAACTATCAATCAGTTCTGTACATGCACCTTCTGCAGCATGTTTCTGAAGAACCAAAAGCTTGAGGAACCACCTTCAAATCCAGGCACAGAGATAATCCTGTTGCTGTGAGGACCACAACCAGTTCAAATAGAAGATTGAAGTGGACACACCAGTTTGTGCTGGGAGGAGGAGGATGATGATGAATAAGATGCATTACAGAGGTGGGAGAGCAACATCCAGAGTCAAAGAGTTCTCTAATGCTCCTGCAGGTTCTGGTCTTGGTTCTGGTTCTGAGGGAGGGGGGGCAGCAGACGAGTGATGTGGCCAATGCCTTTGGTTACGCCCTCCCTGAACAGCAGCTTGGCACCAAGTCGCAGGTACTCGGGGTGCTTTATGAAACGGAAACGGACCACGGCATGCTCGCCGGTGCGCAGCTCCTCCTGTAGCAGACAGAGGGGGCCTGGTTAGCATAATAAGGGAAGTGGCTAGTCACAACAGATGACCCACAAGGGGCGTGGGTGAACTGACCTTCCCCTGCAGACACTCCACTGTGGCCGTTTGTCGGACATTGTCCACATGCACTGTGACCTGGGAGCCCCGGCGGAAGGTTTTGGCATGAAATAGCAGGATGATGGCAGCTTCAAACTGGCAGCAGATAGTGGGGTTCATCTTCGGGCTAACCAACACCATCCCCTGGAACAGCCAATATACAGATTTCATTTAATTCTGGTGCAGAGTTAACTCCGCCCACCAGCTACAGGTCAGCTGAAGATGCTCTGTGAACCCATGTGACCTCTGACCTTTCTAAGCAGCGAGCGGTCAAAGTTTCCCAACGCCAGCGTGGCGGCCTGCCCGGCCCTCAGCACCCTGCAGGCTGAGCGGTTCCTCTGGATGCTGCCCACCTTCAGACGCAGGAACCGTCCCTGGTCGGTGGGCCCAACCACCAGCCGATCGCCCTCCCTGCAGGTGCCACTGATACAGACACACACATCACGGACCAATCACACACCAGCATCTGACAACACACCAACCAAACAACTGTGTGTGTGTGTGGGGGGGGGGGGCTCAGATGCCAGAACCTGGAACATGTTGGTGGACCCAGTTCTGTTTACCTCTTCCCATTGGGTTTGTGTGGGGTTTCCTTTCTTCTGCTCTCCCTGTCGGGGCCTGTGAGCGCCCCCTGCAGGCTGAGCAGTAACACTCAGCTGTACACTCAGAAGTTCACCTGTGTTCTCACCTGTACAGAGTTCCTCCCACCACAGTGCCAACATCAGGAACAGAGAAGATCTCATCCACCTGGACACACACACACACATAAGAACATTGGTGTGTGTCTGTTAGAGAGTGTGTGTGTGTACCTGGAACTCAGTGAGCTGCTGCATCAGCTCCTCCTGCTCTTTGCTGTTGCTCAGTGGAGGAAGGATGTTCAAGAACACTTTGAGGAGATCCAGATTTTCTCCAGAAACACTGGACAGTGTGAAGATGGGAGTGACGCTGCACACACACATAGACACACACACACATAGACACACACAGTATTGTTTTCAGTCTTTGTCCAGAAGTTGTTGACAATGTTTAAATAGAATAATAATACAACATTTGTAACAAAATCAACAAGAACCAGCACTGGTAGAGTACTTGAACGCACCATGTTGACTGTGTGAATTGCTGCGCAGCTGTGACGGCATCATCGGGGTTGGACACCACCATGGGAACCTTGTTGCAGCCCGGTTGCTTCAAGACCCGCTCCAGTTGGCGGACAGTCCGCTCCACGGTGCTGCCGGAGCACAGGTCCACTTTACTGACCACAATAAAGATAGGAACTTTGAGCGCCATGGCCAGGCCCAGGTGTTCACGGGTCGTACCAGCTGTTTGAGGATAAAATGGATGATACCAGAATTTGGAACAAACTATGTAGTTTTTCTACAGAAATCATCTGAGCTGTGAAGCTAAAACAGCATTTAAATTAACATTTTAGACATTAAATATAGTAAACGCAAAGGCAATAAAGCTTATGTTCTGGGGCTGAGCTCATGTGTTCCCAGCAAGGGGCGCTGTGGAGTATCACATGGAATTGGAAACAATATTTGATCTGTCACCTGCTGGTGACGGTTTTGCTCACCAATGCCGGTGTTGGCGCTCACCATCAGCATGGCGAAGTTGGGGCAGTAGCTGGTGAGGCCGAAAACGGTCGTTTTCAAGTACTTGTGGTGTCCGGCCAGATCAATAAAAGTGATCATCTTGGAGGAGCTCTCGCAGATCTCCTCGGCTGTCCGGGAGTCGCTGTAGTTGACTACCTGAAGCACCACCAACGAAGGAGGACACATGATCAGTTGGGCCTGCAGGTGTTAGCGCAGCAGGTTAACGCAGCAGGTCCTCAGCAAATATAATTTGTTTACATGTTCCTGGTAATGAGGATGAGGGGTGCGTCAGGTTTT
This sequence comes from Takifugu flavidus, assembly GCF_003711565.1. NCBI lineage: Eukaryota > Metazoa > Chordata > Actinopteri > Tetraodontiformes > Tetraodontidae > Takifugu > Takifugu flavidus. The sequence continues at coordinate 8,132,560 of NC_079525.1, forward strand.
TAATGTAGCCTGGTCCTGCTCAAGGTTTCTTCCTGTTAAGGGGAGTTTTTCCTTGCCACTGTTGCTTGTCTGGGGTCAGGCCCTGGGATTCTGGAAAGCGCCTTGAAACAATTTTGATTGTATAAGACGCTATATGAATAAAGATTGATTTGATTTGACTTAAGATTAGCTGTTAGCTTGGAGAAACAGATGCTAATGGCCTGGGAGCAAGGAGTAATCGGTTTGATCGAGTTGTCCCTGGCTGGCTAATCTGCAGTGAACCGGTCAGGCATCAGCAACAGTCCCTCCTTGGCCCAACGCGTCGCCAGCAGTGCCAGTTCACGGGTGAGCATGCTGTTCTTCCCTCGGCCAGCATACTTGCTGCTGAGCTCCATGGAACTGAGACCAGAACCAGCTATGGAAGTGTACGATGCCCTCATTGTGTGATGTGTTGAAAATCACGCAAGAGTAGCTAACTTTTGCAGTGTTAATAGTACGGTTTGATTTTTGAAATACCAAAAATGTGCAAGTGCATGAGCGTGTGCATAGGTGTGTGACAGCAATGTGTGTGTGTCAGCTCACCTCTCCTTTACTGTTGAAGCCCAGGATCTCAAAGCTGATGCTGGAGGTTCTACCCGTCTGGATTTCATGCAGATGTCTGAACAGGTTGAGTCGTGCGCGCCCACGTCCGTTGTCTAACTCACCCTGTGTCAGGACACCCAGGAGGGTCGACTTCCCCGAGTCTACATTCCCTAGAACAGCCACCCGTAGATCCAGGAACTGTGTGGAAACAGCCGAAGGTCAGAGGTGATGAGGAATCAGGCTCAATCCAGGTCAGAGGTGAGGGGGAACCAGGTGCAGTCCAGGTCAGATGTGATGGAGTCCGGTCCAGTCCAGGGCAGAGGTGATGAGGAACCAGGTTCAGTCAGGGTTAAAAATGAATAAACATGTGTGTTGTTGATTTTGTCAGGACACAGGTTCTCCAGAGGAACCTAACTGAAGGAAAAACCTCACCTGCTGGTCATCAGGAACTTTTCGGACCAGAACTTCTGCGATTTTGCGGGTGCTTCTGTCCGAGTCATAGTCGAGCTCCCGCTCTCTGAGGAGGGTGATATCAGCACCGACTCTGATGACAGAGAACCAGAGCTGGACTTTCAGGTTTGATTTTGTAAACCGACACCATTAAAACTCCATAAGGAGAAGTTGCCTGAGGTTAGCTAACAAACCCACGTGGCTGAGTTTAGCTTATGCACGTAATGAGCTAGCAATGGCTAACAGGAAATACTCTGCTGGGTTTAGCTCCATGTTACATTGTTATAAACGTGGACCAACTTCTCTGCCATCCTCTTCAAGGTTCTGAGCGATGCCCTCATGTCGGCCTCCGTTAGGCCCACCAACAGCCCGTTGTCTTCAACGCCAATCTGGTAGACAGCCTCGCCGCGGCCTTCTTGCAGACGCCATTTCAACTGCGTGGCAAGATGCTCAAAACGGTACTGAGTGGGATTCACCAACTTCAGCTATGAAGAGCATCATAACACACAATTTGGTCAAACAGGAGCTTTTACAGCCTGAAAAGCAGCAGCAGCTGATTCACTGTTGTCAAAAAGCATCATTTCAATAAGAAATGCTAGTTTGTCCTGAAAACTAAGGACTTTCTAATTCTGTAGGACTCTTGTAAATCAGTGTGTGGGCCATCTTTAATTTAATAATCTCACCTTTAAATGCTAACAATCACATGTTTTATCTACATATTATTTATCTTCTACCGATGTGGTCAAAAATACAACCTGTTATAAAAAAAGTTACCTTGTACTCAATATTTCCTTCTTCCGCCTGAAATAAAGAGAAAGAGATCGACATTGACGGTCATAGTAATGAAAAGGTGAAAGGTTAATATGGGAAGGTTTGGGGCTGAATGGAGATTTAAGCCACAGCATTTGATGGCTAGTGTTATTGTGTTCTAAATTAGCCCGGAACTAGCTTCAGCAGGCTCCTGCCTTAATCCTCGCGCTGCTACCTCGGGTGGAAAATACGGCGGTGGGGTCTTGTTGCTCCGGGTGTTCCTCTTGTTTCTTCTTCGTCGGCCTCTTTTGCCTCTTCTGGTCCGCGACTTTTTCGTTTTCTTGGCATTGTTGTTGGAGCCGGAGCCTTGACCCAGCTCGGTCCCCACGGCACCGCTGCCAGACAAGTCCACCATTGCCGAGCTCAAGACGCCGCCAGCGGCTCCAGGACGGTAGGGACGTCACGTTTAAAACTTAAAAGACGCAGGCGGTTGATGCATCACGTCATCGCCCGGAGGCAGCGGCCCGTCCTGCTGCTCTGGACCTACGGAGGATGCTCCTTCCTCAGCATCACCTGCACCCACACTGCGTCACTGCAGCACAACTTCCGGAGGTGCTTTCAAAACAAAATCCGAGGCACGCGTTCAAACAGGAAAGCCCTTTCAATATAAAAGGTAGACGGAGTCGTGATTGACCCTTTTGAGAGAAGAATAACGGTAGATATAAGATAAACACAAGTATCACCAAGGACACCTCTGCAGTGTCAATTTCTACTCAATTGGGACTAAACCCCAAAACCGGGGAGGGATTTACAGACTGAGCTTAGGAAGTTTGGAGGGACACGGTAGGAGTTATGCTAAAACTTCCTGCACATGCAGATCAACTGAAAAGATTGTCAGGGCTAATTCTTCATCTCCATAACGATGATAAAGTAATATAACATTTATGAGTCTTCTGTGGTTCTGCTGGTGCTGACTGGCTGCAGGAAGGCAGGGCATTACTTATAATGTCACCAACACACTATTGGTAAGGTTATGTTGTTAATTTATTGAATTTGTTTGTCTCTCACCATATTCCAGGATTTAAAACATGCAAACGAGGCTGTCTGGAATGATATCACACTTTATTGAGACCCCTCAGAGGAGGTATTGATGTACATTATTCCTGGCTGCCGGCACATGAGGGCCTAAAAGGGAATTAGCTAAGAAATAACAACATCGGTTCCATTAGCAAGAGGATAAGCAAAAGCCATAGTGAAGAAGAGAAGTAGGGAATTATTGCAGAAAGCGTGGGAGGAAGATAAGAAAGTAAATACATTCCATAAAATAAAAACCACCACCTTATGCGGTGGAGGGGTTTGTGTGCCTGAATGAGCCTGGGAGCTAAGTTGTCCAGGGCTGTTATGTCCCTGGTAGGGCCTCCCATAGCAAACAGGTCCTCGGTGACGGGTCAGACTAAGGGCGGTTCACCAACCCACCATGAAGATGACACAATCAAGGTTGTTTACGTCACCCAGATTGGCGTTACCAGGGGCCCCACACTGGAGTCAGGCCTGGGGTTGGAGCTTGCAGGCGAGCATCTGGTGGCCGGGGTCTGAGTCCATGGGACCCGGCCCGGGGGCAGTCCAAACTGGCATGGCATGTACTTGGGCGGTTTGCTGCCAAGTGCGAAGCAGCTGGGAGGCAAATTAGCACCTGAAAAATCCGAGGCCATGGTTGTTGACTGGAAAAGGGTGGTTTTTCCACTCGAGGTCCATGGAGCGGTTCTGCCTCAGGTGAAGGAGTTCAGGTATCTTGGAGTCAAGTGAGGGAAGGATAGAGCGTGAGATTGAAAGGTGGATCGGTGCATCTTCTGCAGTTATGCACTCAGTGTACCAGACCATCATGGTGAAGAGAGAGCTTCACTGCTAAGCGAAGTTCTTGATTTACCAGTCAGTCTATGCTCCTACTCTCATCTATGGTCAGAAACTTTTGGTAATGACCGAAAGAACAAGAACGCGGATACAAGTGGCTGAAATGATTTTCCTCCGCAGGGTGGCTGGGCGCTACCTTAGAGATAGGGTGAGAAGCTCAGTCACTTGGGAGGAGCTCAGAGAAGAGCTGCTACTCCTGTTGAAAGGAGACAACTTCGGTGGCTTGGACAACTCCCTAGGGAGGTGTTCCAGGCACCTCGTCGAGAAAACGTCAAGTGTGGGTATGAATGCACTTTAAAAAAAAAAAATTAAAAAAAAAAAAAAAAGGGAATGCAACATGATCATATGAAAACTAATGTTGCAATCATATTTTGACTTTTTTTGACGTTTGCTCGTCGAGAAAACATCAGTTTGCGTATTGATGTATTGACTTTTTTTTAAGTGAATGCAACATGATCATGTGAAAATTAATGAGGCAGACCCAGGACAAGCTGGAGAGACTATGTCTCTCGGCTGACTCCCTGAAGAGCTGAAGGAAGTGCCTACAGAGAGGAAAGTCTGGGCATCTTTGCTTAAGATGCTGCCCCTGCAACCCAGCTCGGGTTAAAGTGGGAGAAGACGAGACAAAACGAGATGAGATAAGTGTGAGGGTGAAGTTTTGATCACCCGCGCTGTTCGTTCACTAGACTCATATCAACCACGCAAACTTCCTTGCAAGGGAGAGTCGAGCAGCAGTTCAAGCTTTCTCTCTCAACTCTGTTCGTCTGCTGCTCGCTCACCTCTTTTATTGGTGCAAACAGAATGGGTGTCTAAACAGGATCTCATAACTCATTGTCTTCTGACATCTTCTCCCATCTTAACAAACTTCTCTAATCTTGACCAACGGGATACATCTGGGTGCTGGGCTTGGTTGTAAACAGCTTCAGCACTTTTAAGAAACACTCTCATGTTTCCAAGGTAGTTTTCTCTGTCAACTGGACTGGGTTTCTTCTCTTGAAGACGTTTCGCCTTCTATCCAGAAGGCTTCTTCAGTTCTGAAATCGCTGGGGAGAGAGCTTGAAAATATATAGCCCCTGTGGACCATTAGCATGCTAATGATCTGGGTGGTCACCTGAGAGTCGTTAGCAGGGTCGTTCACCTAGTTTCTGTTGAGGTGTCTCCCCTTTGTCTGCTGGATCACATGGTGATGAGTCACTGGGTCTCCTGGAATGGTGTGAATGTTTGTTTTGTTGTTGGAAGGAGTGGAGGACTGCATTGTATGTGGGTGACAGGAAGTGCCTCAGGCCACCACCTCTGTTTAAGGATGGTTTTTCCAATTTAACATGGATAGCTTCCTTGACCCCCCTTTCAAACCAGCGGTCTTCTCTGGCCAGTATCCTTACTTGGCTGTCCTCGAAGGAGTGCCCACTCTCCTTTAGGTGTAAGTGGACTGCTGAATCCTGACCCGAAGAGGTGGCACGTCTGTGTTGTGCCATTCTTCTGTGGAGAGGTTGTTTGGTTTCCCCAATGTACAGTTCCTTGCATTTCTCCTGGCACTGTACAGCATAAACAACATTACTTTGTTTGGGTCTTGGTGTCTTGTCCTTTGGGTGTACTAACCTCTGTCTGAGAGTGTTGCTGGGTTTGAAATGAACCGGTATGTCGTGTTTCTGGAGGATCCTCCTAAACTTCTCTGAGACTCCAGACAGGTAGGGGATGGAAACGCTGCGGCGTTTGTTTCTCTCCTCCTCTCCTTTGCTGAGGTCTCGCTTTCTTGAGGTCCTGGTGAAGGCCCAGTCTGGGTAGCCACATGTTTTGAGAGCTGTCTTAATGTGGTCCTGTTCCTTCTTTCTGCCTTGGGATGTGGTGGGTATTTCTCTGGCCCGGTGTTGGAGAGTTCTGATCACTCCCAACTTGTGTTCCAGTGGGAGGTGAGAGTCAAACTGGAGGTACTGGTCGGTATGTGTAGGTTTTCTGTAGACTTCGATGGTGAGACTTCTGTCCTCAGTGATCTTGACTGCGCAGTCCAGAAAGGCCAGACTGTTTCCTTTTACATCTTCCCGGGTGAATTTTACATGCTCGTCTGTTTTGTTGAGGTGATCAGAGAACGCTTCCAATTCTTGTGTTTGAATTTTGACCCAGGTGTCATCCACATACTCTCATGTTCTTTTCCTGTCAACATTCCTCAAACACTCAAAATCTACATACAATAGCATTTAAAGATAATACTAATAACAACAATAACAATAATTCTTCTCACATTTCCCTCCTGTTTATCGTTAAATGCGTCTAGATTTTCATCATCAGTATTACATCTTTACATTTTCATGAAATTTCAATGCATTACGTCATTTTGCTAGAAACACATTTCTTACACTCAGAGTTCAACATGGGTACAGCTTAAGACATCTTGAACAGTTCTTTTACATCTTGTATTACGTTGATCCATTCTTCTTCCGATTCCTCTTCATCGTCGTCCAGTAGAAATCGTTCTTCCACCTGCAGCAAAGTACTAGTAACAACTGATCCCTGAGCCGGCCAATGCAACCCCGAACAAGAGGTACTACACCTCAGAGCATCATTCTGTCCCTGATTACCTCCCTCCTGTCGGAAATCCCAAAGGCCGAAACTCACGAGTCCCGCCGTCACAGCACTCACCACAATTAGGAAGAACAACTTCATTTCCTTTTAACTCTACTTCACATGGTGTTAGCTGAATAAAATCTAGAAAAACTGTGTGAAATGGATGATTTGGTAATGGTGTAGTGCCTGCAGGGGTCTTAAGGGCTCCCTGTGGGCTGTGTTTTACACAAATAGCACATTGTGAACAAAAATTTTTTGAGTATGTATGAAATCCTATAGTGTAATAATGTTCATTAACCATCTGTACCATCCCTCCTGTTGAGACATGGCATGGCCCATGGCTCACTAATGCTGCCCATTTATGCATATTCCGGGGAAGGATTGGCTTGTTTCCTATGGTTAACAGTCCTTTGTCATCCAGTTTGGCTCCTTGCTTCTTCCACGTGGCCTTTTCCTTTTCTGGAGCATTTTGTTGCATTTTTAGAATATCATTATCTGCAGGTTCTAGGCTAAATGATTCCTCATCATTATCAAGAAGTGTGTTGTTATTTGCTGCAGCCTTTGCGGCTTTGTCAGCAAAGGCATTGCCTTGTGAGACTGCGTCTGTGTTGTTAGTATGTGCAGTGCATTTACATACAGCTATTTTTCGTCGCATCCCAAGTCTTGCCATCTTTTCTTAAGTGGTTTAGCAATAGAAACATGTGGTACAGAACCTGACACTTTGAATAGCGCTGCTGCTTCGACGGAAAAACTTCCTGCCGTGCAGACAGCCGTCTGACCACACACATATAGATGCATAATTACAATCATTTGTGGATCTTTAAGTTTAGCAAACTGCTCTGCATAGCTTGATGTGCCGTGTGAGTCTGATTTACAGATCTCACCAGTGCGCTCCACATGCATGGTTACATGCAAGTCAGCTTGATTGTGGAGCTGGGCTTCAGGCTGTAAGTATGACAGAGCTTTACCATATAACATAGTGATTGGGTCAGAGAATGGAGGGGGCTGCTTTTCAGGAATGTCGAGTGACCAGTATTTACTGCACATCCCTCCTTCCCTTACCCACAGATTAACCATTCTATCTACAGACCACATCCCTTCGGCTGTGGTACGAATCATCAACTGAAGCTGAGAGATAAGATCTCTTCCTAACAGATTTACGGGACATGTGGTGGAGATCACAAAAGGAGCTTTAAGTGTGATTCCACTTACAGGGTCACAAACATCTACAGGAACTGACATTCTTTGTTTAGTTACGAGACCATTTGCTGATCTCACAAAAATCTGTGTAGAAGTTGGCTTTAGAGCTATTGGATCTCTAATTACTGATTTACCTGCACCCGTATCTACTAAAAATGTTAAAGAATTACCTAACACGGTCAGTTGTATTTCTGGTTTGCCTTCAGCAAACGGGAAGATGGTTTCTAAGTCTAAAACATCTTTTAAGTCTTCTTTTTCCAATTGGTCAAATTTTGTGCCCTGATTTGTTTTAATTTTTGTGACATCTTTTTCCAGTTCTAGTCATTGTTGGGGTGGATTAGAACCTTGCTGCTGTCCTCTATTGTATCTCTGGTCACGTTGTTTCTTTCTACAATCACGTTCCCAGTGTCCATAATTTTTACAATAATGACACTGATCATTTTCACGGGAATTGCCTCCTCCTCCCCTTCCGCCTCGGCCTCGCCCACGCCCTTGGCCTCGGCTTGGGAAAGGATTGGCATTGAAAAACATGCCTGTTAATTTGTTCTTACTTTTTTGGCATTGTCTTTCAGCATGCATAGCATGTTGTTCATAGCGGTTTAGGGGACAAGTTCCGAAATCAACTAACTGTCTCTCTACCCATAATTTTATCTCTGATTTTGATCCCCCATGTATAGCTTGCTTTAACTGCTGTTGGTAGGGACCTTCTGGTTCTTCCGCATACGGAATTCCACTATTTTTCCGGAACACATCTTTCATTCTCATACTATAGTCTTCAAAACTTCCGTCAGTCTTTTGTCTCGTGGCCGTAATGGCGCTGTAGTCAGCTCGTCTAGTAAAAGTAGTTCGCATGCGCTCGTACAGTCTGTCAAGTCTGTCATTTAGTTCTTGGCTGCCAGGCTGCCATGGTCCTTGAGTGGCTGGATCCACTGGGATCCAATCTCCTCTAACAGTGCCCCATTTTTTTGCCATTAACGCACATGAGGACTTGCTGGGTTTCAGTACCGTTAGTATGGTAACTTCCTAGTAACTGTCTTATGTCTTGGATGCACAACTCTACATCCATTTGGGGTGAGGTTATGTCATCACAAGCTTTCTTACAGTCTTCTGGAGTCCAGGTTCTCATTTTTCTTTTCTTTTTCTCTTTTTCGTTTCTCTTCTATATTTTGATTCAATGAGCCAGAGGTGACATTGTGTCAACCCCACATTTACTTTTGGATGTTTCTTTCCATATTCTATTAAATCTTCTTTTAATTTTATAATATTGCCTGGCCTGTCTAAGTTACCATCCCAATCGAACTTAGTCATCCACAGCTGAACATATGAGCATGAACCTGGATATTTGGCTTCCATGTGTTTACATGATGCTGGGATTTCGAATTCAGCACCTTTTGTGGAATGTTGGTTGCCCATGTTTGCACTTTATTTTATCAGTTTTTATGTATTTGGGTGGAGATTTCCGATCTCCCGACTGAACAACACTCAATCCATACTGGATATCTAGTTCAGTCCCTCCGCCATGGCCTTATAACCCCTCTTTTTTAATCAGGAGAGTATACACCAAGCTTCTACCTCCGAGGAGGTGGGTGTATCTTGCCTCTGCTTCTCTCCCGATGACCAGGCAGGTAATACCGCGGTATATTCCGTGTAGCGCTTTTCGTGTTTTATACTCACTCCGTTGTCTCTATGGTTTATCTCTGAGTTGTTTTGGTGCCTTCTTCCCGTCACTGGAGATGGTCGCCTTGGGAGGGACGAAGACCGGCCTTCCGTCAACTCGTGATGAAAGGTCTTTCGATTCGGACGTCTTTTGACTCCGGCTGTGCACAGACTTCAGCGTTCAGTCGCCCCAAGGCGCTCCTCTCCAGGTCTTGGGATCCGGCTCGAAGGGCCAAATTTTGTGAGGGTGAAGTTTTGATCACCCGCGCTGTTCGTTCACTAGACTCAGATCAACCACGCAAACAACAGGAGTTCCTTGCAAGGGAGAGTCGAGCAGCAGTTCAAGCTTCCTCTCTCAACTCTGTTCGTCTGCTGCTCGCTCACCTCTTTTATTGGTGCAAACAGAATGGGTGTCTAAACAGGATCTCATAACTCATTGTCTTCTGACATCTTCTCCCATCTTAACAAACTTCTCTAATCTTGACCAACAGGATACATCTGGGTGCTGGGCTTGGTTGTAAGCAGCTTCAGCACAACACTCTCATGTTCTTCTTTTCCTGTCAACATTCCTCAAACACTCAAAATCTACATACAATAGCATTTAAAGATAATACTAATAACAACAATAACAATAATTCTTCTCACATTTCCCTCCTGTTTATCGTTAAATGTGTCTAGATTTTCATCATCAGTATTACATCTTTACATTTTCATGAAATTTCAATGCATTACATCATTTTGCTAGAAACACATTTCTTACACTCAGAGTTCAACATGGGTACAGCTTAAGACAATAATTCTTCTCACAATAAGACGATATTAAAGTCAGCAATAACAAAAGAATATAAAGTAAAGATTAGGAGAGGAATTCCTAGCAACAAGATTTGACCAAAGGGGGTAAGCAGCACTATGATTATATTATATTGAGAAAAAGGAACGGGAATAGATGTTTTGACTGGGGTGAAAGAGGTGTAGAGCATTGTTATGATGTGATGGATGGATGGATGGATGGATGGATGGATGGATGGATGGATGGATGGATGGATGGATGGATGGATGGAGGTTGCCTTCTAAAGTCTGGCAGATGAAAAGGGATTTGTGTTTGGCAGAGAGACTAGGGACATAGTGGGAGGGCTGTCGGTAGGAAGGAATTAGTTAAATATTTAAGAGACGCAGACGTTAGATTGTTAAATTATATGATGTCACACACCCCCTCCTGGGCTGCCACCTTATCGTGGTGGAGGGGTTTGCGTGTCCCAATGATCCTAGGAGCTCCGTTGTCCGGGGCTATATACCCCTGGTAGGGCCACCCATGGCAAACAGGTCCTAGGTGAGGGATCAGACAAAGCGTAGCCCAGGACCCCCTCATGATGAAAAACAACATTGGTGCCAAGTTTCCCTTGCCCGGATGTGGGTCACCGGGGCCCCCTCCTGGAGCCAGGCCTGGGGGTGGGACACGTTGGCGAGCGCCTGGTGGCCGGACCTCTGCCCATGGAGTCCGGGCGGGCACAGCCCGAAGAGGCAACATGGGACACCCTTCCCGTGGGCTCACCACCTACATGAGGGGCCAAGGGGGTCGGGTGCATTGTGTTTTGGGTAGCGGCCGAAGGCAGGGACCTTGGCGGTCTGATCCCCGACTGCATAGTCTTGGCACAGGACTTGGCACTAGTGCCAGCTTGGCACCAGGACGCCGATGATCGACTTTGTGGTTGTGTCATCGGATTTGTGGCCACATGTTCTGGACACTCGGGTGAAGAGAAGGGCGGAGCTGTCAACTGATCACCACCTGGCAGAGTCTCCTGTCAGAAGGAGCTTCAAGTCACACCTCCGGGAGAGCTTTGACCGTGTCCCGGGGGAGGCGGGGGACATTGAGTCCAAGTGGACCATGTTCTGTGCCTCCATTATTGAGGCGGCTGACCAGTGCTGTGGCCACAAGGTGGTTGGTGCCTGTCATGGCAGCAATGCCCGAACCTGCTGGTGGACACCAGGTGAGGGAATGTCGTCAAGCTGAAGAAGGAGTCGTATCGGGCCTTACTGGCCTGTGTGGCCTGACTCTGCAACATCGCGTGGACATCGGGGGCAGTGCCGCTGGATTGGCAGACCGGGGTGGTTGTCCCTCTTTTTAAGAAGGGGGACCAGAGGGTGTGGTCCAACTATAGGGGGATCACACTCCTCAGCCTCCCTGGTAAGGTCTATTCAGGGGTACAGGAGAGGAGGGTCCGCCAGATAGTCGAACCTCGGATTCAGGAGGAGCAATGTGGTTTTCGTCCTGGGCGTGGAACAGTGGACCAGCTCTACACCCTCAGCAGGGTCTTCGAGGATGCATGGGAGTTTGCCCAACCAGTCCACATGTGTTTTGTGGACTTGGAGAAGGCATTCGACCATGTCCCTCGGGGGGGTCCTGCGGGGGGTCCTCCGAGAGTATGGGGTGTCGGGCCCGCTGATACGGGCCGTCCGCTCCCTGTACGATCGGTGTCAGAGCTTGGTCCACATTGCTGGCAGTAAGTCTTCGCCAGGGCTGCCCTTTGTCACCGATTCTGTTCATAATTTTTATGGACAGAATTTCTAGGTGCAGTCATGGTGTTGAGGGGGCGGGTTTGGTGACCTCAGGATCGGGTCTCTGCTTTTTGCAGATGATGTGGTCCTGTTGGCGTCATCGGCCCGTGACCTCCAACTATCACTGGATCGGTTCGCCGCCGCATGTGAAGCGGCTGGGATGAAAATCAGCACCTCCAAATCCGAGGCCATGGTTCTCAACCGGAAAAAGGTGGAGTGCCTTCTCCGGGTCAAGGAGGAGATCCTGCCCCAAGTGGAGGAGTTCAAGTACCTCGGGGTCTTGTTCACGAGTGAGGGAAGAATGGAGCAGGAGATCAACAGGCCGTAGGTCCGTAGTGGTGAAGAGAGAGTTGAGCCGAAAGGCGAAGCTCTCAATTTACCGGTCGATCTTCGTTCCTACCCTCACCTATGGTCATGAGCTTTGGGTAATGACCGAAAGAACAGGATAACGGGTACAAGCGGCCGAAATGAGCTTCCTCCGTAGGGTGGCTGGGCTCTCCCTTAGAGATAGGGTGAGAAGCTCTGCCATCCGGGAGGAGCTCGGAGTAGAGCCGCTGCTCCTCCCCGTTGAGAGGAGCCAGATGAGGTGGCTTGGGCATCTAGTTAGGATGGCCCCTGGACGCCTCCCTGTTGAGGGCACTGTTCAGGGCATGTCCCTGACCCCCGGGAAGACCCAGGACACGTTGGAGAGACTATGTCTCTCGACTGGTCTGGGAACGCCTGGGGATCCCTCAGGATGAGCTGGAAGAGGTAGCTGGGGAGAGGGAAGTCTGGGCTTCTCTTCTTAGGCTGCTGCCCCCACGACCCAACCCTGGATAAGCGGTAGAGGATGGATGGATGGATGGATGGATGGATGCCACACACTCGCATACAGTACTATGCAGCTGGTTGCAATTCGCCAGATGAACTGAAGAAGAAGAAAAAGTTCTTTTGTTTTTTTTCTGACCCAGGTGCTCTAGCCTCAGCCTGCACTGGATGTTGCAGCACCACACTGGGGCTGCTTCACAATCTCCTTTATCTCAATTTTATTTTTTCAAGAAATGTAAAACGCCACCTTGGTTTCATTACAAATAAAATTCATGAGATGCCACTTTTTTCAAACAGTTTTCTTATCCCCTGCTCCATAAATAAAGTTTCTAATAGAAAATGTTTCATTAAAAACACCTTTTAAAACATTAAAAAGCACAGTGAGTCTCTCACAGTCACTGTACGTGTGAAACACTGCCTCTCGAAGGCGGCAGAACAAGCACTGGTCCGACACAGGCAAGAAATACAACAAACAAATACAAGACACAGATCATGGCTATGAAGCCAGGGCTGAACCCAAACCTCCCCATCACCTTCCAGAGGAACTTGTGCTCAACTTGTTCAAAGGCCTTTTCCTGGTCTATCGAAATTAGACCAGTATCACGCCCAATGAGCCAGACACCTCCAGAACGTCCCAAATTAGATGGACATTGTCCACCATGGACCTGCTGGGCGACCAGTAGGTCTGGTCCCGGTGGAGGACTTGCTCCATAGCTTCCTTCAACCTGGTGGCAAACAAGGTGTAATCGAATTTGTCCACATGGACAATAATGCGATAATTAAACCCCTCTGCCTTGTTCAGGATCATTTGGACCTGCCTATGGTGAGACACCACGTGTCTCAACAGCGGCGACTTCCACCTCGACAAGATCTTCATATTAGGGGACTGATAAATGGCAGCACGTTCGACAGGGTGATCCTCACCGCCGGCTGTGTCAGTGGAGTCACCTAAGCAAACTGTCCACCCACGGTGATCTCCTCATTTTCCAGGAACAATACCACCGCCGTGTTCATACGGGCAGCAGATTTCACTGAGCTGTGGCCGATTTTTTGGCCCACAGCCAGAACCACCTCCTCCACACTGAGCACGGACACTGCTCCCACTTTCACTCCATGCTTTCTGCTCAACCCAGCGTTGGCTTCCATGACGGCCGCACGCGGTTGGCCGCCGCACACACCCATACATGCACTCACTAAACTAATACAAAAGACACAACAAACTATATTCACCAACATTCACACACAAAAAATGAAAGAAGATGAAAAAAACGCTTTTGCACAATCTCTCTCTCTCTTCTGCTCACACACCTCCCACCAGAAGAAGATTTTTGATTTTTCCAAAAACACTTTATTTACAATTACACAGAGACACAAGCACCCTGTTTAAAACACAATAACAATAAATAACTAAATAAAAGCAGCAATACAGTTACTCCTGAAGGAGCTGTGCAAAGTGCAATTTGTCTTCAACGACACTGCAAAGTACATTCTTGTGACACCATGTGTCACAGAATTAACCTAGGTCGTTTATCATTTTAAAACCTGAACTCAAGCCTTAGCCTTCACCGGATGTTGCAGCGCCACACTGTGGCGGCTTCGCAATCTCTGTTTTTTTATTCTATTTTATTTTTTCTAGAAATGTAAATTGCCATCTTGGCATTGCCATCTTACCCTATAATAATAATTAAAGTTTCTAATGGAAAATGTTTGATTAAAACCATTAAAAATACCTTTTACAACATTAAAAAGCACAGTGAGTCCCTCACACTCACTGTACGCGTGAAACACTGTCTCTCGCCTGGAGTAGAACGGGCACTGGTCTGACACAGCAAGATTCATTTGAGAGAGGAAAACGTTCAGGGCAACAGCCCCGTGTAAAACCCTCCACTGGAGGTCCCCTGTCCTCTTCCTCATTGGCGGCTTGTACAGCACCCTCCAGCAGGGGTGGGCTCCATCGCCTCCCAACCGGTCAACCGACACGCTGGTGCTCCTGTTGTATAGTCCTCTCTTGTTGAGTAACCTCACGCAGTTGATGTACAGTGTCTTCTTCTCCACTGCGTGCAGGAAGATGGCCTGCCTTTGATGGCCTGAGGAGAGGACCATCTAGATCCCTAAGATCAGCGGCCAGCCTGATCTCTGGGAAAGGATCGTCACCGTCTGGTTCGGTTCCCCGGCCGTAGTCCACAAGAAGACGCCTCTCCTTTGCACTGAGCCTCTTCCTCTACAGTTGCAGCACACCCTCAGCTGCCTGGACAGAGCGGATGCCCAAAAGAGAGCCCACGGCCTCTGAGCCCATTAGGTCCACTGCGGCCACTACGTGCTCCAGAACCACAGTCCAGGTCCGACACAGTGCTGCTGTCAGTCTTGGTGTGGCTTCGTCTGAGAAGTCCAGCCTGGCTCCGTGCACTAAGGGTTCTCTTAGGAGCCAGAGCACAGAGTCAGAGCTTTTTCTTGGTTCACATTTTAAAAGGGCTCACGCCTTAACAACACTTTGATAAAATAGAGGTAGCCCATTTAATTTAGCAAATTTAAAGTCAGTTAAAAACAGAGCATCATCCAACCCCAAGTTACTCACCCGTCTGAAGACACACCTGGCCACATCTCTCCATGTTAGATCCAACAGCCCTGTTGAAAACCTCTGGACAAACTGAATTCTAAAAGTGGCGGTCCTGCTGGCCAGGTGGATGAGACCCCGCCCTCCCTCCTCTCCCAATGCATGCCATTCCAGAAGAAGTTCAGAACTCTTGTCTGGACTTGTGCCAACAACCCTGAGGGGGGCTTCGGGCAATTAAGCCGGTGCCAAAGCACAGAGGCCACCAGGTTGTTGAGGACAAGAGTTCTGCCTCTGTACGACATGCGGAAGAAAAGCCACTTCCATTTTTGAATTTTGCCCTCAACTCTTTCTAGTGTGTCCAGCCAGTACTTTTTTACAGTTTTACGGTTTAGCCGCAGACAGGTGATTGAATAAAACTGTTAAATTAAGTAAAACATCCACATTTCTCTGGCTACGCACCATTATTATCACATCATCTGCGTAGGCAGATAAAACAATTTTTTTTGTAAAAGGACAGTAGAACCAGGCCATCCATGCTTGCACAGATCCTGGAGAGGATGGGTTCAAGGGAGAGAGTGTAGAGCATTCCAGACAGGGCACAGCCCTGCCTGACGCCTCTACGCACCCTGAAGGGGGCACACAGACTGCCATTGAACTTTAGCTTACTCGCAATGTCACAGTACAGGATGCGGATCATCGCTATGAAGCCAGGGCTGAACCCAAACCTCTACATCACCTTCCAGAGGAACTTGTGTTTAACCTGGTCAAAAGCCTTTTCCTGGTCTAGCGAAATGAGACCAGTATCAACATCAAATAACCTAGAGACTTCTAAAATATCCCGAATTAGGTGGACGTTGTCCACTATGGACCTGCCAGGCAGACAGTAAGTCTGATCCTGGTGGATGACCTGCTCCATAGCTTCCTTGAGCCTGGTGGCCAAAGCCTGGGACAGAATTCTGTAATCCAAACACAGCAGAGACACAGGGCGCCACTTCTTTATCTCCTGCAGGTTGCCCTTTTTTGGCAGGAGAGTAACCACTGCCCTCCTACAGGACAATGGCAGGGAACCTGAGGCCAGGCTCTCGTTAAATACCTCCAGCATGTCATGGGCCACAATGTCCCAGAAGGCTCTGTGGAACTCCACAGTGAGCCCATCGACACCTGGAGCTCTCCTACCTTGCATGCCGTGCAGGGCAGCGTGGAGTTCGTCCAGTTGCAGCGACCTGTCCAGCCGTAAGTTCGTTTCTGCAGAGACCTGAGAGAGCTCCCTGCAGAACTCATTGAGCAGGTCGCCATTCTGGCAGTACTCACTCTCATAGAGGAAGGAAAAGAACTCCACTGCACAATTTCTTATCTGGCCGGGATCTACGAGTTCCAGTCCTGTGCCCGAAAACAGTGAGTGTATCACTGTGTTCTGCCCACGCTTCTTTTCCAGCCCGAAAAAAGAGGCTAGAGGCAGCGCCCATCTCAGTGAAGTCTTGAATCCGGGACATGACCAGTGCACCCTATACCTGACCATCCAGCAGGCTGGCTAAGGCCATTTTCTTGGACTTGAGGACTTCAATATATCCTCGCTCTCCTGTGGAGCTGCCAATCACCTCTAGCTCCACTATCTCCGTCTCTAGGTCTTTAATCGATCTGCGAGTGTCCTGCATGGCGTTGAGAGTATACTACTGGCATAGGAGCTGTATATCTGTTTGACCACAGTCCCTCCACCGTCTGAGGCACGTAAAAATGGATTTTTCATTCTGAAACCCAGACCAGAAATGGTGTAAAACCTCTTTAAAACCATTGTCCCGTGTTAGGCTGGAGTTAAAATGCCAGTGTGCACTCTTGGGCGAAATGTTCTTTATAATGACTTTGCCTAAAACCACAGACTGACTGGTAAAACCAACTGGCCTGATCCCCCCCCCCCCAAAAAAAGTGATGCCTAAAACAATAAAATTGGTCAAGTCTGGTCAGGAGATCCTACCATCACCCAGGCAGGACCATGTGTATTGCCTGTTTTCTGCATGCATCCTCCTCCACACGTCCACCAGGCCATGAGAATAGGGCAGCTGTCTCAGACTATGTTGAGAGGCTGGATGAGGCTCTGCATGGTTGCGGTCTAAAAAAGACTCCGTGCAGTTAAAATCCACACCAAGGAATAAAAACTCTTCCGCCCCACAACCATTCAATCTCGTGCTGACTTTATCTAAAAAACTCTTCCTCTCTGTGCCATTGGTGGGAGCATAAATATTAATAAAAACCAAGGTGTGGTTCTAGAGGCACGCCTTCACCAGAAGACACCTTCCCCTCACCACATGCTCCACCTCCAGGCTCAATGGAGTGAAGGCCCTAGAAAAGAGGAGGCCCACTCCACCACTGAAGTGGTGTTGTGGCTCAGCAACACCTGTCCTTCCCACTCCTTCTCCCAATCTGCTTCGTTGCTTTCATCACTGTGAATCTCTTGCAGGAACATGACATCAACGCATTTCCTCCATGCTGTGTCAAACACTAGGGTCCGTTTCCTTGCGTCTCTGGCCCCGTTCACGTTCAACGTTCCCACTCTGAACACATCCATGTTGAGGGGAAAGTTAAAGACAAAGACAGTAAACAAGGATACACAATGGAAACACAATGAGCAGCGTTTATAAATTGAGCTGTTTCCTCGCTTTGCCCATGTGTTTCTTGAGCCTAAAAATCTCAGGGTTAGTAAAATCAGGCGCCGCCCTGTGTTTAATCAAATGGCTCGCTGACTGGATGAAAAGGAGCTTGTCGGGGAAATATTTCCCCAAGATCAAGGCCTTTCGTGCCCTTGGTCTGCGTGAGAAAACTTTTGTACATACTTGGAGGGTAAAAATCATTCCCCTGACTGTCTGACAATGTGTTTGACAGTTCACTGCAGTCAGACATGCAGTCAGACATGTAATCATAGTGTCTGTACTGGCGTCTGCATCCTCCAGCCATCCAGCTTTACTGTCTCCATTGTCTTTCATGACACTTTTCTGCTTGTTCCGCCGCGGGAACAAGTCACCACTCAGACACACCACCGCCGCCCTCACTTGTACCCACACCTCCCTCACCCAGCTCACACCTTCCTCACCCCACTCACCTGTGCTCACTCCTCCCTCACCCAGCTCGCCAATCACTATCCCTGGCACCCCAAGCTCACCTGTCACCTGACTCACTTCACCTACCACTGCACCGAGTTCACCTGTTTGACCCATGTCTCCCATCTCTCCTGGCTCACCCAGTTCACTTATTTCACTCGTCACCTCACCAGTCTTACCCAGTTCACCCAAACCACACAACACTTTAATCGCCATCCCAGTTACCGGTAAATCCATTACCTTCCCCGCCTCGCCACTCTCCCCAGTCTAATGCACACACTCACTCCGTTTTTCCCCCGCCTGCGACTCCATTACCGCTCCATCGGGGGCAGTGGGGCCTCCCTCCGCACCGAACCACCAACGCCTTGCCACCAGAACGGGCCGCGAGCCCGCCGTGCCCGGTACAATCCCTGGCTAGATGTCCCTCCTTGCCACAGTTGAAACACTTGAGGGCAGAGGAGGTTGCGAACAGGGTGTAATCAAAGTCATCCACGCGTACAATAAGGCATAATTAAACTCCTCTGCCCTGTTGTTCAGGATCATATGGACCTACCTACGGTGAGACACCACGTGTTGCAACAGGCGACTTACACCCTGACGAAATTTTCCTAATGGGGGACACCACCTTCCCATGTCGGGACAGCTCTCTGACCAGGAACTCGTCACTGATGAACGGCACGTTAGACAGGGTGATCCTCGCCGCCGGCTGCGTCAGCGGATTCACCTGGACAAACTGTCCCCCCGCGGTGATCCCCGTCTCCACCAACATGTTCATCTGTTCCACTTTCTCGAGGAACAGCACCACCGCCGTTTGCATACAGGCGGAGGATTTCACTGAGCTATGGCCGATTTTTTTTGGCCCACAACCAGAGCCACCTCCTCCACACCAAGTACGGAGCCTGCTCCCACTTTCACTCCGTGCTTTCTGCTCAACCCGGTTAAGCCAGCGTTGGCAGCCCCACACACTCACACTCGCTAAACTAATATATAACCAAGAAACACCACACTAAATAAAACTATATTCACCAGCATTCACACATACACAGAGAAAAGTATATAATAAGGAAAACAGCGCCTTTGCACATTTTTCTCTCTCTCTCTCTCTCTCTCTCTCTTCCGCTCACACTCCTCCCACCAGAAGTATGTAGTTGTGTATGCTATGTGACAATGAAACTACTTCTGTGAACGGAGTTGCGTCTGCTACGGAAGGTCTTGCAATACACCGCGTTTATTGGGTCATCTGCCTATAAATTATATCCGCTGTTTGCTGCGCATGCTAGCCTGCCTTGAGCTAGCCTTGAGTTCACGCAGCCACAGTAGGCTTAGCTGCCCCAACAAGTCTTCCTGTGTCTCGCATGTTTTCTTGTCTCTCTACGGTGCAGCGAGTGATGTGGAAGATAACTGTGCCGGCGTTCTGTGGTGTATTAGTAATCTGTATTTTCGGGAACTTCAGTCTGGGCTGGTTTCAACACAGTGTCAAACCGCAGACCCAACTCAAACAGCATGCGAACCGAGCTCCAGGCAGCCATGACCAGAACTGCTTCTGCCATGTAAGTCGGCGTCTCATCATTTATTTAACATTTATTTTTCCAGAACTTGGTTCAAGTAAGTTATATTATAATGACGCGAAGATAGCAGCTGCAGATTCTCTTCGTTACTTGTTGTACCCCGCAAGGGTTATTAACGGAAGTTCATAACATTATGTTGTCACTTTAATATTTTATGCGTGACGCCTGTTAATTTCTTTTAATTACGTCATCTGTTTATTTAGGACGCGACGTGAAATCGTACAAATTAATGTCTACATTTGATTCCAACGTACAATTATTTCCAATCAAAGCGTGGTGAACTGGGATTGGTTGAGCCCTCTGATGGTAGTTGTAGTCTTCGGTAGTCATTTAGTCGAAGCGTTCTCGCTGTCATACCCGGAAGTGGACTGCAAAGGCGGGACGATTATTAAAGGGCCGTGTTTAGTTTGACAGTAGGTTGTTTGTGGGCGTGTCCTCGACCTGGCCTGGCTTCTGTTAGTGACAGCTCAGCTTCAGACGATGGGCTGGAGGTTCCAGTTGAAGAGGACCAGAATGTTGTGGGATTTGGGCCTCCTCCTGCCTGCCCTGGTGTTTGGTGGTCTGCTGCACCCTGAGGTAGCGTCTTCTAAGGGCTGCTCATCCTTATTTTAGTATAGTCACTGAAAAAAATAGTTTTGAATGCTTCTTAAAAGTCAATTCGGTTTTATTGGTAAATAGATCATTTTAAAAAAAAGTATAAATATGCATTTCTGTTAATTTGGATGTATTGATTATTAAGTTAAAAATTCACTGCCTGGCATCAGTTCAGTAGTTCAAATGATTTGATGACTCCAAACTAAATAAAAATACATTTTTAAAAAGGCATTTGATAATTTCATCCTTGACATTTTGCATAATTCTGACATGTTATCTTTCATGTAATCTATGTATCAATCAACTTACATTCCCTGGCTGGTCAAAAAAACAAAACTGGCCAAAAATGGCTTTAGAGCTATTTAGCTGCGAAGAAAGTGGTTTCCATATGTCTGTTAAAGGTACTGTGAGGTGATTATCAGAGTTCACCTGGAGCTTGCCTAGAGCTCCTTCAGTAGGATAAATTATTTCCACCACTGTTCTTGTGGCTGCTCTGAGATACCGAAGATCCTTCCTCACTGGGTTTGCGCTGGACTTTTTGTGATTGATACCTGGTTTTCCAGAGTTTCTGTGAAATTTGTAAAGTTTGCAGACATTCATCCTCAGTCGAGGCATAGATGGGTCAGATGTGAGCTTCAGCTGGAGCCACACAAATGAACAGCTGACTCTTGACCCTGTCGGATCCTGCTAACCTTTGCTGGACCCCAGTCCAGGTGAATCTGGGTCTGGACCCTGTCAGATCCCGCTGGCCTCTGCTGGACACTCGGTGACACTGAGGTGGATCTGGATTCCTCGGTATTGGTTGTTGATGAGCTGCTCCAGTCCCCGTGTTGATTCTGTGTGTTTGCTCAGAGGTTCTGGCATCTTGGCTCTCTCTGTGATCAGATTGTAGATGAACCTGTCCCTTAAGAAAACACTGAGGAAGCATGAAACCCTGTCAAATGGTTAAATAACTCATCCAACTTCAGCAAATCTTTGGTCTCAGATCTTCTGCTCAGAGTTTCACATCCTTTAATGATGGACTTTATTTGCATCAGTAAGTCTTTTATTTCAAAGAAGCCAGTTTGTGATCAGATTGTTTCCTCTGCTCAGTTGACGGGAGAACTAGACGACTGTTTCTGTGACGTGGAGAGCATCGACGTCTTCAACAACTTTAAGGTCTTCCCACGGATCAAGAAGCTGACGGAGAAAGATTATTTCAGATACTATAGAGTGAGAACCTTGTCTGTCCCACCATTCAAACCAGTGTTCCCACCTCTGACTTATGTCTTTCATTCTGACCAGGTCAACTTAAAGAGACCTTGTCCCTTCTGGCCCGACGACGGACACTGTTCCATTAAAGACTGTCATGTGGAGCCCTGTCCAGAGGTCACCACATCCATATTTTATAGTCACATAGTTGTCAGTCGCATCACAATTCTGAACTGGTGTCTTTGTTTACAGAGTAAAATCCCTGTGGGCATCAAGTCTGGCAACTACAACAAGGTGAGATTGGTTCTACCCCCTCTGATCAGGCTTTCACTCAGCTGACTCCCCTGTCCTCAGTTAACCAGGAGTTTATGAAACAAATAGCGCATTTTTGAGCAGTTAGACATGAACATGCTGAGAGAAGATTCAGTTACAGGTACAATTCACCAAGGTGACAGAGCCACCCCTGACCCTACAGGCGACGCCCACACCAAAACGGGGGTCGCCATGGAGAAAGAGGCAGCTGAACACACAGTCCCCCTCCCCCCCCATCCCGATTGTCCTGAAAGTTTTTCCATCTGTGCTCTTCTCACCTTAAGTGGGTGTGTGTGTGGGTGAGTGTGAGAGAGCCTTGCTGGCAGCTAGACCTGAACGTTGCGACCTGGCAGCTGTTCCAGTTGCTGTTGCTGTAATAGTAATGCTCTGTTAGCTGCTGATGCTAACAGCCGATCTTCACAGTGGTCACAGAAAAAAGATGCATTAACGTTTAAGCTGTCGGAGAATTTTAATTAAACTTCATATCTCACTTCTCTGATCATTGTTCACATGTAAATATGGTTAAAGGTGTAAAACTCTGTCTTCAGTACTCTCAGGTTGCAAACTTGATGGCAGACATGACAGAGTGTGAACAGGCCAATGAGTTGGGCGCCATCAACAGCACGCTGAGGTACCTGGCCCAGACTGCACTGCTGCATCAGTATTCTTTGGCTTCAACATGAATGGAACTGAGTTGTAGATGTGCCAGATTAATTCCTTTTCAAAGATCATGTTTGGCTGCTGCCAACAGATCAAGGTCTCTCAATATTTCCAACATCTGCCAACAAGTTCTAACATTATGATCATATCTCTCTGAATGTTACAACTTGTTGGCAGATGTTGGAAACAAGTTCAAACATGAATATTTCTCACGTTTTTGCAGACACAATATCTCCATGTTTAAATGTAAAAACATGTTAAAATCATCTTCTGTAAGAAGTCTCTGCTCCTGTCGACTTCTTTCAGCAACCAGAGTAAAGAAGCGTTTGCTGATTGGGCGAGACACGATGACGCCCAGGATCACTTCTGTGAGCTGGATGGTGAGCCTGCCCTCTGACTGATGGTCGACAACATGAACCCTGACCATCATGACGTGTGTGTGTGTGTGTGTGTGTGTGTGTGTGTGTGTGTGTGTGTGTGTGTGTGTGTGTGTGTGTGTGTGTGTGTGTGTGTGTGTGTGTGTGTGTGTGTGTGTGTGTGTGTGTGTGTGTGTGTGTGTGTGTGTGTGTGTGTGTGTGTGTGTGTGTGTGTGTGTGTGTGTGTGTGTGTGTGTGTGTTAGATGAAACCTCACCGGATGCAGAGTACGTGGATCTGCTGTTGAATCCAGAACGTTACACTGGGTACAAGGGTCCTCCAGCCTGGAGGGTCTGGAACAGCATCTATGAGGAGAACTGCTTCAAGTGAGGACACAAACACACACACACTCTCTGAGGTTAATACTAATGGTATTAACTAATGGTGTTAATACTGTTGATGATTGGGTATTGATAAAGCAGTGGTGACAGCTCTGCCAGATGATCTGTCACCATTATGATTGATTATTGATTGCTGTTCCTGGACAGGCCCAGATCAGTGTATCGTCCACTGAACCCTCTGGCTCCGAGCAGAGGTGAGTCTGATCATGATCAATAGATTGTGTGCAGTGCGCAGGTTCTTACCTGTGTTGGCTATTGATCACTAACACCATTGATCTTTGGGAAGCTGCTGATGATCAATCCTCTCTTTTTCTGTTTTCAGGAGATGATAATGGTGAGTCACATTACATTCGAATTAAACTCAGATTGCATTTAGAAGAAGGTGACCTTGGGTTCTTTCACCTTCATTGATGTTGCTCTGTTCTCTGGTTGCAGGAGAAGGTTTCTACAAGTGGCTTGAAGGTAACGTCATGGCTTCTAATTCACAGCTCAAACACCGAAAGCATCTGAACAAGAGACGAGATTTCACATCCATTTTTTGGGAGAAACTTAGTCTTACAAAGACAGTAGTTTAGTTTAATCCAGAAAAATTAAGAATGTGTACTTTCAGTCTGACCCAGTTCAAGTCAAATGTTTGATTCTGGAGTGGTCAACAGGGGGCGCTGCGTTCGCAATATTGGTTGGTATTGGGATGTTGGAAAATGAGTGAGTGTTGCCTGGCAACACTGTCAGCTGACATGATCTCTGTCGTTATGTAGTTGGCTGTTTCTGAAGATGCATTTCGTGTCTGCAGGTCTGTGTTTGGAGAAGCGGGTCTTCTACCGGCTCATCTCCGGCCTCCACAGCAGCATTAACATCCACCTGTGTGGAGATCACCTGCTGGATGGTACGACCCTCTCAAACATCCCACCTATCTAAAGAGCGCTCGAATATCTGACTTTTGCTTCCTCAGAGGGGTGGGGACGTTCAGTTTGGGGTCCAGACCTCCAAGAGTTCAGACGGCGTTTTGACATGGGGGAGACCAAAGGTGAGGGCACACGGCGTCTGAAGAACCTGTACTTCTTGTTCCTGATCGAGCTGCGGGCGCTCTACAAAGTGGTGCCGTACTTTGAGCGAGCGATCGTCGGCCTTTACACAGGAAACAGTCGGGAGGATAGAGCCACCAAAGAGCTGCTGCTGGAGCTGCTCAGCGAGATCAAGTAAGAACCCACAGCAACCTAGGAACCAGCAGCTTGACTTGTGGTTGGTACCAAAGGGCTGAGGTCTGCCGTCATAGCTCTGGAGATTTGGTGGTTGTTGATGAAGCTTTTCCATCACATCTTCATTCCAAACTCTGAATCTAACATCTCTTCGTTTCCCTCAGAGCTTTTCCAATGCACTTTGATGAGAAATCCATGTTTGCTGGACACAAGATGGAGGCCAAGACTCTAAAGGTGAGCTACAGCCTTCCAGTCTGGGCAGTCAGAACCTGCAGGAGATCCACCTGAGGGTTCCTGTTTTCTTCCCTTTCAGGAGGAGTTCCGCCTCCATTTTAAGAACATCTCCAGGATCATGGACTGTGTCGGCTGCAGTAAATGTCGTCTGTGGGGGAAACTGCAGGTGAGCTAAATCCACAGGAGGAGAAGGACAACACAGCTGTCAGGACCTGTGGCGCAGTCAATGCTGATGACTGAGGCCAACGGTTCACCTCAGATGGTTGTGCTGTGTGTCTTGTGCAGATTCAGGGTTTGGGTACAGCGCTGAAGATCCTCTTCTCTGAGAAGGAGATTCAGAAGCTTCCAGAACACAGCCCCTCTAAAGGCTTCCAGCTGACGCGTCAAGAGATTGTGGCCTTAATAAATGCCTTTGGCAGGTAAACTCGCACAGCTGGGCTGTCATCTTCAAATCAGAGGTCTGAGTTATTTTTGAAGTGATGTTTAACGGCAGCAGGAAGAATTTAACGTTTAAAACTGAACAGAACTTTTATTTACTAGCTACACAGAACTTGTTACCACTACAGACATTCAGTGGTTTCTTAACCGAAACACACACACTCTCTGAGGTTAACCACTGATCTTAACTGAAGCTGTGAAGGAAGCAGTGGTTATGTAAATTCTAATTATAAATGATATTATGTTATAAATGGTAATAAAATATAATAATTTGAGAAAAATCCCAAGAACACAGGAAATAATTTCAAACTGATGTGTTTCTGTTAGAGGCGTTAATCTGTGGACAAGCTCTAATGATGAATTAATATCAGGTTGCAGTTAATAGTTTACATTGCAGTGATTAAGATGAGGTCTTATTTGAATAAGAATGTTCCTGTGTTGAGTTATTGAGCTGTGAATGTCCATTCTGTGAATCTCTTTCTTACTTGACTCAAGTCTGAACAATGACTATATTAACTTTATGCTGGACATATTACTGATATTCATTCATCTGACAGAATTAGATGTTACGAATTAAGCTTCTAACTGCACTAAACTAACATTAGTTAAGCTAATTGGATGGATCACACATGACGGGGCAGTCAGGCTTGGTTGCTCTGATGCGCTTTCACAATGTTGAGAATAATATAATAGAACTCCGATTAGGGAGCATAATGATTTAAATATGGGTAATTACAAAGGCCTTACCAGTAGGTTTATGTAGCCACAAACCATCTATTGGCTGAGTTCTAGACATCTCTTTCACCATGTTAGCCTAAGAAAGTGAGTCTTTTTGGGCCCAGTGGAAGCAGGTGACTAACGCCATTTGCAGTACCACCATTTGGCCAGGCGGGTTTACTCTTCAACCTCAGGGGCGCTTCCTGTTTTCAGATCTCTATGATCCATGGTTGTTCCTGTCTGTGGGGGCATGAGTGTCTGCTCCTCACCTGCTCTCTGCCCCTCAGGTTGTCCACCAGTATACACCAACTCCACAACTTCCGCCTGCTGCTGGAGGAGAAGAGGTAACAGCAAGTTACAGGTGGAGCAGCTTGCAGAAGTCTAGCAGAGAAACCAGTGTCAGTTCAACACTGAATCTCTCATCTGTGTCCATAAATAACCTTTATCTAAACAACAATGGCCACCCACATTTTCCTGCAACAAAAATCAATCCAGAATATTCAGCACTTAATCGTAATGACTTCACTTCCTGACTGGATATCAGATTGGTCCACCCTCTCTACAGAAACTCCTCCCTCTTTGGTTTAAGACCCTCCCTCTCTGCAAAAGCCAGTCCCCTTTGTTAAAGATCCCTCTTCTGCACATAAACCACCCCTTCATCTTAAGACCCTGACCCCGCTGTAGAAAACTTCGCGTTTCTGCAGAAGCCTCTCCCTCTTCAATTTTGCACACTCCCTCATTGCTGATGCGCCTCCCTCTTCAGTTTAGAAACCTTCCTCTCCATAGAAGCTCCTCTTCTGGCAGGAAGCCCTCCACCTTCTCTCTGCAGGAGGTTAAAGACCATTTCTGGACATGGTTAATGTGTGTCGTCAGTTTAGCGTGTTTCAATAAAGTTTTGACAGATGTCTGTTTGCACCAAAGATGTTAAAGTCGATCCGTTGTTTGATCATTTCTAATCATTTTGAAGTTAAAATTTTACTGGATTTTGTTTCAGTGTTTCAGAGATGAACGGTAGTCATTCTAAAACTTGATCTAAATCTAAGTGAATAAATCTTTTGAATTTCCAATCTCAGCTTCTTTCTGTCTGGAGCTCGAAAGGTACCATAATCAAGAGTAATTATCTGGGCCAAAATCCATAAATGATCTGTGTTGTGATGATCAGAATATTGATCAGCAGTGAATAAATCTGAAGGTGAGAGGGAGGTCTTCACCTGTTTAATTTGCAGCTCCAGTGCTAATTTCTGTATTGTGCAAGTTAGCTAGTTAGCATCCTGAAAAGCCATCAAAACAAGTGGTTTGCATGATGGGAAATCCACACAAGTTGTGATGATAACATGTTTTATTGCCACAATAAAAACAGTAATTGAACTCATTCATAGGATTTTCTCTAATCCCGAATTCTGGGATTAAAGTGAAACAGTTTGAGTGTATAATCTTGAACAGTGTTTTTATGCTGAAATTTCAACATAAAACAATTCAAATTTGTTGAGAAGTCTTGAGCCATGACCTCTGATGCTGTGATCCCCATCAAACCTGAAGAGAAGGATTATGGGTAGGGTTGGAGCTTCCCGGCGGCAGTCAGATGCTGCTGGTTGATGGTGTGAACAGTGAAGCTGCTGTGGCGGCTGCCCCAATCAGAGAGGCTGGTGGAGACAAGATCCTGTTTACAGAGAAGCTAAAGCTTTAAAAAAAAAAAGAGGCTAAAAAAATGCTTAAGGGTGTCCAGTCACCTCAGCTTTAAATTAGCCAAAGGATAAACAGATTGTTCAATATCACCATTACATTTCTTAATGTTACTGAATTTATCTCCTCTCGGGAGAGCTCATATCTCTACCTTCCAGATGCATTCTGGGTAGGAATGCTCCATGCCAGGTCGTCATCGCTGTCATACCGCCAAGGATTGTCAAAGAAATATCCTCTAGAGGACAGGACATGGTTTGGTATTCCAGTAGCACTCTGTCAATAATTAAACAATCACAGGTCAGTTTTACACTGAAGTGAACATTTTTACTGTACTACTGAATCTTTATTTTATTCCTGTAGTTTCTGCTAATGAGTTTATATGTGCCCATTGATCAATAAGACTACAAACCTACAACCTGAAAGATCAGCTTTTTCAATCTGATGACTGCTGTTCTGAAGAATGTAGGCATGTTTTAGTCACATGACAGTCTCATGTGACCGTGGAGCACTGACCCTTTCCTGTGGAGGTCGTCGGACACGGAAGAAAAAGACCACCAGTGAGGTGGGTAGCAGCTCCCAGATGAACAAGATGACCCCAAACACCACATAACCGCCATCTCCCAGCGAGGACCTCAAGTCTGCCTGGAGAGGTTAAGGTCAAAGTCAGAAAGCCCAAAATGAAGACTGATGAAGGAGAAGACGGACAGCTATATCTCACCTGGTCAGACACGTTGTACCAGTCGTAGTCAAAGGAGTTCATGTTCTCTATATCAAAGAGGGTCAGCACTATCAGGTTATAACCGGCTCGTGACGCGTACAGCATCACCACAGTAATGCCAATTAGAGTCACCCGGCACGCCGAGGTACCCTACGCAAACACACCCATTCTTAATCTGTTTTTCTCACCTAGGGTCTGTTATTTCTATGCCCCACCCACAGTACCTTAGACTCCAGGTAGATGTTGGCCAGCGACATCTTAGTGACTTTGTAGAGGCAGATGGACAGTGAGACAGCACAGAGGACGAAGAGGCTGTCATTGATGGTGACCCTCACCAGAACGATGGTCTTCACATCAGTGGCAGCCGTCTTAACCAACAGGGCGCAGACAAGATTTACTATCAGGAAGAGGAGGCTGATGCCAAAGAAGAGCAGATACAGAGAAAGTCTGGAAGACGAGCAGGAGTTCTGGATCAGCACTGGTCCCAACAGCAGGTTATCTCAGATCCCACTGTGGTGACATTACCTATACTGTAGGAGCACTGGTGACAGCTTGGACTTGGCTTTAAAGTAAACCTGCAGGGGACACAAAGCACAATCACACTATAGAACACAAATAGCATGACCAGAACTAACAAACAGGAATGTTGGACTAGAACTTGTCAGGAGAAGCACAGGAACTTGGAGGATGGTGGGAACAAAAAGCAGTTTGGCAGGGAGCTAATTTCTTGGTAATCTTATTCTGATTGTATGGCCACACCCACAACGATGTCACAGGTTACTGACACACCTACAGCCAACCACCCTAACCCATGAGACAGATGGTTTAAGAAGGCCCAGAAGAACTAGAACCACCAATACCACAATCTGATGTGATCTAAAATGTACCAGTGTTTTCTCCACCATTACCAGTTTCAGATACCATCACCACTCCTACCAGAACTGTTCCAGCTCCGGCCACAGCAGCAGCAGTCAAGCTCCACTAATCCCAATATTACCAGTACCACCAAAACCCATCAAAAGTTCATGCAAACTGAAGAACTCCAAGATCCTGTTTCAGCCATTGCTTTATGAAGTCCCACTTCATCGGAACCTGAAGCAGCAGCAGCAGCAGCAGCAGCCGAGTCAGTACCAACAGGCCCATGTACCAGGACCATTGCTCACCTGTGCACAGTAAAGGTTCATCAGGCCCAGTGTGAAGAACTGCAGGCAGACAGGGAAGCAGAAAAGCAGCCAGAAGGCGAAGGTGGGGAGGGCGCTGGCGGCTCCACAGTCTTTAAAGTAGAAGGAGAAGAGGAGTGCTCGCAGGGCGGCCCACAGCAGGCACAGAAACAGGAATGCTGTTTGGTACCTGAAGCGTTTGTGGCGGTACCGCAAAACCAGCCAGAGCTGAGTGTACACAAAGGTGAACAGCAGCGAGTAGAAGATGGTGTAGGCTACAGTCAGACCCAGCTTTACAGATGGGGGGACAGCCGGTGCCATGGTGGGAAGAGGGGGGAGGTGGGAACTGTTACCGGCACGATGCTGCTCCAGCGTCGCCTTCTCCTCCATCCTTCCCCTGTACCCCACCAACAAGGGGGAGAGAGAGGTGGTAAAAGATGAGGAGAAGAGACAGAGCCGGGCAGATGAGCTACAGACAGAGAGGAGGAAGAGGCAGAGGAGGGAAAGGAGGAGGCGAGGCCCTGCCCCTTCTCTGAAACTACATCTGCTTGCCCGGTATTGGTGGATACTGATCACATGAGCCTGTGAAGGAGAGGATTGGCTGGGCAGGAGGGATAATGCTAATAATTCCAATATGTATTATTAAATAAATATTTTTTTTATATTATTAATATTGTATAATGTTGTAATGTTGAAATATTGTAATGTTGAAACAAAATTAACGTGCAAAATAAAGCATGAAAAGGTGAATTGGAGAATAATTAATTGTAACAGTAATGAAGCAGAACAACCTGTGTGAGCATGTGGAGATTCTGTGGAATCAGTCACACTTCCAGCTCGTCCTCTTCTTCTCCTCTCCCTCTTTTTCTCCTCCTCTTATTTAATTTGTGTAACATCTCCATGGAGGACATAGAACTTGTCACACGGGAGAGGTGGACTGGCACCACTTTTGTACACGTGTGCGACTGTACAATGACACCTGTGTTCTGTTGTCCTTCAGATCAGCTGATCATCTATCAACATTTGATATCCTCCTCAACCCTTTCAAACTTTATTTACAAAGCCTTTTAGAACAGCCAGAGTAGCCCAAATTGCTGTAAAGGAGGATGTACAGTAGAGGAAGTAAAGTCACATAAAAGGTCAAATGGACCAAAGCAGCAATATTAATTCTCTTGTTGATGATTGACTCCGCCCACATCACCTGAGCAACATAGGATAATTAAGAAAAAACCTGAAAAATGATCCAACTGTGAGGGCTCATCCAGGATTTGAATCCAGGACCTCTTGCACCCCAAGCAAGAATCATACCCCATAGAGTAGACCAACGCACCACATGAATTAGTAGCTGTAGTTCCATCATATTCGCTGACAGGGGACGGCGACTCCAGGTGGTGTTGGATCGCAATACCTCTTGTGTGTCACTGCTAATCCGCGTGTTCTTTGAATGAAGACTTCAAGAAGAAAAATGCCAATTTCAAAATTTATTTAGCAAATAGAACCAATTCAAGATACAAATATTACAGAGCTCCGGGCCAGTTCATAACCCTACAATAACAGAGTCAATTGCCAGGGCATGAAGTCTGACCACTTAACTATCCCTTGACCCAGTCTTTTATAGAAACACATATGCAAATTATTGATGCTAATTCAGTCCAATCCAGTCCTTCTTCTTGGATGACCTCGTCCTCTTCTTCCAGTCCCATTGGATGCTGACACAGTTCTTGTTCTCTGTTGCCTCCCAAATGGCCAGTTCAAAGTTCACCTTCTTGCAGAGGAACTTATCAACACCAGTAAACTATGCTGTCATGTTTTACGATGGGGGTTTAACACTTCCAGCCTGACTGTCTCCTGAGATTACAATTGTCTAAACAACAATCCTGTCAAAGGAATGTCTCTGATCTTTATTACACTTGTTAATGATTCTACTATGCCTAACTTCTAAAGTACTTCTAAGAGAAGACAGGAACATATGATGGAACACATGATAACAAGATAAACACAAATTGTCTTCAATCCCCCTTTTGGCCTAGCCTAAGCTTGGTGTGAAATACAGCAGTTCAGTTTCAGTCCATTAGGAAATTGCACCACAAGACCTTTATCTCCGCACAGAATATTTGCTCCTGTCCTCACAAGGAGATCTCGTCTCAACGGGTTGATAGGGCAAGGTGGTGAAATCAAAAAAAGGTGCAACACAGTCTGTCTGGCAAAACGAGTCACTAATGGCACCGAAAACGGTCTCTCCGGTCTCCCCACAAGCTCGACGGTGTCAGGTGAGATCGGCTTCAGTGATAAATTCCATGAGATAGTGGAACACTGCCTGGTACCTCCGGATAGTTGTGATAAGGACAGTCCCTTTGCCAATGACCATACCCTTTGCAGGCGTGACACTGATCTCGGCCTAAGTACCCGCCTATCAAGCCGTATCCCTGCCCGCCTCGTCTCCCACACATGCCTCCCCTTGGACTGACCCAATACGGGTTTATCGGAGCAAAATCTTGTTGCGGACCTAACTGATCTGGCTGCACCTGTCGAGAAAACTGCTGAACCATCTGTTTCTCTTCCTTTTGTTTATCATTAAGCTTTTTCAGTGCCTCATCTAACTGCATTTTTAGGAGCTGTTCCTGCGCTGTCATCACCTCCTCTTTCTTTCCCAGTTGTTTAACTTTAAATGTGTTGATGTGGTGTGAAAGATGTCTCTCCCAGACATCCGCCGTACTGCCTGGAAAATTCTCTTCAGTGGTCATGACTCGATCCACTATGTGGCAAAAGACCTTGAATGGTCATGAGAAACTCAAGTGCAACGTTCTATCCTACCCCCCGCCCTCCCTCAGCTTTATTTAGTTCCTCTTCTCTTCTCTCCTCTCCCTCAGCCTTCTTTAGTTCCTCTCCTCTCCCCCTCTCCTCCCTCAGCCTTCTGTTCCTCTCTTCCTTTCCCCTCCCTTAGTTCCTCTCCTCTCCTTTCCCCCTCTCCTCCCTCAGCCTTCTGTTCCTCTCTTCCTCTTCCTCTCCCCTTCCCTCCTCTCCCCTCTCTCAGCCTTCTTTACTTCCTGTCCTCTCCTCCTCTCCCCTCCCTCAGCCTTCTTTACTTCCTGTCCTGTCCTGTCCTCTCCTCCCTCAGCCTTCTGTTCCTCTCTTCCTCTCCCCTCCCCTCCTCTCCAATCCCTCAGCCTTCTTTAGTTCCTGTCCTGTCCTCTCCTCCCCTCTCGTCCCTCAGCCTTCTTTAGTGCTTCTCCTCTCCTCTCCTCTCCTCCCTCAGCCTTCTTTAGTTCCTCTCCTCTCCTCTCCCCCTCTCCTCCCTCAGCCTTATACTCTACATTAGTTAAAATGTGAATAAACATTTTCACAGAAACTTTTACAGACATTTTAGTTATTTAATGGCTTTTTGAGGAAGAACAGAACCATCATTTTGTAAAATGTGAAGAATTCATCAGCTTTGTTCATCTTTGAGATTAACATCAGAACTAAAGTAAATAACTTTACAAACTTTAAAAACTAAACACAATCATCAGAAAATGCAAAATGATGAATTCATCAATAATATGAGGGATATTCTTGTAAATTGAATATGAGCTTAGTCAGAAAACTTTCATTTCTGATTTTCTCTTATTCAGTATTAAAGTAAAACAGAATTCATTAATTTATAACAGCATTTTTGAGATTTTCTTTGTTCTTAAGGTAATAAGATTTATTTGTTTTTTTCAGTCATTATTTCTTGAAGTACAAACTGATCCAAGGTATAGTTTTCTGTGTCAACTGGACTGTTTTTCTTCTCTTTTGAAGACGTTTCGCCTTCGGAACTGAAGAAGCCTTCTGGGTAGAAGGCGAAACATCTTCAAAAGAGAAGAAAAATAGTCCAGTTGACACGGAAAACTACCTTGGATAACTATGACCTGGCTGATTGAGAATTTACACAGACAAGTACAAACTGACTAATTTGAGTGAAGTTTCTTATCAGCATTTGTTTGGAGACAGATAATCACAGACAATCTGTCAGTGTGAACAAAATCTATTGATTTACACTCCATCAGAGGCAACTGATCACTGGGGATCACTATCAATCTGTCCATTATATTCTGTCAATCACATGCTGACAGCTGTGGGACATATGGACAGAACACGCACACAGACACACTCAGGTCATGTGACCATTAATCTGGATTGAGGAACACTGCAGATTAGGACCTGTTCTGTTTCAGTTGTCTTCTGTCAGTCTACTTGTGGGGTCAATGGTCAGACTGATCACCTGGATCAATGAGCAGATCAATATTGTTAATCTTTTGGATTGTGGTGACAATATAACAGATTGAATTTCATAATTTGATAGTTGAGGAATTTTTTGTTGGAAATGTGCACCTCTGAAGCAGACGGCGGCACTTGGCGTGCAGTTATCACAGTGATCTCCGAGGCCAGACGTGTGATATCATGACGGCACTGTTACACATGTGATTATGTATGTTGACAACAGCCTGTTGATGTTAAATATCACCTATACACACTCAGGTGTTCTCGTCACTCTGCCGCCAAAACACAATGCTATCAGCACTTCCTGTCTGTCCATTACTGCCGTCGTCATGACAAATTTCTCATTCTCAAAAGTTTATTTGATTTGACTAATTTGAAAGTAGGAACGTTCCTCTGAGGAATATTCTCAGATTCTGTTTTTCTGTTCTGTTCCAGATCAACACCAACGGATTTGTGGCGTTTACAGAGCCACCACCGGAGCACGAGTACCTCAGGAAAATGCCGGCCACTTTCAACTGCTGTCTTGCTGGGAGACCTGGACAACAGCGATGGCCGGGGGTCAGTCTACATCAGGCAGGACAGCAGTCCGGAGGTCCTGTGGCAAGCAGGGGAGCACATGGAGTGAGCTTTTCCTGGGAGCAATGAGGCAAAGCCTGTTGACACCTTTGTAATCACCTGGGATAATATAGCTGCTGCAGAGAGCAGTGGGTGAGGCGATGAGCTGGACACTGACGTAAAGATCTCTTCTCTTTCTGCACTTTTCTGAAACTATTATTTTCAACTTCTGGAATGTTTGACTCTTTCTGCTTCACCTTCAGAGGAACACCTTCCAGTTGGTGGTGGCATCCACAAATGACTCCTCCTATGCCATCCTCATGTTCCCTCAGCATGGACTGCAGTTCCTCTCCACAATGCTAGGAGGCGTCCTCAAGACTGGCTTCAATGGAGGTCTGGTGGAGAGTTGGTTTTGGTCCACAAGGCATGGGCTGTACTTCTGTTCCTGCATTAATGAAGACTTGTTCATCAGGAACCTTCCTCAGTACGGATGTGATGATGTCATTCATGCAAAAACAGCAAAAAAACAACATTTTATCCATGATTCTGGTGACGTTTTAACATGATTGCCTTCTTAGGGAAAACTGATAACTGTCATGGTTACTGGTCTAAACCACTGAGCCAGGAATGGGTGGCTCTGGTCCTTGAGACATTTTGTGTCCTACCAGGCTGAAACTGCTTCCACCAAGTTTTCACCAACTTGTGTTTGAGAGCTTAAGTCAAAGATCAAGGTCACTGCTGAGAGGTGGCACTTATCTCCATTGACCTTGTACTTGAAACTTCAGGTTGCCCTCTAGTCAGGAGGTAACAGTAATCAAAAAATGAAACTAAGGAGAAAGAGGCTCTGTCCACATCCATTTAGCTATCCCATAGCCACAGTTACAGCTATAGCTTTGCTGTAACTACAATATGTGGTTGATAGAAACATGTTGCTCATGGTTGAAATCAGGTTTTGCCATGGGAAATAGAGTACGGGCACCATTGTTGAGAATGATGTTGTGTGGTTGAAACATTGAGGTAAACTTTCCTGTTTCTGTGTTTCCACCTAGCAAGACAACGTCGGGGAGGAAAGGAGTTTGGGTCTGAGTCTCCTCGTCCTCCTTCAGCATCACATCCGGAACAGCCTCTGACCTTCATGAGGAAGAAGAGGTAACTAAACCTCCATGAAGAGTGACCATAATTCCAAAGCAGCCTGAACAGGAGATGTTCCGCACAGTCTTCCATCCTCATGTGGTACCAGGAGAACAGCAGGAACTTCCAACTCAGACCCCCACTGTGAACCAAACCAGTGACTCAGAACTACAGAACACTCACAATTGAAGAACTGGTTTACAGAGAACCAGACTAGACTGATAGCACAAACCCTCAGCATGTGACTGCCATGCCCACCTACACTTACTGTCCCAAACCCACGTACTTGGATCCATCTCGTCCAAGTTTCCTTCCCAACCAGTCCCAGGCTGTGATCCCTTCCCAACCTGTAAGTACCATCGGTGAGACCACCGGGCCAAGCCACCTTTCCGTGGAGCCCGTTTCCCAGGACCCTGGTCTGGTGGAGCGGCAGTTCACCGACTCTCAACCAGCACCACATTTCCAGCCCCATCCACCGGGGATTGTGATGGTGGATGAAGATCTGGATGAAAACAGTACGTGTCCTGTGAAGGCCAAACATTGTGGTGATTCAGTGTGGTTCTACATTTTTTTCGTATAGTTTGGAGACCCACGCCCACAACAGACACAAATGTTCCACCTTGGCCAACCGTAAGGATTACAGCAATGGGTACTGCTGCCATTGTAGGCTGGGTTTCTATGGAAACGGGAAGGACTGTGTCACAG
The DNA here is from genome assembly GCF_003711565.1 of Takifugu flavidus. Taxonomy (NCBI): domain Eukaryota; kingdom Metazoa; phylum Chordata; class Actinopteri; order Tetraodontiformes; family Tetraodontidae; genus Takifugu; species Takifugu flavidus. Next base: position 8,168,522 of record NC_079525.1, read on the forward strand.
AAGGTGCATTTGGTGTCCTGGTGCCCACTCTCCTTTAAGTGTAAGTGGTCTGCTGAATCCTGACCCCTCCTGAGAGAAAGAAACGTCGCAGCGTTTCGATCCCCTACCTGTCCGGAGTCTCTGAGAAGTTTAGGAGGATCCTCCAAAAACACGACATACCGGTTCATTTCAAACCCAGCAACACTCTCAGACAGAGGTTAGTACACCCAAAGGACAAGACACCAAGACCCAAACAAAGTAATGTTGTTTATGCTATACAGTGCCAGGAGAAATGCAAGGAACTGTACATTGGGGAAACCAAACAACCTCTCCACAGAAGAATGGCACAACACAGACGCGCCACCTCTTCGGGTCAGGATTCAGCAGTCCACTTACACTTAAAGGAGAGTGGGCACTCCTTCAAGGACAGCCAAGTAAGGATACTGGCCAGAGAAGACCGCTAGTTTGAAAGGGATGTCAAGGAAGCTATCCATGTTAAATTGGAAAAACCATCCTTAAACAGAGGTGGTGGCCTGAGGCACTTCCTATCACCCACATACAATGCAGTCCTCCACTCCTTCCAACAGCAAAACAAACATTCACATCATTCCAGGAGACCTAGTGACTCACCACGTGATCCAGCAGACAAAGGGGAGACACCTCAACAGAAACTAGGTGAACGACCCAACCAATGACCCTGCTAACGACTCTCAGGTGACCACCCAGATCATTAGCATGCAAATTGTCCACAGGGGCTATATATTTTCAAGCTCTCTCCCCAGTGATTTCAGAACTGAAGAAGCCTTCTGGACAGAAGGCGAAACGTCTTCAAGAGAAGAAACCCAGTCCAGTTGACAGAGAAAACTACCTTGCCCACTGATAATGTGAGAAGGAAGATCTGTGATGTTACAGCTGGTCTAAAGGCCAGAGTTCATGTTTCTCTAGTAAAGCTGTGGTTGCTCTTACACACATATGGAGCTGGGCAGAGTCTTGTCTCCATATTTTTGCAGTATCAGTAGAAGCTGTGGGAGGTAGTAATGAGCACTGAGGACACAACAAGCAGGAAAACATTTCAATATTACCAGCATGATTTTCTTTGTCTTAACTCATCATGTGTCAGAGTCCTGATCCTGACCCTCTCCTCAGACCTAGAAAGTCCAGAAGGCATTGCAGTCGATCACGTGTACCGTCTCCTTTTCTGGACCGATTCCCTGCATGACACAGTGGAGGTTTCCCAGCTGAATGGCAGCCAACGCTGTCCTGTTCCACGGGACCTGGTGAACCCACGACCCATCGTCACGAACCTGGTATACGGGTGAGAGTCAGACAAGAACCATCTGACTGGTTTCTATCCTAACTGATTAGTCTAACTGGTTCCATTTCCTTGGTTCAGGCAGCTGTACTGGGCAGACTGGAACAGGGATGGACTTAAGATTGAAATGTCCAACATGGATGGGACAGATCAGACAATCTTGGTGAAAGATGACCTTTGACCTTTACAGGCATCAACTGTGCTGGGCTGATGCAGGTGAGTCTCCATCTTAGACCTCCACTACAGTTCCAGTCCTGTACATCAATCTCAAATCAAATCAATCTTTATTTATATTGCGTCTTATACAATCAAAATTGTTTCAAGGCGCTTTCCAGAATCCCAGGGCCTGACCCCAGACAAGCAACAGTGGCAAGGAAAAACTCCCCTTTAACAGGAAGACACCTTGAGCAGGACCAGGCTCATGTAGGGGGACCCTCCTGCTGATGGCCGGCTGGGTAAAGAGAGAGGAGAAGGGCAAGGACAGGTAGAGGATAGAATAGGTAGGAGAGGAGAGGAGAGGGGTAGAGGAGAGGAGAGGGGTAGAGGAAAGGAGAAGTAGAGTGAAGGGGAGGTAGAGGAGAGGAGAGGAGAAGGAGAAGGAGAGGAGAAGGAGAAGGAGAGGCACAGAGCACAGAAACACACAAAAATACGATATACAATCACTTCAGCGGGGCCAGAGGTCATTATGCAGCTCCGAAGGCGGCGATACCTGTAAATAAATAGAGGGGGGGGAGCAGAAAAACTACACAGGAATCAGCATAACTAGTCTGCTTGATGAGGAGGAGGAAAGGAGAGGAAAGAAGAGGAGAGGAAACCATGACCCAGTGGGGTGACAGAGGCCTGTCAGGTGATCATGTTTCCGGACCCCGGCAGCCTTGGCTTATAGCAGCATAGCTAAGATGTGACCTAATGATTAGAGGATCCCCTAAGTATGATAATCTGTCTGTCTATGATAGTAACTGGAACTACAGAATTAGTAGCAATAAGCTTTTTCAAAGAGGTAGGTTTTAAGTCTGATCTTAAAAGTGGCGATGGAATCAGCCTCCCGTACCTGGACAGGGAGCTGTTTCCATAGCAGGGGGGGCTGGTAGCTATGTTAGGCCCCCCTTTCTACTCCTAGAAACTCTGGGAACCACAAGTAGACCAGCATTCTGAGAGCGGAGCGGTCTATTGGGCTGAAAAGGTATCACTAGCTCCTCCAGGTAGGATGGAGCTAGGCCTCTGAGGACCTTGTAGGTCAGAAGAAGGGTTTTAAAAATTATTCTAAATTTAACGGGCAGCCAATGAAGCGACGCCATTACAGGAGTTATGTGATCTCTTTTGTCAATACCTGTCAGAACTCTGGCTGCAGCATTTTGGATCAACTGGAGGCTTCTTAAAGAGTTGTTTGGACACCCTGATAATAAAGAATTACAATAGTCCAGCCTGGAAGTAACAAAAGCATGAATTAACTTTTCAGCATCATGCCGCGTCAGTAGCTTCCTGATCTTTGAGATGTTCCTCAGGTGAAAATAGGCACTTAATTTAATGTGAGTTGAAGGAGAGATTTTGATCAAAAGTTACTCCGAGATTCCTCACAGAGAGACTAGATGTTAATGAGATACCATCTAGAGTGATCATGTGATCTAATCTATCCCTGAGAGGTTCAGGACCAAACACCATGACCTCAGTTTTTCCTGGGTTAAGGAGGAGGAAATTTCACATTTATGATTAAGGATTCTTCTATCCTCAGAACAAAGTCTTACTATAGCAGATGTCTTTCAGATAATGCTGTAGCTAAGTTTAAGGAAGTGATCCCTGTACTAATCCCAGGACCACCGTGTGTTTCCCCAGGGATCAATCATTATAATCTTAGCCCTGCTGAGGTTGACTCTGTTGCTGAAGGTGCAGCAACCTCACTGAGAATCACGCTTGATTCTGTTGCCCCCCTGAAAAAGAAAATAGTAAATCAGAGGTGTGCCCCCTGGTATAATTGACATATCAGGACCCTCAAGCAGAAAGTGCGAAGACTGGAAAGGAAGTGGCATTCTTGTAAAATAGACAGCTATCATGTAGCCTGGAAAGACTGTCTATTAGTTTACAAAAAGGCCCTTCGCAAGGCTAGAACAGCTTATTTTTCTTCTTTAATTGAGGAAAATAAGAGCAACCCCAGGTTTCACAGTGTCACAGTGTTTTAGATCCACGTATCCCTTCTTCCCTTAGTGGTGAAAACTTCATGAGCTTCTTCACTGATAAAGTTCTAGCTATCAGAGAGCAAGCTAACCAGGCCATCCCAACAACTGGACCATCACCAGATGTGCTGACTGTGGGAACATACAGGTTCTCCAATGAGCCCTTAAACTCCTTCAGCCCTATATATTTTTCGGAGGCGTCTTTGCTAATTCAGAAATCCAAGACCACCACGTGTCTTTTAGATCCCATCCCAACACACTTGTTGAAGGATGTTTTACCCCTGATAGGCAGTTCTATCCTGGACCAGATCAATGGTTCTTTAGTGACAGGTTATGTACCCTGGTCCTACAAGGTGGCAGTGATTAAGCCGTTGCTTAAAAAACCATCACTGGATCCTGATGCATTGGCAAATTATAGGCCGATATCCAACCTTCCTTTTATCTCTAAAGTTCTTGAGAAGGTGGTGGTGACTCAGTTACTGGAGCACCTGCAGAGGAACAGCCTGTTTGAGATGTTTCAGTCAGGCTTTAGAGCTCATCACAGCACAGAAACAGCACTTCTTAAAGTTACTAATGATCTTCTCATAGCTTCAGATCATGGACTGGTCTCTATGCTGGTTCTGCTGGACCTCAGTGCTGCTTTTGATACAGTTGATCATTGGGATTGGGATTAAAGGGACAGCACTAGACTGGTTTTGATCATACTTATCTGATAGATACCCGTTTGCTCATGTCCATGGTACTCCCTCTTCATACAGTAGGGTTAGCCATGGGGTTCCTCAAGGTTCTGTACTTGGACCAATCCTCTTCACCTTGTACATGCTTCCCTCAGGGAACATTATTCGGCAGCATGGGATAAATTTTCATTGTTATGCTGATGACACTCAGCTTTATTTATCCATGAAACCAGAGGAGACAGAGAAGTTAGTGAAGCTCCAGACCTGTCTTAAAGACATAAAGTCCTGGGTGTCTTCAAATTTCCTCCTCCTTAACCCAGGAAAAACTGAGGTCATGGTGTTTGGTCCTGAACCTCTCGGGGATAGATTAGATCATTTGATCACTCTAGATGGTATCTCATTAACATCTAGTCTCTCTGTGTGGAATCTCGGAGTAACTTTTGATCAAAATCTCTCCTTCAACTCACACATTAAATTAGTCTCTAGAAGTGCCTATTTTCACCTGAGGAACATCACAAAGATCAGGAAGCTACTGATGCGGCATGATGCTGAAAAGTTAGTCCATGCATTTGTTACTTCCAGGCTGGACTATTGTAATTCTTTATTATTAGGGTGTCCAAACAACTCTTTAAGAAGCCTCCAGTTGATCCAAAATGCTGCAGCCAGAGTTCTGACAGGTATTGACAAAAGAGATCACATAACTCCTGTAATGGCGTTGCTTCATTGGCTGCCCGTTAAATTTAGAATTATTTTTAAAACCCTTCTTTTGACCTACAAGGTCCTCAGAGGCCTAGCTCCATCCTATTTGGAGGAGCTAGCATTTGGGCTTTTTGAGTTCCTGCGCATACCCTTTGGCCTGAAGGAGGCAGCGCAGACCTTTCAGCGGTTGATGGACGCGGTATTGCGTGGCCTCACCTTTGTGTTCATCTATTTGGACGACATTTTGGTAGCGAGTCCATCGGTAGACGAGCACCTGACCCACCTTGGGCAGGTTTTTCAGCGACTGGCAGATTGTGGCCTGATCGTGAACCCGGCGAAATGCCAGTTTGGTCTGCCGGTGATTGATTTCTTGGGCCACCGCATTTCTTCCCAGGGTGCTGTTCCGTTGCCATCCAAGGTGCAAGCGGTGGCAGAATTTCCTCGTCTGGTCTCCATTAAGGCTCTGCAGGAGTTCTTGGGGATGGTGAATTTTTATAACCGTTTTCTCCCCAGGGCAGCCCACCTCCTGCAGCCACTGTATGAGGCCCTATGGATGAAGAGGGCTACTGATCAGGTTGACTGGACTACCGAGCGGGTCCAGGCTTTTGACGGGGCCAAGTCTGCCTTGGCCAACGCCACACTGTTGGCCCATCCGGCACCTCGTGCGGCCATTGCTTTGACGACTGACGCGTCAGATGTGGCCGTCGGGGCGGTGGTTGAACAGAATGTGGGTGGTGCATGGCAGCCTCTCGCGTTTTTCAGAAGCAAGCTACGGGACAATGAGCGAAAGTACAGCGTTTTTGACCGGGAGTTACTCGCATTGTACCTCGCGTCATTTTCATTTTCTACTCGTGGGCCGGTCTTTCACGGCTTATGTTGACCACAAACCTCTGACATTCGCTATATCAAAGGTTTCGGAGCCTTGGTCTGCGCGTCAGCAGCGTCACCTGGCGGCAGTCTCAGAGTTCACGACTGACATTCGGCATGTAGCTGGAAAAGCTAACCCGGTGGCCGATTGTCTGTCGCGGGTGCTGATTTGTCCTGTGCACCTAGGGCTGGATTTCTCTGACATGGCGGCCGACCAGTCTGGGGACCCGGAGATACGGGCTCTTGAGTCCACCGGTACGGGCTTGAAGCTGGAGAAAGCTGTAGTACAGGATGGTGGTCCTACCCTCCTTTGCGACGTTTCCACTGGTCGTTCCCGACCTGTGGTCCCGGTGGCCTGGCGCTGCAGGGTCTTTGATATGGTCCACTCCCTCTCACACCCAGGGGCTTGTGCGTCGGTGAAACTGGTGAGTGCCAAGTTTGTCTGGCCTGGCCTTTGCAAAGAGGTCAGGGAATAGGCGGCAGCCTGTGTGGCGTGTCAGCGTGCTAAGGTTCACCAGCACACCAAGGCACCCCTTGAGCCTTTCGCGATTCCAGCCAGACGGTTCGACCACGTGAACGTGGACCTGGTGGGACCCTTACCTCCATCCCACGGGTACACCTATCTGCTCACTATGGTGGATCGGACAACCAGGTGGCCGGAGGTGGTTCCTCTTTCCTCCACGACATCGGCAGACGTCGCTCGAGCATTTCTTTCTGCTTGGGTCGCACGTTTCGGCTCCCCTTCCGACATTACTTCTGACAGGGGACCTCAGTTTGTTTCGGAACTCTGGTCATCTATGGCGAGGTCATTGGGCACACAGGTTCACCGTACCACCGCGTACCATCATCAGGCTAACAGGCTATGTGAACGCTTTTACCGTTCACTCAAGGCTACATTGCGTGCCGCGCTTTCGGATGACAGCTGGGTGGATCGTTTACTTTGGGTGATGCTCGGTTTGCGTTCAGCTCCTAAAGAGGATTTGGATGCTTCACCTGCGGAATTGGTCCTGGGGCAACCGCTTCGTGTTCCAGGGGAATTTCTGCCGGAAAGTGCACCTCATTGTAACTTTCCTGCCAGAGGTTCCTTTTTGGCTGGGCCCGCTCTCGCTCCATCCCCCGTGCTCCACTGTTTTCCTCGGTCGCTTGTTCCAACGGACTTGGCATCGGCTCGCTTCGTTTTCGTGCGACATGACGCCCACCGGTCACCCCTTCGCCCTCCATACGACGGCCCATTCTGGGTGCTCGAGACGGGGGCGAAGAGTTTCGTGCTCGATATGGGTGGTCGGGCGGAGCGGGTCACATTGGATAGGCTGAAGCCGGCGCATTTGCTGGTTGGGCAGGATGTGTTGCCGGCTCAGGTCCCCCGTCTGGCCCATCCTCCTAGGGTCCAGAACGTCCCCTCTGATGATCTTTGTTCTAATTTACAGCCTGCTGTGGACTTTGTTTCTCCTGCCTGCGACTCATCTGCGTTTCCAGAAGAGGGGCACCGCAGCCATTATGGCAGGTTGATTAAACCCCCTGTCAGGGACTGATGTGTAAAGTTTTTATTTTATATTCTGTTCCCTCTTTCTGCTGTTTCCCTTCTGGGTGTTCGGGGGCTGTGTGGCGGACACATAGGGGTGTATCTCACACCCAGGTGATGCATGGGGTGATGGGCGTGGTTAGCCCTTGATTAGAAGCACTGTTCGAAGCGCCATTCGGTATTGTCTGGTGGATGCGGAATAAAGACGTTAAAACCATCTGCTCAGTCTGAGTCTTTCCTCGTCCTGCCACACCAATCCCTTTTCCCATCTTGAGTCTTCGTATGATTCCAACAGCATTCAAATGACTTTTCTGCTGAATGTGTCGCTTGAGGTGGTCCAGCTTCCATTTTGTCCATATTTTTCCATCGGAAAACTCGCTTACAACTTTAGCTTCGCTGCATGTTTTGCAGAGCAGACCTTTCTCACTCGAAAAAGAAAAGATCTCACCCAGTTTCACCGCTTGTTCTTCTATTTGCACATACTCCGACAGCCATTCCAACTTAAAAGAACCGCAGTTCTTTTTTACTTTGGTTTGGGGAGTCGACGTATCACATTCACTGCCCGCTCGTTTCACCATGATAAGAGGTTAGCATTAGCGTCACTTAACTCTGCCGCACTGTACATGCGCAAGTACTGTCAATGCCGTGATTGGCTGCGTAGCGTAATTGCATCGTATCGTATCGTATGATTGGCTGGACACCTGTCACCTGTCACTCACTGAATTACACAGCAAAATGATACAGAAAAAAAGTTATATATCTAATTCATTTGCAGTGCGTTCACTGCGCTGGATAGGCTTTCTTGTGCGCTGAGAGTGTGCGACCAGTGCGCAATTGTGCAGCTTAGAGGGAACATTGGTTAGAACCAAACTCAGACTACTGTTGCAGGACAACGGCTTCAGGGAATTTATGGAAGCTAAATTTTCCCGAATGCTTTACTTAAAGATGACGTTTCTTTTCAAAAACCGATGGAGGGTTCGCACCCATGGGTGTAGTCTAACTGGGTCCAAATAGATTTATTTTAAAATCACTGCTGCTTAGGTAGTTCTGGAAATATATTTAAATATTTTAGTGAGAAAGGATGAAAAAACTAAAAACAGTATTTCACTTTGAGCCTGAAGATTAAAAATCTTGTAGGTAAATTTAGATTTATTCTGTAAAAGTTTAGCATCGTTGTAACTTTATTTTTTGGGCACAGGTGGTATTCGCAGATAACCTGAATAGTTTCGAGGAATTCGGTGAAGAAAAAGGTTCTCAAATAATCAAAACATTTCAAATTTGTTTCTATTTAATGATTAAATTGTTTTCAAGATATTCATTTTGGACAAAAGTATCAGGTGTCCAAAGAAATAATATTCTATAATATATATAATATTCTGTATTTGCTTTTGTTTGAATACACCATCTAATTGATGGATTTTTACCATTTATCTTGTAAATCTGATTTTTACTTTTCTGATATCTCATATTTGACTTTCATAAGAACAAGTTTGTAGGTTTTTTTCAGTTTCTGTTATTTCAGAGAAAATGTTTTAAACCAGACAATTTGGTTGTCAGTTTTACTCTAAACTGAAAGTTCTGGTACTAAATACATTATTTTCAAACACTGACATTGATCCGAGTTTCATTTTATTCTGCTGGACCCGAAATGAGCCGAGACGCAACACTAAACCACTAAAGTCCGGACTGGTTTTCCTCAAGGACGTTTCTTGGTTCTGAATCCAGTTCAGATTCAGACAGTTCGTTGGTGGGTCAGGGCCAGCGGACCACAACCTGATCTCCATCCTCTACAGAGTAGAAGTGCAGAGTCTTCATATCTCTGTCCAGGTGGAACTCTGTTCCTGAAACCTGCAAACACACCAGCCCAGTGTCAGCCTGTGGGCGGAGTCACAACTGACTCCCACATCTACATAATACTGGATACATGGGGGGTCACCAAGGCAACGGCAGCCATCACGCACTTTGGAGCTGATGTAGGTGAGCCTCAGATCATGGAGAGGAACCTTCAGCAGCCGATGTAGGAGGACCTTCACCATCCGAACCTCCATCGTCACTACAGGACAGACATCACACAGTCAGTCCTCCTCTAATCACTCATTCACCATCTGTTCATCCATCATTCTTCTTTACCTGGCAGTTGTTTCTTGATGGGTTCCCTCTCCATATTGTCAGGAAACACAAAGGTGATCTCTGTTCCACAACAACACACTGGTGTTTTTACAGAACCTTTGTGTAAATCTACAACAACTGCTAGAAAACACTTAGAGGGCTCAGACCTCCGCCAAGCAGCTCATGTCCCCTCATACTGAGCTTCACAGCTGTAGTACAGCGTGCATACAGGCAGGTTACATAACAGTTGGTTGCTTTATGATCAAAGCCCCTTGACTTACTGATCAGCAGATTCTTCAAAGTAGGAGGCTTCCACTTCTTTAGCTCTCCTTCTTCTGGAGCACCATACTCTGAAACACAGTTGTCTTCATCACCATCATCACCATCTTCATCATCATTATGGGCGTGACTTACTGTTAATGAGACTCAAGAAGCGAGGGTGCTGAAGTATGAACTCGCCACTGATCTGACTCCGCCCACCTGCCTTCAGCCACTCCTCTCCAAACATTTTAATATAGTCGAGCTCTGCCCCCCTTCTGATCTCAGGGCTGATCTGATGGAAATCATGGCAACAATTTATGAATATACAGTATATATGTACACACACACACACACACACACACACACACACACACACACACACACACACACACACACACACACACACACCAGGTTCACCTCAGTTCGGTTGAGGAACTCCAGTTTTTCTAATCTGGCGATGATCAGCTGATTGGTTGTACTGGGGTTCTGGTCATAGCTCACCAGCTGGTTTCTGAAGCAGTGGAGCTTCACCAAACTGGGCAGCTTGGCTAGTTCATCCACCACACACCACTGAGGCAGTACTCAAGAAGGGGGGGGGGGGCGAGGGAGATGAGAGGAGAGGAGATATTTAAAAAATACTTTTATTTACATATTCCAGTTTACACTGTCAATACGAAGATATAAGAGACATGTTAAAATTTAAAATCAAATAATTTTCTGAACACAGGATATCTTTCACTCCCCAGATTTCTACAAAAATCTCAATTTGTTCAGTCAGTTTATAAAAACTAAATTCCACCCTGAGCCGAGCTGCCAACAGTCCAATCATCATGGTCACCATGTCCCCTGACCCCTAACCTCTCACCTGGTTCCTCCTGGTCTTCGAGATGGCTAATTTAGCTGTCCTTAAAATGAAATTAACCAACTGGTGTACAGCCTTCCTCTTAGCACAGTAGTGGGGACCAAAAAAAAAGATTGAAGGAGAAACCCTCACCTAACCCATGAAACCACCTATGAAGCTGTCCAAACAGCCCCTCCAGTCTCGGACGCTGGACAAAGAAGTGGTAAATGGTCTCTGACTGGGGGCAGCAATCCCCATCTCCTGTGCTAGGATCAAGGTGTACCTTTTGTAGCTATGGTCCCGTGTACAATCCTTCAATGGAGGTCTCCTGTCTGTTTGTCAAGAGGTTTGTACAGGGACTGTCAACAACCCCCCCGGGGAAGATCGCACGCCAAAAAACACAGTCCACCTCTACGCCTTCAGCCCTGCCAGGGAGTGCAAGTTTGTATCCTTAATGGCTAAGAGGTAGAGATCCTTCTTCCCAACACTCTCAAAGTTTAGAGACACAGAGGTCCTCAGGGACAGCAAGCCATTCTCCTCAGGCTGCCACTGTCCCACAACTGGACAGACAGCCAAGGACGGAAAAACATGCTCGCATTCATTGTCCCATAAATCAGATAGAGAAGGATCCAAGACAAACACTTAGGGATTCTGGCAGGGAAGCACAAACCTTCACCAACAACAAGCATCATTGTAGAACAAACCCAAAAGTGACAAAAACATCCCCAAAACCAAAAGCTCTTAAGGTGGAAAAAAGAAAACCGTCATCGACCCTGTAAAACATCTTCTCCTGGTCTAAAGAAAACACCCCAACATCAATGCTGTACAATTTACAAATGTCAAACAAATCTCTCATTAAAAGGGGTTGTCCATAATGGATCTGTCCGGAACACAAGATGACTGGTCTCTGTGGACGACTAGATTGAGGAAGTTCTTAAGTCCATTGGGGAGCACCTTTGAAAGATGTTTATAGTCTACGCAGAGCACGTAACAGGCTTCCAGTTCTTTAACAGGGCCAAGTCTCCTTTCTTTGGGATTAGAGACAGAACCGTATTCCGACAGGATGTTGGTAAAAGACCCATCTGAGTGCACTCCTGTAGCACCTCCCACAGGTCAGCACCCAGACACCTCCAGAAATGTTTATAAAAGTCAGTGGACAGTCCATCCAGTCCTGGAGCCTGACCATATGCCATCTGTCCTTCTGCAGTAGTACAGTAAGTTCCTCCAAGGAAATATTAGCATACAGGGTAGCTCGGCCCCTGTGGATCAACCGAGGAAGCCCCGCTATAATCCTCTGCCCTGTAGAAGCCCGCAGCGTGCCTCCTCATCTCACCGTGGTTGGTTGTTACAATCCCAGCAGGAAGGCAGCAACAGAGCATCTGTTTTGTCCATTAAACAGACCTCTTCAGATTAAAAAAGAAGATGGGAGCATCCACCTCCCTGATCTTGGTGAACCTTGACCTCACCAAAGCCTTTTTCACCCTTTCCAGTGAAAATATGCTCAGTTCCTGCTTCTTCTGTTTCAGTGTGTGACCCTCTGTGCTGTTGTGTATGCAAAGACTGTCTTCCAGATCTCTGATTTCTCCTTCCAATTGTTCTATGGTTTGTTTGACCCGTGTGGTTGAGTGACTAGTGTACTGCTGACAGAACACTCTGATGTGTGCTTTATCCACCTCCCACCACTGACTAAAACACTCAAAGTCCCCTCCCTCTCCACATTCCTCAGAACACCTCAAACCAGTGGCTAAACTCAGTGTCCTGAAGCAGCTTCACATTGAAGTGTCAGTAAGAGCTGCATTTGGGTGTTTGTCCGATATGGAAGTCGAAGGTGATCAAGATCAGATGATCAGTGAAATCAACCGGATAAATGTGACTGTTCAGTAATCTATTACAAAAACCCTGTGACAGGTAGATCCAGTCCAGTCGGGCTGCACTAATAACCCTATCATCCATGTGTACTGCATGATGATGTTTTACCCTCCAAATATCTACCGCCTCCAGCTCTGCTCCCAACCTAGACAACACAGCAGGAGACTGGAGATGAGGTTCCTGTCCTATCCTGTCCAGTGTGATGTCTGTGGTGCAGTTTCAGTCACCCCTCCACAACTACATACTCATCTTGAGCACACTGCTCCACAAACCATGGGACCTTCTGGAAGAGGTCCAGTTTGTCTGGACCCTGATTGGGAACGTAGATGGATAGCAGACAGAAGGTGAAGCCCTGAAACTCAGCTCTGACAATGATCTCTCGTGGAGGTGACTCTAATGTCCAGCCCTGGAGAGATCAGAGTGGCTACACCTGCAGACAGGTTGGTGGCGTCATGCAGCCTATACAGACCTCTCCACCACAGACCCCAGTCTACCTCATTATCTCCATCGCTATGGGTCTCTTGGAGGAAAATGATGGTTAGTTTCTTCTGAGAGACCAAACTAGAGCCCTCTTATGTGGATACCTCTGACTGTTCATATTTAAAGATGCTACCCTGTGCTTGTTCATACAAGGCAGAAAAGAAGTGAAAAGAAATTTTTGGAGCAGCAGAAGTAACAAGCTGTGCATTAATCTTTATCATTATCATCATCATCATCATTGTGAGCTCTTAGCATTTTTAACCCTTTTCCTTATATGATCTCTAGCATCTTTCTTATAGCAGTGTTATGATTCTTCAAACAGAACCATTTCCTTTCATCAAGGAGGTTGACTCCCACAACTTTCTGTAAAGTTAGCACTTTTCAAGAATTTCTCTGGATCTGAGAAATAATCAGTCGCCTTCACAAAGTGGCCAAAGGTTTAATCCAGGAAGCTGTTAATGTGTTCCAGGGTGTACAGGTTCCCACTAAGTGATTGGGAGTCTAAAGATAAAGATACACATTCAGAGTCGGAGTCATAGTCCATCACCTCCTCCTCACCAACAATGCATCACAACTGGCTTATCTTTGAGCTGTACACCACCAGCCTGACTTTGGTCATTACTGACCTTCCTCAGCTCCGGTCTGTTCCTGCTCTTCTGCTCCTGTCTGTTACTCCTCCTCTGTTGTTCCTGCCTGAAACTCCTCTGTCCGAACCTCCTCTGTTACTACTATATGAACTTCTTTCCCTGCTGCTCCTATCTGAACTTTAACTCTTGTCTGAACCTTCACTCCTGTTACTCCTGTCTGAACCCCCTCTGCTGTTCCTGCCCTAAACACGGCTGAACAGTCACCATCTGCTTCTTGTTCCTCTGGCTGTCTTTGCACGTGTCTGCTGGAACCCTCTCCTGCAACAGGCTCAGTCAGAGGAGCCGACCCGCTCCGATGAACAGGGGTTGCTGCTGCCTTGCCACCACCGCTGCTTGGCAAGTTGACACGGCTTGACATTGCGCCGGTGCGAATGCGCTTATCAGTGGGTTTGTGAGGACAAGCAACCCGCTGGTGTCCCACATTCCCGGACTGAAAACACCTCATATTACCATTGCTAGCATACACCATATAGTTTTCCTCTCAATGCCTCACCTTAAAAGACACATCTATCATTTGTGTTGAACAGTTAAGGAACACTCTTTGTCGCTCTTACAGCCCAGACCGACGGTCCTGAGACCACTTGCCATCTTCCCGAAGCCCTGCAGCTCCTGCAGCAGGGATAAAGAGGGGAACACCGGAGATGGTGATCTGAGTGGAGGGCACAGCGAGCAGGGAAACCTGCAGGTACTCACCATTCAGAATCACCCCACTTGCCAACAAATCAGCCACCAATCACACCTTTATAACAAACACCACCATTCCTGTATTCTTCCTGGAGGCGTAGGACAGGTTCGAAAGTCCTGCAGCCAAGAGAACCTCCTCCACTGGCATCGATGGGTTGTTTGACCCCGCACCCCAAAGAGAGGGTGTCTCTGAGGATGCCATCCCTGTAAAGCATGGCAAACCTTCTGCCAAAGTACACTAAACGACCCAGCAACAACCACGCAGATTATAGTTCAGACACACAGCGAAGAGAATAGAGAAATACATTCAGAAAAACTAAAAATCTCAGCAAAGTCACCAAGCTCTCCAACAAACTCCCAGCATGCATGCACTCGGAGAGGTTTTTGGAGAGGAGAGATCGAATCGGATTGGAGGGGATCGGAGGAGAGGAGAGGAGAGGAGAGGAGAGGAGAGGAGAGGAGAGAGGAGAGGAGAGGAGAGGAGAGGAGAGGAGGAGAGGAGAGGAGAGGAGAGGAGAGGAGAGGAGAGGAGAGGACTCACCTGACTGATGTTGTTGTTGTTCAGATTCAAATCTGTCAGTGCTGGAAACATGGAGGTCTGACATCCTGCAGAGAAAAATCAAATGTACAGTGTGAGTGTGTTTGTGAGTGGGTATGTGTGTGTTCTTCTACTTGCTACATACCGTACCAAAACACTCGTTTACTAGTAAAGTGAGGACATTTTGTCTGGTCCTCACAACAAGGCCTGTTTGAGGGTTAAGACCTGGTTTTAAGGTTGAACTTCGAATTTGGGTTAGGTCAGGGATCAGAGGTCAGGGGCTGGGTACGCAATGTATCTATGAAAGTACTCATAAAAAAATAAATACAAGGATGTGGGTGTGTGTGATGTCAGTTTTTAAATATTTACCAGGCCTGGTGTCTTCAAATTGCAGGTTTGACAGACCAGTTTTGGACAAGTCCAGTGTCTCTAATCTAAAATAAATACAAACAGCAGAAATGTCAATTTAATGCTGAAGGGGAAGGTGAGGCGGGATGAGGGTGAGGCTAGAGCGAGACGGGGGCATTAGCTATTCTGAAGTTATTACCTGCACAGAGAGGCTAAGGTGTTCACGGTGTGGTGCACTAACGGGTTTCCAGACAGAGTCAGGCTCTTCAGGGACTGCAGGACACCGTCAGGCCTTCAAAAGAAAAGTCACATGACGTCCGCCCCCCACTCACACACACTCACATAGAGAGCCTCACCTCTGCAGCTCTGTGATGTTGTTGTTCAACAAATCCAACTCTTCCAGCTGTGGCCACATGGGGGCGCACTCGAGAACCTGAGCACAGTAAAAAACACGGCAATGAAGAAGAACCAAAGAGGTGTTCACTGAGCTCCAAGATGGCTGCCACTTCATTTCAATGAAAATTGCTCACCCAACATAAGTTTTTGACTTGGTGGAGTAGTGTCAACTAGTAGGGGCTACATGTATAAACTGTTCACCTGATTTGGATGTAAATTAAAGCTGAGAGTCTGCAGCTGGTCTGTGTTTCATTTTAAATCGATTTTGCTGGTTTAGAGACAGGACAAGGGGGCGATGATGTGCCAACCTTTATGGACCTGACTGTATCAGCCAGAAAAACATGACTTTAGGACTTTAGGAATGAAAGTTAACGACTCCCCCAAAAATGTGACCCCATAATAATCAACGACCCAAAGTCAGCTTTTTCAAACATTTAAACATATTTATGCTGCTTTTTAGGTTTTTGCTACACTTATTTTTTCATGTTATTTGTGATGTTATAGATACATTTATAAACATTAATTCATAATGATTTATTTAAAGATGGAAATGTTCTAATGAATTGCTAAATTATGTGACCATCGTTATTAAAATATAATACAATTTTTTTCTATTTATCAGGATGTTTTCAGTGTTTAACTAAATGTGTCTCTTTGATGCTGCCTCACCTGCAGCCAGGTGAGGTCACAGCCAACAAGGGAGAGGACAGAGAGGTGATGGAAGGCAGGGTGAAGAGCAGCTGGTTCAGCTGGTAAAGAAAGTCTGTTGTAACTGAAAATGCATAAAAAATGAGATGAAGATCATACACACTGACACATTCACATAAGCTCAAACTGACACACAGACACACCTGAGCATGAGTGTCTGCAGTTTCTCCAGCTGCAGACAGATGGCGCCCACATCATCCCAGCAGGACAGCAGAGACTTGGACATGTCCAACCAGGTCACATCTGATCACAGCTGTTAAATCGTAGCTGCCACTATTGTTTGGTTTCATTCTAATAAAGTTTCACTTCCTGTGGTTGGAATTGTAATGAAAGTCCAGGATGGCCCTGAGAGTTCTGGCGGCTCTACTGAAGGATACTGGGTGTTAATTTCCGAACAGCTCCTTTTTGCCCCGGACCGTTGACTCCAGACTGTCCAAGGAGCACTGAGGAAAGATCTTCAAAACTGTGAAAACAGACAAAGACACACACACACCAAGACATGGTTGGGGTTCTGATCTGTGTGACCTGACAGGAATGATGGCGGTGGATGGATCCGTCACTGTTTGTTAAACACTGTCTTCCAATCATATGTGAGAATGGTGAAGTCACTTGCAGAAAGACAGATGAACCAACAGTGACAGGCTTCACACCTGCGCTCCTTGATTCTCCACTCGATAGTGCTGTTGGCCTCACTGGGAAAGTCGGCATTCGTTTTGTACTCCTGTCGCACCGCTGTCACGTAGTCCACGCCGAAGGAGACCTTTGCAGGCCGGACAAAGGAGCCACCATGCTGATGTCTGAAAAGATCACAAATGGGACATCATCATCACCGTCATGTCAACAATACGCCACCAACAACATTAAAATCACACCAGACTTGGAGGGCTGCTGCCACTCATGACTACCTGTGAGGGACAGATCTGGAGGCTCGACATTAATGTCCACTTCAACCTGACAATGTTCTCACCATTTCTTTCTAACTCACAATAAAGAAATGGGAAAACTTGGAATCAAGACCACTCTGTGTAACTGTGTGCTGGAATTCTTAACAGAGAGGCCACAGAGTGTACGGGCTGGCAGCAACACCTCCAAGATAGTCATGCTGAGCACAGGGGCACCATAAGGATATGTGCTCAGCCCACTGCTCTTCACCCTGCTTCACGACTGCACACCCAGCTACTACACCAATCACATCATCAAATTTGTAGATGATACAACTGTGGTGGGCCTCATCACCAACAACAATGAGACAGCCTACTGTCACACTCTGCTCCAGCCCATGGACTCAGTTCTTTTCCACTCCCCTGCTCACACCACACCCTCTGATCACACACCTGCTCTCAGTCACTGATCACACACCTGCCCTCACTCATCAATCAGTTCACCTACCAGTATATATTCTCCAGCCTCACACTCACTCGGTGCCAGATTGTCTCTGCTATGCATGACCTTCCAGCGTTTACCTGCCTGTCTTCCCGGAATCGACCCTGCCTGTTTACGACCTGCCTGTTCTGCCTGACCCCTGGTAAATTAACCCTGTCTTCTGTTTTGACCACGAGCTCAGCCAGTCTCCCTCTGGATTGTTTGCCTGATTCTGCCTGCCTCCCGGTTACTGACTTTTTGCCTGCCTCGACCAAGTCCACTGCCCCGCTCTCGAACTGTCCGTTGTTTGCCAGATTGCAGTTAATAAACCTGTTAACTGATCATCAGTTCTTTGCCTGTTGTGTACTGCACTTGGGTCCATACCATACCCGTCACAGTACAATCTGGCCAGTCATGGACCCAGCAGAACCCCCGTCACCACGGGATCGGTTTGAAAGAATCGAGGGAGTGCTCATGCTTCATGAGCAGCGGTAGGGGGAGGCGGCTGCCCATGCCCGACAAGCTGCAGAGGCCCAAGCCAGGGCCATCACAGCCCTCACAGCTCAACTACAACAGCTGACCTCCACCCTTTCCTCTCCAGAGGCCACAGTCTCTGCACCCGCACCTCCACCTCCTGCTCCCGTTCCAGCACTGCCGAGGATGATATCAGAACCCCGGCTGGGGGCCCCAGAGCGCTACAATGGGGATCCCAAGCTCTGTCGTCCCTTCCTGACTTCCTGTTCTCTACTCTTCAGTCTGCAGCCACACACATTTGCCACAAAGGGAGCCAAGGTGGCATACGTTATCAGCAACCTGACAAGAAGAGCTCTCCTCTGGGGAACTGCAGAGTGGGAGAGGCAGACTCCTGCCTGTGCTTCATTCCGGGCCTTCTCAGAGGAGCTGCGCAAGGTCTTCGGGCTGGGAGCTGCGGGTCCAGATGGCACTTCGGAGCTCCTCTCCATACGGCAGGGGAATCAGTCCGTGGCAGATTACTCCATCGACTTCCGGACCAAGGCTCGTCAGAGTGACTGGAACCTGGCTGCACTCCGGGATGCCTTTCTGCATGGTTTAGCAGAATATATCAAGGACGAACTGGTTTCTTACCCTCTACCTGCCTCACTGGATGAACTCATCGAGCTCAGCACTCGACTGGATCTCCGTGTCAGGGCCCGAAGAAGAGAAAGGAGACAGAACCCCGCACCGTCCATGGCAGCTCACTGCCTGAATTTCCCCTCCGCTTCGGCCCCTGTTCCTGCTGACCCAGAACCGATGCAACTGGGTCGCACCAGACTCACACCAGAGGAGCGTCAGCGTCGCCAGAGGGGGAACCTCTGTATGTACTGCGGGCAACGTGGACATTTTATCTCTCTCTGTCCGTTAAAAGGCAGAGCTCACCAGTAAATGGGGAAGTCCTGGTGAGTCATGTGGGAGTAAAATCTTCCCCTCAGATTAAACGCCCCGTTTTTCTAGCCAAGCTTCTTCTCGCCGATGACTGTCACACCCTGGCCACCTTCACTGGTTCCGATGGCAATGTTATGGACGAGGGGTTGGCCATGCAACTCGGGCTAGAGAGGATTCCCCTCAACCCACCGATTCCTGCCAGGGCCATGGATGGTCATCTTCTGGGCAGTTGCCCACCAGACTGCCCCTGTTCACATGCTGATTTCTGGTAACCATCATGAGACCATCCAGTTTCTTCTCCTGCCCTCATCCAACATTCCTCTGATCCTGGGCTTTTCATGGCTCCGCAAACACAACCCGCATGTCGACTGGACCACAGCCACTATCCCCAGCTGGAGCGGCTTCTGCCACCAGGTCTGCCTTCGGGATGCATCAATGCCGCACCAGACTACGCTTCCCAGCACCTGCCTGGACCTGGCCAGAGTCCCTGCTGAGTACCACGACCTCAGGGAGGTGTTCAGTAAAACCAGAGCTACCTCGCTGCCCCCCCACCGCCCTTACGACTGCGGTATTGATCTGAAGCCTGGCACGTCACCTCCTAAGGGGCGCCTCTACTCTCTGTCTGGTCCAGAGTGGGAGGCCATGGAGAGCTATATTAATGACTCCCTGGCTGCAGGAATCATACGCCCTTCTTCATCCCCTGCAGGGGCAGGATTCTTTGTGGACAAGGACAAGACCCTGCGCCCTTGCATCGATTACCGGGGTCTCAACGACATCACAATCAAGAACCGGTACCCCCTACCACTCATTTCCTCTACCTATGAGCTACTTCAAGGGGCCAAGATCTTCACCAAGCTTGACCTTCGTAATGCCTACCACCTCGTACGCATCAGGGAGGGGGACGAGTGGAAGACGGCCTTCAACACCCCCACTGGCCATTATGAATATTTGGTGATGCCATTCGGTCTCACCAATGCCCCCGCTGTCTTCCAAGCCTTGGTGAATGATGTCCTCCGGGACATGATCAACAAATATGTGTTTGTCTACTTGGACGACATTCTTATCTTCTCCACCTGCCTTGAGGATCACATTCACCATGTCAGGACGGTGTTGCAGCGTCTCCTGGAGAATTCGCTGTTCGTCAAGGTTGAGAAGTGCGAGTTCCACACCCAGTCGGTGGCCTTTCTTGGCTACATTGTGGCCGAGGGACGCCTGGAGATGGATCCGGCTAAGGTGGAGGCGGTAAAGTCCTGGCCAGTTCCGGAGACCCGTAAGCAACTGCAGCGTTTCCTGGGTTTTGCAAACTATTATCGACGCTTCATCCGGAACTACAGCTCCATTGCTGCTCCCCTCACCATGTTGACCTCCCCAAGAGTCCCTTCTGCTGGTCCCACGCTGCAGACTCTGCCTTCCAGACCCTGAAGAAGCGGTTCAGCTCAGCACCCATCCTCCAGGTCCCGGAGATTGAACGACAGTTCGTTGTTGAGGTGGATGCTTCCGATGTTGGAGTGGGTGCAGTCCTCTCTCAGCGAGCAGCAGGTGACCAGAAACTCCATCCATGTGCCTTCTTCTCTCGGCGTCTTTCACCGGCCGAGAGAAATTATGACATTGGCAATCGGGAGCTTCTGGCTGTCAAGCTGGCCCTGGAGGAGTGGCGACACTGGCTTGAAGAGACTAAGCAGCCCTTCTTAGTTTGGACAGATCACAAGAACCTGGAATACATTCAGACGGCTAAGAGGCTCAACTCCCGACAGGCACGATGGGCCCTCTTCTTCACCAGGTTTGATTTCTCCCTCTCCTACAGACCCGGCTCCCACAATGTCAAACCAGACGCATTGTCACGCCAGTTTCAGAGGGAGGGGGATGAAGCCACCTCTGCAGACACCATTCTACTGTCTCCTTGTGTTTTTGCATCCCTGACGTGGGAGATCAAGGAGAGGGTGAGAACCTCTACAGAGGGGGAGGCTGGTCCCAGTGCTTGCCCTCCAGATCGCCTGCATGTGCCTGCAACCCTAAGGTCAGAAGTGCTCCAGTGGGCTCATGCCTCTAGGGTTTCCTGTCATCCAGGGATCCAGAGAACCTGTGACGTCCTCCAGCAACGCTTCTGGGGCCCTCGTTAGAGGAGGACACCCGGAAATATGTCAATGCCTGCCCTACCTGCAACCGGAACAAGTCTTCTCGTCAGGCCCCGTCCGGTCTTCTACAGCCACTTCCTGTGCCGCATCGTCCCTGGTCACACATTTCTATAGACTTTGTCACTGGTCTGCCACCATCTGAGGGGAAGACAGCCATACTTGCAATCGTGGATCGCTTCTCCAAGATGGCTCACTTCGTCCCCTTACCCAAGCTTCCATCAGCTAAGGAGACTGCCCAACTACTCCTCGACCATGTCTTCCGTCTCCATGGAATTCCTGTGGATGTGGTCTCAGACAGGGGACCCCAGTTCTCTTCCGTGTTCTGGCAGGAGTTCTGCAGATTGCTGGTAGCCACGCCGAGTCTTGTCATCAGGGTTCCATCCTCAATCCAATGGCCAGACTGAAAGTGAACCAACAGATGGAAACAGCCCTTCAGTGTACTGTGTCCCAGAACCCATCTTCCTGGTCCCAGCAGCTGTTGTGGGTGGAATATGCTCACAACACTTTGACAAGCTCTGCCACAGGCCTGTCTCCTTTCCAGTGTGCCTATGGGTATCAGCCACCCCTCTTCCCAGCCCTGGAGAAGGAGGCCTCTTGCTCGTCACTTCAAGCCTTCCTCCATCGCTGTTGTCGGACCTGGGCCCGAGCTAGAGTCTCCCTCCTGAAGACTGCTGGCCGCTACTCCTCTGCTGCCAACCGTCGTCGTTCCCAAGCTCCAGAATATCAGGTGGGCCAGAAGGTCTGGCTCTCCACCCGGGACCTTCCACTGCGGGTGGAGTCCAACAAGCTGGCTCCCAAGTTCATCGGACCGTTCCCCATCGAAAGAATAATCAATCCTGTGGCAGTCAGGCTCAAGCTTCCCCGGTCCATGAGGGATCACCCAACCTTCCATGTGTCCAGGGTCAAGCCTGTCCGAGAGAGCCCTCTGGTGCCTGCTGCTCCTCCACCGCCTCCTCCTCGCTTCGTCGATGGGGGACTCACCTATGCTGTGTGCCGCATCATCCGCTCCCGTGTTCGTGGCAGAGGCCTTCAGTATCTCGTCGACTGGGAGGGTTATGGCCCAGAAGAAAGATCTTGGGTTCCTGCTCGTCACATTTTGGACCGACGGCTCCTCCGTGACTTTCATCGGCAGCATCCAGATCAGCCCTCTCACGACATGATCGGGGGCTTCCCTCGTCGAGGGGTGCGTGCTGTCGGCCCTACTGTTGCTCCTGAGCCAGAGGAGGATTCCCAGTCGCAGACGGGAGATCTGCAGGTGACCTTGTCCTCCTCTCAGGAATTCTACACACCACACCCTCTGATCACACACCTGCTCTCAGTCACTGATCACACACCTGCCCTCACTCATCAATCAGTTCACCTACCAGTATATATTCTCCAGCCTCACACTCACTGGGTGCCAGATTGTCTCTGTTATGCATGACCTTCCAGCGTTTACCTGCCTGTCTTCCCGGAATCGACCCTGCCTGTTTACGACCTGCCTGTTCTGCCTGACCCCCGGTAAATTAACCCTGTCTTCTGTTTTGACCACGAGCTCAGCCAGTCTCCCTCTGGATTATTTGCCTGATTCTGCCTGCCTCCCCGGTTACTGACTTTTTGCCTGCCTCGACCAAGTCCACTGCCCCGCTCTCGAACTGTCCGTTGTTTGCCAGATTGCAGTTAATAAACCTGTTAACTGATCACCAGTTCTTTGCCTGTTGTGTACTGCACTTGGGTCCATACCATACCTGTCACACCTACAGGTGCGAGGTGAGCCAATTGGTCCAGTGGTGTAAAGATAACAATCTCTTCCTTAATATAAAGAAGACCAAAGAGATGGTTATTGACTTCAGGAGAAGGTCACCACAGTGCCCCCCACTGATCATCAACAGTGCTGCTGTGGAAAGGGTGAGCAGCACCAAGTTTCTGGGGGTACACATATCTGAAGACCTCACCTGGACAACTAACACAACACAGCTGGCCAGGAAAGCTCAGACACGCCTATACTTCCTCTGCAAACTAAGGAGAGCACACGTCCCACCTCCCATCATGTGCTCCTTCTACAGAGGCACCATTGAGAGCATCATCACTGGATGCATTACTGTGTGGTATGGAGGCTGCACCTCCTCCTGCTGAAAGACTCTGCAAGGCATAGTGAATGCAGCCAGTAAGATCATTGGTGCACCACTGCTCTCGCTCGCAAACATTTTCCACACCCGCCTCACCTGTAGAGCCATCAGCATTGTCGAGGATAACTCCCACCTCTCACACCCCAACTTCAGCATCCTGCCTTCAGGGAGAAGGTTCAGAAGCCTTCAGGCCCACTCCACCAGACTGTCAAACAGTTTTATCCACCAGGCTGTTAGGATGCTGAACTCCATCCATTACCTCCCCCAGCTCCTGCCCCCTGCCCCAGGACCTTAACTCTGCTGAAATACAATTGCACTCCACAAAACCCTTGAAATTTGCATGTAGAGGGAAATTTCTGTATTATTGACTGTTATTCTATCACCCTACCTCCCTTCATTGTATTGCACTATATGCACATTCATGTCTTTGGCACCTTATATGACCCCCCCCCCCCCCCCCTTTTTCTTTTGCTTCACTTATATTGATTTTTTTATTTACTCTATTAATTTTTAATTTTCATTTCAGTTTTACAGCACGATAAGCTAGAGAGAAGAGAAACAGTATTTTGGTTCATCTGTATGTTGAAAACATGGAGTGAATTGACAACAAAGTATCTATCTAGAACATGAAAAAAATCACCATGGCAGATGACCATACCTACAGGTGAAGTACTGGACACCATCATGGCTGCCGTCGTGTTTACCTCTGCTGGGATGATCCCACTCGACCCCGAGCCACAGACCTGAAGTCAAATAAGAATCGGCTCACTTTGCTAACGTGTCACCAGGTCTGTTGTTATGGTTTCTGGGGCTGATCTTTGACCTGTTCTCACCTGCTGTTGGTGGAATTGGGCCCACATACCGGACCGTAGCCCGCTCCCCATCGCAGGCCACCCGCCTCCCCACTGCGCTGGCAGTCACTTCCTCCTGCTCCATTGGGCCAACTCCCATCAACACCTCCTACTGGGATGAAAGCTAACTTGGATGAAAGTTAGTTCCACTCGGGTGATCTGCAGAATAAACACTGCTGTCATGTTCCAGAACCTCCATCTGAACTGATGAAAATGAATTACAGCAGGTTTTATAATTTATTTAGTTTTCTGATTGAATTTATTGACCAATAAGTGCTAATTTGTCTACAGTAATCTGTACAGTAACTACAGTAATCCACGCTACACGATTATAACAAATGTCAAATTAGCAGACCTATTAGGTGCTTCCAAAGCTGAATAACAGACAATTACCTGTGATGTTTATGAAAGGGTTGATTTAAGAAAGAGTTGATTGGCTCGTTTTCGTTGAATTCCGACAACTGCCACACTGGCTAACCGGATGTGACGTCTTTGCAATGGTGCCTCACTTTAATTTTCATTATCCTTCTCTTAATAGTTGTAATCGAAAGTTTTATCGGCATTCATGTCCGTAAATAAATTTTGAAGCTTTGTTATTTTGTCAAAACGACGTTCCCCTCGCGTAACATTAACTTTACGCAAAGAAAATAAGAGGAATCATCGTGGCTCCGTGACTGTGTTTTCCGAGGGACTTTATTATCAGCAGGACAGCGGCGTAAAAACGTGCTTCTGTAATTTCATGGAAGACTCCACCAATTTTTCTCGTAATTGTTGCGGTTGACTCAACATTTGTTATTACACTTTAACAACTTTATTAAAAAGTAAAGGTGAAGCTGAAAGAATCTGAGCGGCAAAAATGAAAAAGAAACGAGAACAGAGGTTTGTTTACACTTCCGGCCTTCCTTTCATTTGTTATTTTTGTTGACTTTTATTTTTCTCTCTGCTTTTAACACTCATCTAATGTTATAGACGGAATAATAATTCGGATTAATTTCATGAACCTTTGTCATAAATAACCGGTAATGGGAAGGGGGTAAAGAAACACTGCCGTGGATGTGTTCCCTTTAAGATAAAATAAACTTTCATTTTCTTTGTTGGAAAAGATGGTTTTCTTCAAAATTTACGTTTATGAATATCAAATGTTGCCATTAATAAGATAAGGCTGATAATAAATGTTTATTTTGATTTTTCTTGGAGCCCAAAACAGTACATCCCTCCAAGACAAATTCATTCCATCCACAAAATTAAACGTTTACGACGGGTGTGTGAAAAGGCACATAAACAGATATTGGCATTAAAACAGATATTGTTCAACATTAGCTAAAGTGACTGAAGCGTCAGAATTAAAATGGAAGTTTTTAACTTTTTACTTGAGTGGTTGGGTTTTTTTTGGTTGACTTTGATCATTGATCATTTGTATAAATGGACAGTACGCTAAATTCTTGCCTTATTTTGTTAAGTTGATATTATATATTGTTGTGCCTGTTAATAAAACTGACCTACTTTTCACTGTCATTTGCTTTGCGATTGTTTTGTTGCTTTGTTCTGTTTACCTGAGAATGGATTGTAACCTTGGCATTCATGTACGCAGTGAGAAGATGTTGCCAGGACAACAGCCAGCTGACTATGAGCTGGGTCAGGTGTCAGGATGTTTGTTCCAGAAGGACTCTGCAGCTTCAGCGACGCCACTGTCAGCTCTGTTTGGCAGTGCGGCTCCGGCTACCATGCTTGTGTTCCATCCCCCAGCTGAGGTCAGTGCAAGCACCAGTCCGGAGGTGAAGAAAAAGAAGCCTGCAGAGGTCAGCGGTCAGCCAGGCCTCACCTGCAAGAGGAAGAATAAGATACAGTCCAAAGCAGAAAAGAGACTGGAGGGCAGGTCAGCCCTTGTTTTTCATCCTCCTGTTTAATCATCATCCCAATTAACCGTCCATCATCTCCATCTATTGTTTCCAGAGAAATGGGCCTACATATCGCAGATGAAGATGAGCGTCAGAAGAAGACATCTGTGAAGAAGACGAGGAAACATGACGCAGAAGAGAAAGGGGTGGAACACTGGGTGGAGAAACGCCAGAGAAAAAGGGCCAGGAAAGAAGAGGAGGCCCAGAAGAGGAAGAGGACTGTATTTGTGGGTAACCTGCCAAGCAGCTGCTCCAAGAAGGTAGGGTGAGACTGGCTGCTTCACTGTGGAGGAAGCTCAAGGTGATTCTGCTGTGGTAAATGGACCCTTTCTCCTGTTTTTAGACCCTTCAGAATCTGTTCAGAGATGAAGGATCCATTGAGTCCATCCGATTTCGCTCTGTGGTAAAATATTGTCATTGGCTAACATGCTAGCTAGCAGAGTTATCTTTTGTAGTAGCTGTTGTTGGCTGTCAGTCCATCCTCCACACTGCCAATGTGCTAATGCTGCTTATTATTGCACATCTGTCTTAATAATAAAAAGTAAAACCTTTTCAGCATCAAACCAGTAAGTGGAGTTCTAACAGCCAACATTTGCCCATGCAGGTCAGAGAGGACCCTTCCATGTCCCGGAAGGTTGCAGTTATCAAGTATGTTTCTTCTTCCGTCCTCCGTGCTTAAACTGCCCTCATCTGTGTTCCAAAGATGTTCTGCTTTGACTCCACAGACGTAAAATTCATCCAAAGAAGCAAAGCATGAATGCCTACGTGGTGTTTAAAGATGAAGGCGGAGTCACCAGAGCCTTAGAGAGGTGAGCCAACGGCTGCACAGGCACTGCCAAATTAGGGTCACCAACAAACATTCCTCTCCTGGCAGGAACGGCCTGGAGATCGAGAAGGACTTCTACATCCGAGTGGACAAAGTGGTCAAGAACTCGTCGGTGAGCCATCAGTTCAAATCTGATCAGGTCTGACAGGATTTAGTGTGGAACATTACTGATGCCATTGTCTTTCAGCATGATCACAAACGCTCCGTTTTTGTGGGGAACCTTTCATTTGGTGAGTCTCTGCAGAAGCAACAATGTTGAGGAGCGTTCAGCGTGACACTAATGAACGGTTGTGTGTGTGTGCGCGTGTGTGTGTGCGTGCGTGCGTGTGCGCGACTCAGACATCAATGAACTTGCTTTTCGACGTCATTTTGAGGACTGTGGCTCGGTGGAGGCTGTACGTCTGGTACGAGACCAAAACTCTGGACTGGGGAAAGGATTTGGTTACATCCTGTTTAAGGTACAACCCAAAACCAGTTAATTAGATGTGTGTCCCAGTAATCGTGGAAGTATAAAAAATATTACGCTTCCAGACAGATGGCTGGCAGCAGTAATGAGCCAGGAACACCGACAATATACTGTATAGAGATGTTGACAAAGGAAAAGGAGGTGACTCGTGAATGCTCTGTAGTAAACTACAGGCCCTATCCACCCTTCCCTTCTCTGAAGTGACTGATCCTGCATGGACCAGTCTGAGATGTTTCAGTCAGCTTTTAGGCTTTATCACAGCACTTGATAAAGTTCCAAATGATCTTACCGGACCTCCAGACAGTGGACTGGTTTCTATACTGGTTTTGCTGGGAAACAGCTTCTTATCCAGGTAGAAGACGATGATTCCCCAAAAACCTCGCTATTAGAAAGTTAGTGGTCAGTATTCCTGTAGCTAGTAATTATGCTAGATAAGCTAGCATTGACAGATGGACCTTTAGAACTGTGTATGTGAAATTTTCCACTTTATTCTCTTCCTGTCTCAGAGTGCCGATGCTGTCCAACTGGCACTGAAACTGGATGGCAGTAAACTGCAGGGACGAAGAATCCGGGTGAGGAGGTCACTGAAGGAAAGTGAGAACAAAGGAGCCAAAGGGAGGTTCGGCAAGGGCCCGGCCCCCGAGAGAGAACGCCATCAGGGAAGGATCGGGTCTCCCAAGAAATTCTCTCGCCAGCAGAGGACGTCCAAGATTTACACCTCCTTCAGCGGCATCAAGGTGGATCCCAATGTAAAGACTAAAAAGAACCAGGCGAAGAAAGTGAAGCCAAAAAAGAGTGTTCACATCTGACTGCCTTGTTTCCAGTTTTTCACAAATTTTATTCCAGAACTGAGTTGCGTTTAATGGTTGTCATGTAATGTTACGTGTTATGTCGTGTGTTCTCAGGTGACAGACATGAACATTTTCTCTTGATTAAGCAACAACAGAAGAAAAACAGCTCAAGGATCAATAAAACAACCAATAAAGTTTCAGCATCTGATTGTTGGTGGCACTTTTGACTAACAGGACACCTTCAGGCTCATTTAGGTTTGAAACTGGATCTCTGTTGTATGACCACACTTTACCAGGTTTGTGTTACCATAGTAACAGAAAGCACATCTCTGCATATGCAGTGTGAAAAGCCAAAACAGTCAGTTTTAGAAGCTTCAACTGACTTCAACAGCATATGGACATCGGTGTTGACCAGCAAAAGTTAATCTACAAGAAGAGAGGACAACATTGTTCCCAGCTTTAATCTCTCCACTGCTTTCAGGAAGTGAACAGAAAGATAAAACCCACAATAAATAACAGTAACCATGACGATGGATATCAACATGAACTCCTGATGAAGACTCATTCGTGGGGACGGCTTCTTTCAAATCTAAGAGGGGAAATAAAAACCCTAAATCCTGTCAGGACGCCATGATGGGAGTGATGTGGGGCTGCTGCAGGCCAGGAAGAGGGGGCTGTTTCATTCTATATCATCTTCATTCAAATTCTGTGCGCTCACAATCCGCTGCAAGAGAAGACATTTATCACAAACATGGAGACAAACATGACAAGGATCGGGTTGATGGACCCTTCAGATCATTAACAGTGAGCAGCACGTCCACATGGACAAACATCAGAGAACAGAATGTACCTGGCTGATGGTCGGCAGTTTGGTCAGTAACATCTGGAAGACGGGTGGCGGTAGCGTCTGTTGCAGAACCTGCAGGAGCTGCTGAGGCTGCCCACACACAGCGATGGCATTGGTCAGGTGGTCCACACCCTTCTCATAGTCTCCTGTGGAAACTGACATTTTGAGAACACAACAGTGCAAACTGGCAACAACCAAAGAAGGAAAGAGGCTTCACCCTGAGCCAGAAGCTCCTCTCCCTGCTGGATCTCCTCCAGGAAGAACTTCTGCACAGCTTCTGCATCCTTCAGATCTGGGAGCTGCAGCAAAGGTGACATTCTGAATGACATGTACAGTGATCCCTCGCTATATCGCGTTTCATCTTTCACGGCTTCGCTGCTTCACGGATTTTTTTTGCGAGTCGTTTATTGCAGTTCTCAAATATAATCGAAGGTGGCATATCCGTTTATAAAAATCTTCTTGCTCAGAAAAAGAAAGAGCGCCAACAACTACCCATAACAATGTTCTTCTCTCGAAGAAAGACTCCTGCGCCTTCAGTAGAAACAGACGCTACAGCGGAGCGGAGTCAGGACGAAGAGGCACAGCTGGGACTGTGAAATACGCGAGTGACAATGTTTCCAACCTTGTATTACTAGATTAAAATTATTGTTTTAAACAAATTTTGGGCTTTAAAACAGGTTTTGATTTTTGGTTTCATTCTATAGTTCAGTATTGCATTGTAAAATAATAAAAAATAAAGCTGACTACTTCACGGATTTCACTTTTCGCGTGTTATTTTTGGAACGCAACTCCCGCGATAAACGAGGGATCACTGTACTCTCAGATCTGTGTAGCACCAACTAACCAGTTACACAAAACATGAATTGGAAATTAATGTGGGTCCTACCAGGGCCTATGATCAGGCATTTCTGTCCTACCTGAGGTTCCACCACCAGTTCCCTTGGTGGTGGGACAGAAACCCCTGATGATCAGGGCTGGTTTGAACCTCTGATTTGGAAAAATAATTTGAAATCAGCAGCGGATAAATATGAGCAGCTATGTGAAAACATTTGTTTCTCCTGAAATCATGTTTGATTGGGCACATTTCTGCAGAATGACCTCCACAGACAGCAGCTGTGTGCTATTACGGTCTGGCTGTGATAGTGGACAGAGGCCACTGATACCCTGAAGGCTGAAGGTTTACCTTTGACACACCAGCCCTCTCTTTGGCAGCCTTCTGTTTTCTCCTTCCTGAAATACAAAAAGCCAAAAAATCTTCAGTCAAAGCAGGTGGTTTTCGGTGAGGATCGACGGTAAAACACGGAGCCGTTGTCATGTTAACACCCTAACCCTTCACATGTCGTTACCATGGAGATAAATGATCCGCATATTAAAGTCTGTCAACACCATAATTAGTTTGATCTTTAACAAAGTTGATGTTGAAGTTAGAAGCTGGGGGGGCAACTCTAATTTCACATGGATCTTTTATTACAGGGCTGCTTAATTACTTCTGATCGATAAATAAGCTAAACAGGCCTGGTGTGTGTGTGTGTCCCTCACGGACGTTGTTTGGTGACTGAAAAGCTGTTTGCTATGGTCGCCTTCAGTCGCATAAACCGAGCCGAGCCGGTTAACAAGGAAGAAGAGGTCATCGCTCACGTTCCCGCAGCTTGTTCTTGAAGTTCGGGTCACTCCGTCGTTTCCGGTCAAAATAGATGCAGTAACCAACGAACAGGGCCCCGCACACACCCGCCGCGATCGCGCTGCTCTTCCCACCGATCATAATTATCCGTTCCGTCTGGTTCCAGGAGAATTTCTGGATGTTTTCTCTTTTTTTTGTCCGCTACTCCTGTTGAGTCAGCAGGCTTGCGCAGTAGCTCAGAGCGGGAAGGACCCAGAAGGACCGCTTGAACCCTACAGAGTGCCTGATTTTAAAAAAAATACAAAAACGTTCTCTTTATAATTTTCTTAAATTAAATTAGACAGTGAATGTAATACTCGTAATGATAACTCATTCGAGTTTTTAAATTGGATTTTAAACACAATTTGTATTTAAGTTTGAATTTTTTGAACAATTCTGACTTCAAACTTTAAGTGCCTGTTCGAGTAAGACTCCACCGAAGAATTGCTGGTTGAGACGGTAGATTATGGCCTGATTCCTGTTAGAGAATCAAGACGCTTGAAGAGAGAAATCTGGATGGGATCCGGGATGAACTACTGGTCGGGACAGATCGATGGATAAAATGGGTTTCAGGTATTTTATTCACAACCTGAGAGTGGGCAGGAAGCTTAAAGCGTTAAGGTTTCAGACATGACTAACGTTAGGTTGTTGACCAGCGTTGCATACATGGAGGTGAGTACATAAATAGAGATAAGTGGCTTGGTCATCAAGGGTCAGAGGGTCCATCGGTTGAAGTTGGAGACAGGTCCCTCCAAGCCTGGGCCAGAGGTAGTGTCCACATTCTGATAATTGTCAGAGGCAGCTTCCCCATGAGGGGAATTGACAGTAGCCTGGTCCAGCTCCTCCCAGGCCTGAATATGGAAATGGGGAATTTGCTGGACTTCGCTCGAGTGAGTGGCAACTCTCCAGCTGTAGGGCAAGGTCTCTGTCTATCAGAGGCAACCTATGTTCGTGGAGGGCTTGCTGGAAGCTGATGCGATGCTGATGTGCAGGCATCAGACTCTGCTCTCCGGCTACTTAGCTGTATTAAATCACACAGTCATTGGCTTCTCCCTGGGTTTGTTGGTTTGATAATCCCTCCTAGTCGGTCGAGAGACATCAGCCCAAAGCAGCTAGACTATTTCACTGTTGGCGCTCTCTGCGATTGACTCCATTTGCTGTCAAGTAGCCAAATCTTACAGGGTGAAAGTCCTGTTGGTATCAGCCTGCATAATCCCATCTCGCAGGTAGTGTCTAAAGAAGTAAGTGTGATGAGGATGGGGCATCTTGCTGAGCAGACAATCAACATTGGAACCGCACTCAAGCTCGGAGAAATGCCCAGCAAAGAGTGGACAGACAAGGTGAGTGATTCGAAGGCGGTTGTATCGCTCATCCCGAGGGTAGGCGCATTACATATTGGACCCAGCTCTTTCAAACTGGCTTTCTCGTCATCACCTCGGTCTTTAAAAGTGAGGGGAATAGGTAGACAACAGATAGAAAATTGATTGACCTTTAAACTGGTGATCAAGTATTTATTGGAGATCCATGGATCAAAGGAGGAACTGCCAGGATACACCCAAGTCCAAAAGCTGCACAATGCTTTGCTATGAAATGGTCGTTTACAATCACAACCGTCCATTCTAGCAACACTTTGAGCATTAATATGAAACACCTTCCTTTTTAGGCTTCAGTTACATCAGTAAATCACCTCTGTACTCCCAAGACACGGGGAACCCCCTTTAACATCCCTGTAATTGCTCTTTGCTCCTGATCTACAATAATGTCCTTATAAAAGGATGTGTGAAGAAAAAGTTATACCAAGAATGTACTTAAAACACCGTAAATAGAATGTAAACAATAATGTAGGTCTCCAACTTCAGCGGTAGCATTTAGTAATATATGAACTCACAAAGAACAAGACAACTGACTGACAAAAACAGAAGACCACACAGGGAAACTTTACAATAAAAGCATCAACAACTACAACTCTCCACCGAGGAGCCACAACACACTGGTGTGAACACGTGTATTCACTACATCAGTTCTAATATGACCGTGATATAATGGCCTATAAACTAGTGATGTCCCTGAGGCAGAGCCATGTACAGGAAACAGATTCACAATATTTTTGTAAA
Source organism: Takifugu flavidus (assembly GCF_003711565.1). Lineage (NCBI taxonomy): Eukaryota > Metazoa > Chordata > Actinopteri > Tetraodontiformes > Tetraodontidae > Takifugu > Takifugu flavidus. The sequence continues at coordinate 8,201,089 of NC_079525.1, forward strand.
GTGCTTAATGTCCTAGAACATACTAATTTAACAACAGAGACTTTGATTACTAAAATTAGGGTACATGATTCTGGATTAAGCACAAGTTTAAACTTCATATGAACTCTGTTCCAGGACAAAGGATCTGAATTTTAGGAAGACACCTCACTTCTGCATCACATTCAGAAAACCCTCTGATGCTAAGGCAGTACTAAATTAACATGAATGAATATTTAACTTTTTTTTCAGAATTGAAATATGTCTTTGTGTAATATTTATTATATTTGCCTTTATATGGATCGGTGGAAGGAATACTTCGAGGACCTCCTCAATCCCATCAACACGCTTCCAGTGAGGAAGTAGGGCCTGGGGACCTGGGGATAGGCTCTCATATCTCCGGGGCTGAAGTTGCCGAGGTAGTCAAAAAACTCCTCGTTGGCAAGGCCCCGAGGGTGGATGAGATCCGCCCAGAGTTCCTTAAGGCTCTGGATGTTGTAGGGCTGTCGTGGTTGACTCGACTCTGCAACATCGCGTGGACATTGGGGGCAGTGCCGCTGGATTGGTAGACCGGGGTGGTAGTCCCTCTTTTTAAGAAGGGGGACCGGAGGGTGTGTTCCAACTATAGAGGGATCACACTCCTCAGCCTCCCTGGTAAGGTCTATTCAGGGGTACTGGAGAGGAGGGTCCGCCGGATTCAGGAGGAGCAATGTGGTATTCGTCCTGGGCGTGGAACAGCGGACCAGCTCTACACCCTCAGCAGGGTCGTCGAGGGTGCATGGGAGTTTGCCCAACTAGTCCACATGTGTTTTGTGGACTTGGAGAAGGCATTCGACCGTGTCCTGTGGGGGGTCCTCCGAGAGTATGGGGTGTCGGGCCCCCTGATACGGGCCGTCCGCTCCCTCTACGATCAGTGTCAGAGTTTGGTCTGCATTGCTGGCAGTAAATCGAACTTGTTTCCGGTGAGGGTTGGTCTCCGCCAGGGCTGCCCTTTGTCACCGATTCTGTTCATAATTTTTATGGACAGAATTTCTAGGTGCAGTCATGGTGTTGAGGGGGTCCGGTTTTGCCCCCGCGACCCGACCCCGGATAAGCGGTAGAGGATGGATGGATGATGGATGGATAATAGTAAGGGGTTGGAAGAATACTACACTCTATTCAAAGTTAGCTGGAATTAAGGCTCTGTAGCAACAGATCATAGTACTACTAATAAACATATCACTGTTGAGGAACAATCTAATGGGACTTAATACATTGCAGTTTATTATACTGTGCTCTGATTTGTGAGGAGTGTACTTTGTCATTCATGTCATTGACCCTTTATGAAATCTGTTTCTTGATAGTTCAAAAGTGTGTTCTTATTAACTTACTTATTGACCACACGAACATCGTAGCAGCTACGATGTTCGTGTGATCTACTGTTTTCGTATTTGGTTTAGGTTTCAAAGTAAAATATCTCCTTATAGAATATTTTCTGTAAAGCGGTTTAACCTGCGCGTGAGGGGCCCTCCAAAAATCCCGGGCACGAGCAATTGACGTCACAACTTCACAGCGAGAACTCGAGCTGGACGTGAACGCGAGGACACGGAGGCGCGCACGAAGAAGGACGCGGCGAAGATGAACTCGTGAGCAGTTTTAGACTCGTGAGCGTTAAAGGTCTCCTTTTTCAGCCTTTCTTCTCCCCACAGCAGCGTGAATACCAGCCGGAGACCAAAACGCTGGTTTTAGTCTCCTCTAGCTCACAACATGTCCTCTGTGGCGGTCGCTGCCTCCAGAAGGCAGTCATGCTATCTTTGCGACCTGCCCCGCATGCCGTGGGCGATGATCTGGGATTTTAGCGAGCCGGTTTGCCGCGGATGTGTCAACTATGAAGGGGCCGACCGGGTCGAGTTCGTTATCGACACTGCCCGGCAGCTGAAGCGAGCACACGGCTTCCAGGAGGGCCGCTCCTTGGGGCCGGGAAAGCCCCAGCACAGCATGAAGGAGGTCACTCACTCTGCCGGAGAGTTGGCTTCCCGTCTGCCGCAGCCTCTCGACCGTTACCCGCTGTCTGACCGCATACCCCGGTTCGGACCGGAGTATCAGGGAGGGAGGCAGGCGAACGGCCCTCCTTTGTCAAATGGACTCGCAAAACTCGACGAGCCTCCAGAGCTGAACCGTCAAAGCCCCAATCCCCACAGGATGAGTGCCGTACCTCCCAGCCTTTTACCGCTGGTGAAAGGCGGCATGTCTGCCATCCACACGCACGGTGGCCGCCCCGCTCAAGCTGGTCCCCGGGACGTCAAGCGTCCGGAGGACCTGAAAGACAAGAATCTTTTGGACATGTCTGACAAAGGGAAGAGTGTGCGGGACCTGATGGCGCTGCAAGCGTTCGACAGCCGCTTCAAGAAGGAGCACGGGACCACGCCGCGCGTGCTCGGCTATGAGAGCAGTGGCGGAACGTCAAAAACAGGTAGCACCACGCGCCATAAAGACCCCAACTGAAATCATGCGTCAGCGCCTTTCGCGCCTGGCTCTTAGGCGCATGCGCGCGGTCCTAGGCGTGAAACACATATGGCTGGTGAGAAAGTCTTCAAAGCTAACAAAATGTTACTCTTTCTTTTAATACATCTGAAGTTTACTCTTCAAATTATGTGCAATCTTGTTTGATTTATCGGCCTAAGAATATGCAAAAATCTGAATTTATGGAACATTTAGAGCTCTAGTTAACACAATAAGAACTGCTGAACTCTTAGTCACTCCAGTGCTTCCCAATGGAAATGATGATGTTCATCTTCAATTATTGGATATTTAGAAAAATTATTGTACAAAACTAATTTCCATTTTGATGTGTCTCCTGGTGTTTGCATCAGTGACATCAGCAAAAAATACATAATCTGAGAGAAAAGTTAAGTAATACCCACCTACTTTAGAACTTCTGAAGGAATACCCACTCACCCATGTTAGATCCACAGTCCTGTGCTTTAAGTGGGAAGGAATGGACCGCTATGGAGTACTGGCATTTCTCAATTTTAGCCTCTGGTGTACCAGAACTTTTTACAGTGTACTGGGAGTTGTTATGAACCCACTGTACACAGTCCTGTTCCATTTCTCTTTCTGTGAGACGTGGATACTTGGACCGGTCACCCTGAAGTTGGATGGGAGGACAGATGTTAACATTGATGTTACAGTGAAGAGCAGTCAACTAGCAGTAGCGCTTTTGCTAACACAGGTAGCCTCTGAGTCACCTGTTGTCAGTCATATCAACAATTACCCCACAAGATTAAATGGACCAGGCTGCTGGTCAATGCACCAAATGAGGTATTTCCATCCCATGATGAGGGACTAAAGGCTTTGTAGCAAAGGTATCTCCTTGCTCCCCAAACACATCGGGGACGCTAACCCTAGCATCAGCTGACAACGTCTGTTTTTCCATCAAATCAGTCAACCAATCAATCTTTATTTATATAGCGTCTGTTACAATCAATGTTGTCTCTAGGTGCTTCACAGAATTCCAGGCCCTGACCCCCAACAAGCAACAGTGGCAAGGAAAACTCCCCTCTAACAGGAAGAAACCTTGAGCAGGACCAGACTCGTATAGGGGGACCCTCTTGCTGATGGCAGAGAATGGGGGGAGGGCAGGTAGAAGAGAGAATAGGCATAGATCATGCAAGTCCATTAATTACAACAAGCTGTCAGTGCAAGCGTTGAGTGGGGTCAGAAGTCAGCAGGACTATTCCCCTGGAGACCCTCCCTTGGGCCAATATCACAGTAAATGCACATTATGTGTGGAAAGTTCAATAAATGTAAGTTCTTCTTATAAATCAGCTCAATATTCTGGTATATATGCTGATTCTGACCCCCCAGTACCTAATTTACCTGCCAATGGTTGAACAAGGGGGTACAGCACTTGTTTTCATAAATGTTTTAATGTGTATTTGATGATTTGGATGTTAGATTTAGATGATGGTAACATGAATGTTCGGGGCAGTGATATGAATTTGGGGGTGGGGGGGTGGGGTCAGGTTAGTCCACCTGTGGTCTGTGCTGACTTCTCACCTCCATCCTCCTCAGACAGGAAGCACCTGCGTGGCCTGAAGAGGAAGTCCTCCCCTGACCCAGATGGTGAAGGCAGTGCTCCCAGGATGAACAATAGTGATGTCCCGCCATGGCTTCCTTCAACTGCCGAGGTAACAAAGATGCCTTCTGCCACCATCTTCTCCGGGACCCCGTCTTCCATCTCACCTCACTCCTGCACCACACCCACGGAGACCCTCCCTGTACGGACTAGCCAGTCCCCCACGGCGGCACTCATCCTCGCCACAGACAGTGCAGGAAGCATAGATTCTCCTCAGGAGGGCAGCCAAGTACATGGCTCAGGAGCAGGAGGCCCTCCCTCACCACCCTTTCAGAGGTCCACCAACCCCTCTGCTCTGCACACACACAACAGCGACTTGGAGGCCCACAGGTCTCTTCCACAGCGTGTTCCAGACTCATCTGTGGCCCCCAGTGGTGCCCCCCTGTGCTGCACGCTGTGCCACGAGCGGCTGGAGGACACACACTTTGTCCAGTGCCCGTCGGTGTCCACCCACAAGTTTTGCTTCCCATGTTCCCGCAAGAGCATCAGGCAGCAGGGGGCCACTGGTGAGGTGTACTGCCCCAGTGGAGATCGGTGCCCCCTAGTGGGCTCTAGCGTTCCCTGGGCTTTCATGCAGGGGGAAATTGCCACCATCTTAGCTGGAGACATAAAAGTCAAGAAAGAGAAGGATCCTTAAAGATGACAGAAGCAGGGTCAAAGATCAATCACAGAATGTGTAAATCCTAGCAGAGTTTAGTTGTTTTTTTTGTGGGGGTTGTCCATTTCCTCTCTGATTCTTAGAGAACCCCTGGGTGGGGGCTAATGAGGACCTATACCACCACCCATAGGCCCTGTGGCAGGTTACTCCCAGCAGTTGGTTCTGGTTCTGCCCCCTTTTCCTGATGTTTGGAAGAAAGTGAGGTTTGTGGAACCACAACAGACTACAATAGTGATCCATCAATTTTTTCACCTGTTACCCCTCCTGCCCCCTCTGCCAGGGGCAAATCTTTTCTGGTCTTTGGACAACTGCGTCATCATAGGCATGAGGCTTTATACATAAAGTTTGTTTCTGACTGGTCATAATTTTCAAGTGTAGCCCCAACCTTCTCCATCAGCCCTCCAATTGGCTGATGGAGATGATCACTTGTGTGTTCCACCGTGTTTCACTGTCCAGACACACACTCGCACAGATGAGCACACAGGCCTTTATGTCCTGAGCGGTTTTCACTGCACTACCGTTGCTGCACTGGCAATGGTGGTCTCCATGGACACAGCAAACATCACAAACCATCAGGCAAGGGGTGGCCCCCTCTGAAGGCCGGTGAGCTCTTTGGGCTGATCTAATCGTTGATGTTCGGACCTCAGCTGGAGGCTTCAACCTCCTTCAAGATCAGACCAACATTTTATTAGCAACAGTCAAATAAAAAAATATTCAACAGTCTTATCTGGTCTTTCTGTTCTGTTAGTTTCTGAGGAAACAGATTGTTTCAGTGAGATCCTTTAGGAAAGTCCCAGCAGCAGCACCCTGAGGAACCATTTAAGAGTCACCTGAGATTCTGCTATACCTGCAAAAATACAGTGAGAGTAAAAAGTATTTGATCCCTTGCTGATTTTGTTGGTTTGTCCACTAATAAAGACATGATCATTCTATACTTTTAATGGTAGATGTATTCTAACATGGAGAGACAGAATATCAAAAAGAAAATCCAGAAAATAACTTTAAAGAATTTATTTTAATTTATTTGTTTTTCATTGAGGGTAATAAGTATTTGATCCCTCTATCCAAAAGCACTTAATATTTGGTGGCAAAGCCATTGTTTGCAAGCACAGCGGTCAAACGTTTGTTGTAGTTAACCACAAGGTTAGCACACATATCGGGGAATTTTGGCCCACTCTTCTTTGCAGATCCTCTCTAAATCATTAAGGTTGGTGGGCTGTCGCTTGGCAACTCGGACCTTCAGCTCTCTCCATAGATTTTCAATTGGATTGAGGTCCGGAGACTAGAGGTAAGATCGGGCCTAAAAAATCCAGCCCGACCCGACCCAGGCCCGCGGGCATTAAAGCCCGACCCAGCCCAAGCCCGACCAATTTACTTGATTTGCAGGCCCGAGCCCGAAGCAAACCCGAAATTTAGTAGTAGTTATATAGCAATTACCTTACAGCGCCTTCTCTGTTTTATCCAAATTATTTATTTATAATAAGTATTCCTTAGTTTAGTATCCACACATCGTTTTAGTGTATATTTTTATAAACAAATATTTATTTAAAAAAAGTCAGCGAGAGAGAAGCCCGGCCCGACCCGACCCGAACGTAATGATTGACATTTTACGCATTTTAAGCCCGACCCGAATTTCGGGTTGGGTCGGGCTCGGACTCGGGCTCGGTCTTAAGATCTTACCTCTACCGGAGACTGGCTGGGCCACTCCATGACCTTAATATGGTTCTTCTTGAGCCACTCCTTTGTTGCCTTTGCTGTATGCTTTGGGTCATTGTCATGTTGGAAGACCCAGCCACGGCCCATTTTCAGCTTCCTAGCAGAGGGGAGGAGGTTGTCCCTCAGCACTGCACGGTACATGGCTCCGTCCATCTTCCCAGTGATGTGGTGACGTAGCCCTGTGCCCTTGGCAGAGAAACACCCCCAAAAAATAATGTTTCCACCTCCATGCTTGACGGTGGGCACAGTGTTCCTGGGATCATAGGCAGCATTTTTCTTCCTCCACACATGATGAGTAGAGTTGAGGCCACATAGTTCAATTTTGGTCTCGTCTGACCACAGAACCTTCTTCCGATCACTTTGTACATCTTTGAGGTGATCATTGGCATACTTTAGGCGAGCCTCCACATGTGCCTTCTTAAGCAGGGGTATCTTTCAGGCACTGCAGGATTTTAATCCATTGCGGCGCAAAGTGTTGCCAATTGTTTTCCTTTGGGACTTTGGTCCCAGCTGCCTGGAGGTCATTCACTAACTCCTGCTGTGTGGTTGCAGGCCGATTTCTCACTGTTCTCATGATAATTGCCACCCCACGAGGTGAAATCTTCTGTGGAGCACCAGACCGAGGTCTATTGATGGTCATGTTATACTTCTTAAATTTTCTCACAATTGCACCAATAGTTGTTACTTTAATACCCAGCAATTTGCTAATGTTTTTGTAGCCCATTCCCGATTTATGCAGGTCAACAATCCTGTCTCTGAGGTCCTGAGAGAGTTCTTTAGTCTTACCCATGGTGGAGAGTTTGGAATCTGTCTGATTGTCTGATTCTGTGAACAGTTGTCTTACATACAGGTGATTAGTTAGACCTGGTGTCTTCAATTCAGGTAACAAGTTGTTTGGGAGCGTCTAACTGGTCTGTGAAAGCCAGAACTCCTAATGCATACTAGGGGATCAAATACTTATTTCCCTCAATGAAAAACAAATAAATTAAAATAAATTCTTTAAAGTTATTTTCTTGATTTTCTTTTTGATATTCTGTCTCTCCATGTTAGAATACATCTACCATTCAAAGTATAGAATGATCATGTCTTTATTAGTGGACAAACCAACAAAATCAGCGAGGGATCAAATACTTTTTACTCTCACTGTAGAAGCAAAGTGACTCAAAGTCAGAAATCAAAGCTGACCAGTGGCTTTACTGTGGCCCAAATCTCCAGCAGATGTCTTCTTGGCTGACTGTTGAGCTGAAAAAAGAGATGAGTGAAGCACTGGAGGTTCACCTGTTCTCCACAAGTCTCTGACAGATGTCCTCTGATCTTCGGGATGTTGTTGGAACCTTTAAATATGATGTCCAATATGTGGACGCATGTAAATGTGCCAGCAGGTGGCTGTTTGGGTATATTTAGATTCCGCAGGTCAGCTATTTCAGCAACAACCATAGGTTGGTGCCAAGGCCCCAGGTGAGTCAACTCAGATGGTCAGAACCTGCCCGGTCAACACTCATTTTCAGGTCTAAACACAAAAGTGCTGAGGTGTGAGGGTTCTGCACATCTGAGTCCGGAACCTTTCTGTGCTCTTTGTGGCCATCAAGGATTGATGGACACAAAGAGTCAAGACATTTCCCAGAAATTCACTGGTTGAGCTTTACTCATCACAGTTAAACCTGGATCTGGTTCTGGCTGAAGCTCACCATGTGGAACTACACCAGCCACAACGTTCTCACAAATCAGTTGAGTTCTAATTCATGACTCATCGTTGTCATCCTCACCTCTGATGGTTTGAAAAAAACAGATAGATTTAGACCTTTCATGATTTATTAATCTAAAACCAATATAATATATTTTTATCATAATGTGATATGAAGTGATGCTGTTAACTAAGCTCATAAAAGTCTAGACGGTTACACAGTTATAGAAAACCAAGCGTATATTTACATGTTTATTTGGAGTGGGCGAGGATAACCTGAGCATCCAGCAGGGGGCAGCACAGACTGGGGTCTACAGGAGAAACTGGCAGGAAAGTCTCTTGATTATTTTTTTAAAACTTTGAATTAAAATAACTAACAAAAACTTATTCAAAATCTGGTTAAAAAAACACTGAAAAGGGTCAGAGGTCAACACTGAGGAGACATCATCTGATTGGCCGATTGAGGTGCTACCTGATTGGCTGATGCAGCTGCTGTTTCTATCAATTATTCATAATTTTTCTAAAATCAGAGTAAACTGCATGTATTTGCTAAGATAGAAACATGAACTGGTCAGAGCTTCAGGAGCCTCCAACTGTTCTGTCACCATCTTCTCTGTCATCAACGTGGGTTGGGAGTCTCTGCACTCTTGGTACCCCTGTTTAAGGTTTTCTTCTGAGGTTTGTTGTCATGCCAACATCACCCACCAATGAGCCAATCAGACCATGGCTCCTCATGAATATTTAGGAATCCCAGACCCCCCCCCCACCCACCCACCCTTGACCCTGCAGTGTCCCAAGTGTCCTCTGGTGGAGCTTTGCTTTCTCTTTGTGAAACCAAAGTCACATTAAAGTGATTCAATTATTGAACTATTTGTCCAATTATTCAGTTAAGAGCTTAAATATTTCTGGTGATTTCCTTCTGTTTTTTTCTGACGTTGAAGACACCAGCAAACAGGTGAATGTTAGTCTGATGTCCTGAAGATCTGAGCTCACGGGACACGTCGGTTCCTGAGCATAGGTCCAGTTACATGTTCTGACAAGTTTGTCCAGGTGTTCTACCAAAGGGTTCTCCAGTGTACTGCAGCTCACAATTGTTCCAGCAAACCGAATACATTCAAACGTTTGACTCCACAGGAGACCAGTTCAGGTTCTGCTGAAGACTGCAAGCAAATATCTTCCATGGTTGGTGAGCTAATAAGCTGAAACTGATCCTCCTTATTAATGATGAGAAGATTTCAAACATTACACTCTTGTTCTTTATATTCCTGGAAGGTTCTGGCCCACATCTCCTCATCCTCTCTGACCCATGAATATCAGCATCTACCAATTGGATGGGCCCATGAGGACGGACCATTGACCTGTGATGTCATAAAGGTGGCCAAAATTCAGCCAATCCAAAAACAGGGAGGGGTGACTTTTGATTGTCTCACACTCACAAAAACTCCAAAAACACAGAAACTATGAGATGAAGGATAGAATCTGTAGTCACTGAAGCCACAAGTACCAGCTGTTCTGCGGTTCCATATCTGAAACATTAAATGTCCATCTACACACGTAGGTGAGAACACATGGAGGTGAGTACAGATGGAGGTGAGAACACAAGTAGGTGAGTACAGACAGAGGTGGGTACAGTCGGAGGTGAGTCACACGGAGGTGAGTACAGAAGAAGGTGAGAACACATGGAGGTGAGTGCAGATGGAGGTGAGAACTTACGTAGGTGAGTACAGACAGAGGTGAGTAGTCAGAGGTGAGAACACACAGGTGAGTACAGATGGAAGTGAGTACAGGCAGAGGTGAGTACACACGTAGGTGAGATCACATGGAGGTGAGTACAGACAGAGGTGAGTATACACGGAGGTGAGATCACATGTAGGTGAGTACACATGTAAGAACAGACGGAGGTGACTACAGACAGAGGTTAGAGCACATGTAGGTGAGTACAGACAGAGGTGAGTACACATGGAGGTGAGAACACAGAGGTGAGTACAGAGGGAAGTGATTACAGAGAGAGGTAAGTAAACACAGAAGGGAGTACACATGGAGGTGAGATCACATGTAGTTGAGTACACACGGAAGTGAGTACAGTCGGAGGTGAGATCAGATGTAGGTGAGTACAGATAGGACAACAGAATCACCAGCTCATAGAAAAAAAAAAAAGCCCAATTAATCTCCAGAACCAGTAACAACTTTGACCACAGAAGAGAGAGAGGGCAAGAGAGTGTGTGTTTAATGTGAGCATGTGTGTGGCATTGTATGAGTGTATATGTGTGTTTGTGTGAGTGTGTTTGTGTGTGTTTATTTGCATGTGTGTGTATTTGCATGTGTGTGTTTGTGTGACTTTGTGAGTTTATGTTTGACAGAGTGTGTGCATGTGAGAGTTTGTGTGTGTGAGAAAGTGTAACTGAGTGTGTGAGTGTCTGCGAGAGTGTGTGAGTGTGTGTTGGACTGGGCTCAGGACTAAGGACACTGGAACATTAAACGTTTTGGTTTAGTTCCACCTGGACCTGCCTACAGACTAAGCAGATCTGGTTTCAAGTTCTGGTTCTGGACCAACACTGGTCCAGTTTGTTTCCACAAAAACTTTGTCCTCCTTGTTTGATTGACAGCTGACTCAGACGGAGGACTCTCGGTTGGTTTTAGAATGCAGAGCTCCAGCTTGGCTCAGGAAAGGGAAGGTGGTCCCTAGGCAGCCGGCAGCCACAGTCAGACCCAGACTGGCCCAGGCGCAGCAGATGGACCAGCCATACTGGTGATCCACATCTGCTGGCAGACCGTAGATGAAAGGAGGATTTCTGGAGAGGTCATAGGTCACACTGGCTGCATATGTACACAGAGAGATGGTGCAGAAGATCCCTGAAGAAGACAGACCAGACTTAGGTGTCATCTAGAGCATACACACACACACATGTGGGTGAGTTACCTGCCATGAAGAACAGCAGTCCAGACACATGTTGGGTCAGACTTTCCTCCCAGAAGAAACCAACAGAAGCCACGATGCTGCCACACAGCAGGACGGCTGCTGCCATTCCTAGAAACCCTGCTGTGATGCGTCGCAGGTCTGAGGACACACACATAGAATACACACAAGAGGTTGGTAAATTAAGGAACCACCTAAAGTTGCCATAGTAACTGGTTTCATTCTTTACATCACCATGTCATAAGTTTCCATGACAACCAGAAACAGGCAAGAAGGAAATTGCCCTCAGACTGGAGTCTTGCCAGTTCCAGGCCCCAGTTTAGGCTTGAGCATATCTTCTGTGATTTAAGAGCATGGTTTGAATCTAAGGCACAAGTGTCAGGACCAGGACTGAGCTGCCTAAGGGACGTTGCTAGGCTCCTCTATCCAACGACGTCTACAACACCAGGAGAAGATACATCCAGCCTGGATGGACAGCCTGAGACACTAGTGACCTCAAGAGAGGCTCCAGCTTTGTAGTGGACCCATAAACCTGTACAGGTGTGTGTGTTTGTGTGTGTGTGCGTATGAGTACAGGTGTGTGTTTGCACGTGTGCGGGTGTATAGGTGCGTGTATGCATGTGTGTGTGTGTGTAAAGGTCCGTGGATGTAAAAGTGTGTGCATGTGTGCGCGTACAGGTGTGTGTATGCTTGTGCACTTGTGAACAGGTATGTGTATGCATGTGCATGGGTGCACAGGCGTGTGTACTCACGCAGCAGGTGCCACTCATCCTGTTGGATGGTCTTGGTCAGGTTCAGAGGGATGTTCCTCAGCCTGATTGGTTGAGAGAAGTGATACTTGACAGCTGTACAGCGATCAGCAATACCTGTGCAGGTGAGACATTACATAAGTAGCACAATCAGCCTCTCTGAGCTGGATTCCAAACTCTCACACAGACAGCACCACAAATCTAACCCAGCCCACCGCAGTGGCCACCATGGTACTGACTGGTGGCTGTACAGTTCTGCTCCGTGAGCGACTACACAAGCTTCTGCTGCGAGACAAACACAGCAGAAACGAACCAGATCAAGATAAGCTCCACCTTCAGGGATGCTGAACCAACAACCCTCTGAAGAGCTGGAGCTGTTCCTTCACATCAGCTGTTTAATCCTTCAGTTGTTCCAGTGAGGAGAAGATAAACGCTGCAACCACACAATGGTATGATTCGTATGCATCTCATCATCATCCCCAGTCACCGGGTCCACCAGTCACTGGTGCTGACTGGATACTGAGGAACAATATCACAATTCAAGACACCTTCTCAGATCTTGTTCTGTAAATTAGGGCATGATTCATGCTGACATTATACATTAAACAGATGTGTTTAATACCACTTACAGAACTTTTTACAGAACCTTTGGCACCACAAATATTGTCTCACTGGGTTTACATCTTGGTGTGTTTCCTCATTCTCTTTCATCTGTGTGGGTTCTCCTGGAACTTGGGGCCCTCCCACGGCCTGAACACATTTGGCTTGAGACTAAACGTGTGTGCGCGTGTGAGAGAGTGTGCGTGTGTCTGACCTCTGTCGATGAGCTTGTCGATATCTGGATCCAGGTTCTTGAAGTAGCACTTCCTCCAGAGGCCGGAGTGTGTGGAGAACAGCGGCCTGCCGCACTCGGTCTCCAAGATGCCCATCCCTAGGATGGCCCGCCAGTTCTCCAGCAGCTCCTCCTCTCTGCTGCCCACATGAACGGGCTTCATCAGCGCCAGGTCCCGCTGGCGGGAGCCGCCGGTGCCGGTGTCCACCAGCGGCAGGTGATAGATTGGCATGTCACGGTTCTTTTGGTCGTTGGATTCGGAGCCGTGTCGGTCGCAGTTGTCCTTGTGTCTGCGGGTGTCGGTTTCGTACCAGTGGTCGGTGGAGATGGCGATGACCAGCAGCAGCAGGGACAACGCGCTGAGAGCCAGGCTCACCGCTGACACCGTCACAGTCGCTGGCCGGGCTCTCTCCATAGCCGGGACATGGAGCGCACTGCTGGCGGACCCGGGGAAGGTCCCGGTTCCGCTGTTCTCCCGTTTTCCGCCGTCGTTTTCGTTACTGCGCATCTTGTGCTGCCATCCTCGCGCCGCTCAGTTGATGTCCTAATGTGCTCGAGAGCGCGTTGTCATGCCGACTATCGCTATGTCAAGTCAGCATGTAACGCGACGGAGGTTCTGCAAGTTCCCTTCAGAATAAAACTAATCCTACTCAACCGCGTCACCAGTTAGCGCCTTAAACCTGATCTATGAGGATTCTCTAAGGTGACGCCTGGATCCTTGGAAGATTTTTCAGATCCAGGCCGGAAGGATGGTGCTGTGTAACCAGTCTCACGGTGGCTGGAGGAAGTTTAGCCTTTTGGTAGCTGTTCACATTATCATTAGTAGTAGTAGTAGTAGTAGTAGTAGTAGTAGTATGTAATGTTTGTTTATCGTCAAATTCTTGTTCAGTCAAAGTAATCCATGAAGGATATTTGTACTTTCATCTGAGAGTTTGTTCAGGATGGTACATGTGGACTCTAAAGCTCCACTTTATTTTAAAAGTAAAGGCAGGAAGTGCAGCTTTGATGTCAGCTCAGACAACTTGACAGAGTTGGGTGTGGACTCTCTCTCCTGCAGTGTGTGTGCGTCTCTGCCGCATCAGAACAGTCCGATCAATAACAACTACAGTCCATCAAGACACGCCGCGGCACCCTACATGACGTCATCGCAACTTCTCCTCTGACGCCATTGCGAGATCTCTTAACCACAGGTGAACTCACCCGATGGTTGGTTCGTGGTGCCAAACTGTCATGACTACTGCTAAAGAGAGAGGATTCTTCATGTGCAGATGGACCGGGTTCTGCTCCTGGTGACACATTAGATGTGCACGTAGAGCCACAGGAGGTGAGAGGGAGGACAGAGGTGTACCTGACTCGTCTCGTATGTCGTGTGTCCTTGGTGTCTGGGTGACTGTGGCCTCATGGGAATGCCCAGGTGACCACATGTTTGTTAAAAGTCACCATGACAGCAAAAAAAGTTTGTCCATTAAACGGATCAATAATTCAGCAGCATCCCTACTGGACACCACTGATTCCTGTAACACAAGTCTTCCTCACCCTCCTTACCCTTCTGAAACCTTCATCACTCCAGGCTCTTGACTTTGACGTACCAGGTTGCCTTGACAACGCCATGTCACTGAGCTGAGAGCTGCCACCATTGATTACTTTCATTCTGCTGGTCTGTTTTCTTTTTTCTGCAACATTCTTACTGATTAATTATTGACGATAGGGAAGAAAAGATGCTGTCACGGTGCAGAGTAGCTCCAGTAGCACCCAATTACACAGGCTGGTTCTGTGAGATGTGGATTCACCTTGGTAGTGCTCTGAAAATGCCCCAGCACCTTTCATAACAGTACTTAAACCAGAAACCCTTGAACTTCCAGCACAGACCACCCCTACCAGCTCTGGGGCCATCTGGGACCTCCCAGGGCTCATGTGCCAGCAGCAGCTGCTTCCACCAGATCCAGGCAGGTCTGGACCCTCCTGGACCCAGGTCCTCTGGGATTCCTCTGCAGCAACCATTAATCACTGAGGTAATAAGGTGACTCTTCAAATAATCACTACACAATAGTTAGTTCCCAACAAGTTATTTGTTTGGATAAGAGGCATTCCAATAGTGCTGATATAGAGGACCACATCACTCCGCTATGCACACACACACACACACACACACACACACACAGACAGCAAGATAACACTGAGGATCGTGTGTGAGGGTGCTTTCAGTGATGATGATAATGATGAAGTGATGAGGATGGTGATAATGATGAAGATAAATGTTTGAAAGTTAGCATCCTCTATCTTCATCTTCTTCATCTTCTTCCTGTTTGAAGGTCACACTTGTTTGAACCCAGTAATGAGAAGGTTCAGAGCCAGAGGCCTTCTAACTGCCTTGAGCTGTCCTGTTGTCATGACAATGCCCACGCTGTCTTCAAGTCACAGCCTATTAAGACAGCAGCCGCAGGACAAGGGGGAGGGGACGTCATAGGTGAACATTAACGAGCAAAAAAGCACCAGCTCGCCCTCATTAAACCTCGGTGATGATGCAGAGAGTCGCTGGGGGGCCACCCACCATCACAGCCCACCCCCGCTGTTCTGGTACAATGCCCCATCCTCAGCAGAGAGCAGAGCAAGGATGGACGCAGGTACACTAATGACTTAGACTGAGTTCTCTAAAAACAATTTCTGCCAGCAGCAACAGGCATGCCATGCACACGTCTTCATGCCTGTATGGGGACCGCTCACAGTCTGATGGTTGAGAGGAGGTTAGTGCTGCTGTCACACTCCTTCCCTAAAAACTGTCCACGCAGGTTCAGTCACCTGCTGTGGGCAGAGCTGCACATGTTAACCTTTTATGTCTCCGAAGAGAAACCACACCCCTTTCGGCATAAGAGGTGGAACCACCCAGGTGTTTCACAGGTTTATGTCAGGGTTCTACTGCTGATGAGGGAAAGAAGCTTCCAGAAGGAGCCCATCTGACTGATACAGTCTGTTTCTGACTGACTGACTGATTGACAGTCTGACTGTTAAGAGCTGACTGATAGTGGAAAAACAGAACAGTTACCATGACAGCAGAGTAGTAAGCACAACAACAGAGCAGTAAAAATGACAACAGATCAGTACTCATGAGTATTCTGTCTGACTTGTTGTGTCAATGTCCTGCAGATGATCATATTCTGAGAAATGGAGGTCTGTCTGTGTGCTTGTTACTATGGAAACAATGAGGCGGTATTTATCCATCCAATCAGGCAGTTTCTGAACGATTAATCAGCCAGTCAGATGCTGGAGATGCTAATAGGGATCAGAGTACGGCTGATGGGAGCCAAAATGTGACTGGACTGAAGATCAGCAAATATTCAAACGTGTGCAGAGAAGCAGTGATCCAGATAAACAGCCAGTCCTGTACCTGCTGCCATTGGTGGTGATTCTGGGAGAGCTTTCAGGTTTGCCTTTGGTCCCTAAATGTCAGCAGACGAAGCTGAGTCGTTATCTTTGTGATCTTCTCTGCAGTTGATGTTTATGAAAGTGTTCCACTGAGAAGGTCACCGTCAGCTCCTCATCTGAGACACAGAGGAACACTGGAACTACGCCGCTCACAATGTCAATGGTTCCCAGTGTCTCCATACCTTAATGATCCCACTCTGTCACATGACAGCTCTCCTGAATACAACCTCTATTGGAATCATGTGAATCATGTGGCTCATGCCTTCCATATTGGAAACGTTGGCATGGAAACACCATGTTGAGAAAAAAAGATGTTGGAGTTGGCCAACTGGCTGCATCTCAGAACATTCAGTTGTGTAAGTGCTTCATTTATCAGTGACTCTGATGACACTTGACCACTTTTATATTTATGTTATATAAATCAGCAGCTCTATGATGACTCAGCACATTTTTAAGGTTGATCTGCAGACTCCTCACACAGATCTGCTGAAACAGCAACCTGTCATCATGGCTACGTTGTCAGCCCCTTTCAGCAACATGATGGGTGAACTAGCAAATCACCAACAACAGATTACCAACAACAGGACAGTTCAAGCTAAAGTTTTCCTGTGAATTTTTGCCCGGGCCCCAGAGAACCTAGAATCTCCTGTGGGAGGAGTTTTACTGTGTTGCAAAAGTATTTATTTTCAATTACAACAGTAGCCACACTACCTTCTGATTCCCTGTTCCCTATTCACTAGTTAGAGAACAGGGTGAGTGACCTACTGAGCGACCCTACTGATGAGCTTTAGGACACTCAGCCATGGTGCTGTGTTGTCATGGTGTTGCATAATAGATATGGACCAGATCGACATCGGCACCAAGTGAGTAATTGTATTTTTCATATACTGATTAATCAATACAAAACACTCACTTGTCATTTGTTGATTCATTATTATGTTATTATGGCGTAATCTTAATATTTCACTTAATTATTAATTTGTTATTGTTTTTCAACTTAACTTAATTCTTCACTAGTAATTAAAATCTTCTCACATGTAGCAGCAAAGGATGATGGGATGTATTGCTTTTTAAGGGACTGTCGACTGTCCACCACTTTTCACAAGGCATTATTGGATAGATTGAAGGCACTACTGTATGTAGGCTACTGCAATTTTCACTTAACAATTGGTTTTGACCCCCTTTGATCCATGGTTCTGGACAGAGTGTGGGTCAAATGAATACAGTTAGAACCGTTAATGGCTCATTAGCTAAAGTGATAATCAAACCACTACGCTAACACATACCAACATGCTGCTGCTGATGTCACTTACTGTTCTGGCTTTACTTCAGTTAACAGTTGTGTCAGGGTTGTTGTCTAATTCATAAATGCCCGTGTGACTGTGTGTATGGAGCACAGGTGGCATCATGTTGATACAGGTGAGATTCTTTCATGTCATGATAATGTTCTCTGTTTTCTGTGAGGTGTATATCAATGACACGTAAGAGGTCTACGGGTGTGGGGCATGTGCAGAATCTGGTCCAGGTCCTGGTTCTGACATGGGTCTGGGCCAGATTCTGGTTCTGACAGGGTTGTGGCCCAGACTCTGGTTCTGTTGAAGTTGTGGCCCAGACTCTTGTTCTGATATGGCCTTGGTCTGCATCTGAATAAAGCCTTCCTGCTGCAGTGTTTCCTTTCTGCAGTGTTGGAGTGCCAACCTCAGCTCCGCCTGAATAATTGATTGCTTCTCTTGGGGGGGTGAGGCGGGGTGGGGGTGGTGGGATGAGGGAGTACATGCGCTCACAGCATCAGTGCCGCTGATGAAAATTTAAAGACGCTGCATTTGACCACTTTAGAGTATTTGCTAACGTTGGACAAAAAGCAGTTGGTGGTTTTAAATAGACATTTCCACTGCCTGTCCGGAGATCAGCACAACATTTTATTTACTGTTCTCAGCAGCAACAGAACCTTCAGATCAAAGGTCATCGGGGACGTGATGTGATGAACTGAGGAGGTGTTGATGAATCCATTTTATTTCCACAGCAGGGGGAGACATAATCATCTTCTGTTGTCCACAAGAGGAAACAGCTTTTTTTTTTTAAAAAACATTTTTATTTTAGTCATATCAATTGTACACATTATTGCACTGCTGTGTGATGTGCGTTAATGTGGAAACCGAACTTGGACTATTTGAGCCTGTTAAACTCGAACCGGATGCACATACCTTTATTATGAAGAACGTGGAGCGAAATCACCGGAAGAAAAAGAAAGAAGAGGAAAAGGAAGCGGCAGCAGGTTTTGGCCGTGTTTGTTCGGCAACGGTGTGGACTTATCTGTGGTTCTGGTGTAGCCAGAACGGGTTACTGAGACTGATTCGACCCGGTCTGGGCGGGTACGTCATATGATCTCGCTTAAAGGCAGCTCGCTGCTAGATACTGTGTCTATGTCTTCTAAAACTGGTTCCGGTTCGTCCCTGTTTCAGTCCGACCATCGGTAGTGTTGTTTTTCCAGCTGGTCCGTGGCTGCAGCGGCTCCAGTCTTCGCTCGTGCAATATCTACTCCCGGTTCCAAGATGACCTAGTTTCTCTTTGTCAACTTCCAACACCACCACCATTTAGAACCGGGGTCAGGTTATTGATTTGTGTTCGGATAGGTCTTGGTTCAGAATATTTCAGACTTTGGTCGTGGGCTAATAATATTAACAAAATAAGCAGAACAGAGAACAAAAAAGAAGCCAAACTTTGACACCAGCAACTGTGCATCTGTACAACATTAAATGCACTTTCAGTGATCAGTTTGCACAAACTGTGATCAGTTTTGAACCTGGTCCTGGATTTAACTTCACACTTGAAATCGCCTCATAGTATATTGCGGATTCCTTTTCATGTTCTTGTTGCTTTTT
Organism: Takifugu flavidus; assembly: GCF_003711565.1. Classification (NCBI taxonomy): domain Eukaryota; kingdom Metazoa; phylum Chordata; class Actinopteri; order Tetraodontiformes; family Tetraodontidae; genus Takifugu; species Takifugu flavidus. The sequence goes on from NC_079525.1 coordinate 8,220,043, forward strand.
GAACCTTCAACACCTTTTAATCTGAAACTCTTACCAGAACTTCCCTTGGGGTTGGTGATGTCCAGTCTAGGGCTGCTTTTCCATTAGTAGTGACTCGCTTTGACTAGTTTGAGGCTTTTCCAACAGGGTTCCCAGGGCCCAGTATGGACTGATATGTCTGCTATTGCTATGATTGACCAGAGGATCAATGTCCCTGTTTAGTCACGAGAGCAATGGACGTCAGTAAACGCCATTTTTTTAAACCATTTTTTACCATTTATGCACGCAACAGTGCATATTTCTGAACTTTACAAACATTAAAGGCTACAAGTAAGGTGAAACCGTGGTCCAACAACCACGTCCTGACATTTCTGAGCTGTGGGGCAGAAGAGAGAGCTTGTCTTATGGTGATTTCTGTCTTTTCTGTTAAGAATCTGATGATAAAAGAGCAAACTCTCCAAAACAGACATTTATCAGAGATGACCAGCATGTCATTACAAGACCCCAGCCATGGCGAAGAGGTCACCTGGTGCAATGAAAAACTAACATGGACATACTGCATTGAGTGGTGGCACCTTCTGGTGGAAAAGCACCTTAAGTTTGAATGGTGATGTAAGGTCAAAGATCAGTAAAAATCAGAACAGTTCTCAACAGTGCATCTCTTGCCAGATTTGGCATTGTCGGCACCAAAATACTTTGGAGACAGTACAGATTCTTACTGATTCTGATCTGTTGCCATGGTTACCCTGCGAGATGTTATGCATATCTCTGTTATTCTTTTAGGAAGTAGCATCTTTGGCTCCTCCCACATCAGTAATGGCTTTGATCTCTCTTGAAGACCTTGAGGGATTGGATGATGAGCAGCTGGAAGATGACATCACCGACAATCCAGAACCAATGGTTGAAGATGACCAGCTGCTGTCACACTGGCAGGCAGTGGCCAGTACACATCAGGTGTCGGTTCCCCAAGGTGTGTGTACGTGTACATGCTCCAGATTTTCCCCTCGCGTCGGGTTCACACTGGACGTGAAAGCGCCACAAGAGCCCTCTCGTTCACACCAGACTTGTATTTCTCTGTGCCAGTGGACAAGAGATCTGCTTCGCAGGCTTTTGTCTACTCATACCAATGTTGTGTAGTTGTAGTTGTGGTCTGTAGATAGTCAAGAAATGTTTATCTAATCTTCATTTTTATTTATTTATTTATCTCTATAATTTATCTTTCAGTTTCCCATTGCAGTCTATCGTTCATGGGTGTGCATGTTTGCGTAGATCTCTCTCGTGCTCTGTTTGGACACTGACGATATATAAACGCACAAAAAATGTAATTGTATTGTCGATTATGGTGCTGTATTTTGAAAACTGCCCGGATTCCTTCGTTTTTCTTTGTTTGACTTCCACAATCGCTCACGGCTTGCGCTCAAAATAGACCATACGCCAAAACTATTCGTGCATGGCGCCTGCCGATCGCAGCCATTCGCGGCGCGTCTGGTGTGAACCTGGCATCACACTCTGAAAGTTAACCGTATGTGTTCTAGAAATGACTGGACCCATACATGAAATGACTCACAACCGCCAGCAGAGGGAGCAGCTTCACTTTGCTCTGGTCTCTCGCCATGAGAAGGTAACTTGTGACTTGAATCAATAAAACTGAAATTGATTGCTGAGGTATAAATCAGCACCTATCAAATGATCTGATATTAAAGGTTCATTTTATACAAATTGGTTCTGTTCAGGTGGGGGAGGTGTTGTATGAGGAGCGGGTGTATCCTGCAGGTTACTGGGCCTGTGTGACCAGAGGAGAAGACCTCTATGAACAAAGCATCTCCATGGCCTTTATGAAACTCATGCGTTTCATCTGTAAAGAAAACTCTGCAGGTCAGGCTTTGCAACTTGATTTAGCCCCTCCCACTCTCCCTGCACACCTATTATAGCCCCTCCCACTCTCTGAACACCTGTATTAGGCCCCACTCTTTCTGTACACCTGTTGTAGCACCTGCCACTCAATCTGTACAGCTGTTGTAGTCCCCCCCCCCACTCTCTCTTTGCACCCGTTGTAGCACATCCCACTCTGTGCAAATGTTGTCTACGGCTGTTCTCACTTGTCCCTTTTAGCTCCCTCAAAACTGAGTGACGAGGGGAAGGGGTAGAACATTCCTCACAGAGAAGAGACAGCACTTGTCTACCAGTACATCATCAAACATTGTTGCTAGCCAGCTGCTACGTCAGCAGAAGCAACAAGTTATATGCAAAATCCCCTAACAAGGAATTACTTTAGCAACAAAACATGGCTAAATATTGACTTGACATAGATGATGATTTATATAAATAAACTGTGGAAACCAGTAATTATGATTAACTACATTCATGAGCTTACTTTTTGTCACCATCATGTCAGTGGGCATGATGTATGGAGGATGATTTCTCTAGCCCTTCATGTATTCCCTGTGTAGCCCCTCTCCTTAGCCTTACTGGAAATTGAGACACCCCTTCGCTCAGGAAACAAGGCCTAAATTAAGTCCTCCAAACTAGTCGAATTGGGATGCAGCCTAAGCCCCTCCCACTCACTGCCAGCATTAATCTTAATCCCCACTCACTGCCAGCATGTATTTAGCCCTTCTCACCATGCTCTATGTCCTCATGCCCCGCCCATCCGACCCTGTACCTTTGGTGGTCTCAACAGTGCTCTGTAAAGTGATCTCATTGTGCGTGTGGTTGGGGTGCAGGTCGATACCTGGGCATGACAGTTCCGGTGGTCAGTCACATCCACATGATGGACAATGGTGTCACATTCAAGAAAGATGTCCAGACAGCCTTCTTCCTGCCCGCACACTTCCAGACTGACCCCCCCCGACCTGTGGACCCTGATATCACCATTGTCCACAGAGAGCCAATCAGAGTTGTTGCCAGGTCAGAACCTCAGAATTTCACTGTAACCTGCAGTTTTCCTGTGTCCCTGAAAGCATAACAGGTTCAGGGTAACCTTGACGCCTGTGTGCCCTGAAGTGAAGGAACCAGAACGTGGTTGATGCTACCTTGATATATCTATCACTGGCTTGTCATGGCAGCACGCTCACCTGATGCAACAGTCACTGATGTGTCTGGCTGATCTGGTCTGGATCTGATTGGAAACTATCACAGTTTTTAGCTTACTTCAGAACCGACAGCTTGCATGAGAGGCTGAAAACGGCAACATTTTAAAAATATGCAACCTTTGAAACAGGAAGTGATGTAGTCAAAACTGGGGAAATGCAGAGTTTGTCATTTGTGTGACTAAATCATATTTTGTGTGTGTTTATGACTTGCTGCTCTCTGATTGGATGTCAGGACATTCTTTGGGACGACAACCGAGGAGACGGTCGGTCACCAGATCAGCCTGCTGTGGGAGATTGTGGGCGTGGCAGATGAATTCTGCACTGATGCTTACATGGTTGCCGTGTATGAGAACCCCGGTGTCGTCCGCCGCCGAAATGAGATATGGTTGATCAGACGTAACCAGTAGATAACCTGCATCATCCTTGGCTCCTTCACACCACTGCAGTCACAGTAGATTTTTGTCAGGTGGCCCCTCTGGATGGGTGACACCTCATTGGTGGATGTCACTGCTTTAAATTCATCATTGTCACATTCCTGATTCGCCGTCGTCATATCAATAAAATGTTGCTGGTTGTGATGTCATTACGATAAAAAGCACAGATGTACCAGCATGTGTTTCTGCTGATCAACACTAAAATAGCACAATGGTCATTTGACCTGCAGCAGGTCTCTTCTTCTAAACTAACCAAAAACAGACCAACATGAGAGCATCAGTTAGCTTAGGTTCCACTGAACTCTAGAAACGGGTCCTTTCGTGTCAACACAAGTGCAGTGTAAAGAAAATCCATGAAACTGGGGAGAAGCACATCTGGACCTTCTGCATCCCCAAGACATCATGCTCCACAGCAGCCCCATGTGATGTTTGGAGGCACAAACACTAATTTGGAGGCACAAACACTAATTAGTTTAACACACTTCTTCACTTTCACTATTTGCAAAAGAGAAATGGCTATGTGAAAAATTAATGTGAATAAAATACATTTTGTTTAATATGATTACCTCACAGCCTTTACAGTTAGCATTAGCATGACAGTGTGCTAATGTGTAAATGAGATAAATGTAAAATTCATTAACAAAAAAGATTAATAAGATTTTAATAACACAATCTGAGTGTGTATAAAATATTAACAGTCCTGTGTGTTATTCAGTTCAACTTTATTTGTACAGCAATTGGAACAGTCCAGAGTGTCTGTGAGTAGTAGCTTAGCTATCATAATCACTTTAGCCACAATATTACTGACTAAATTTTGTCACGGAGGAAGGTTTTTATCTTCATACTACAGGAGAGAGGGAGTCTTCCTCCCGTACCTGCTTCTACTGCAGGGGGCTAATTGCTACAGGCCTGGCGAGTTCTACTTGTTCCTATGTTGATTATTATTAGTTCTGATATGATTACTTCATAGTGTCCAAGGATAAACTATTCCTTCTCACCTCCAAAAGGGGAGGGTGGCCAAGAAAACACACTTGTTAAAGGTCTGCAAGTTGGAAACCTGACGGGAAGCCTGACTCTGAACATGCTAACCAGTTACAAGATCTGGTTTAAAGAATATGACTTAAAAGAACATCTTACTGGAACTGCGTCTGAACCCTGCTGACAGGAGCGTCTGCATTTTAGGTAGTGGATGGTGACATAAGTCATCATGTAACTCCTCATGTCCGTGTTTCATTAGCATGCTATCCTTCTCCCTTTTTATACACATGTTTTTTTTATATACATGTATTGATGTAATTGTAATCTATTTACAGCTTAGGCTCGTTCTTGTGCAGTAAATCAGGGGTGCTCATTACGTCGATCGCGATCTACCGGTCGATCGCGGCGTGACATTAAAAAGTATCAGCCTATCATTCATCTCGTCTGTGTAGATTCTCAATCATCCAGGTCATTGTATCCAAGGTAGTTTTCTCTGTCAACTGGACTGGGTTTCTTCTCTTGAAGACGTTTCGCCTTCTATCCAGAAGGCTTCTTCAGTTCTGAAATCGCTGGGGACAAATGGTCCACAGGGGCTATATATTTTCAAGCTCTCTCCCCAGCGATTTCAGAACTGAAGAAGCCTTCTGGATAGAAGGCGAAACGTCTTCAAGAGAAGAAACCCAGTCCAGTTGACAGAGAAAACTACCTTGGATCATTCAGCTCGTCACTTGATTGATATACAGGGCAGCCAGTTAGATGACAACTGAATTTGACATTCAGGTGACCAATCAAGTGCAAACAATGGCGCTAAGTGCAGCAGAATTTACGATGTCAGCCTATCAGCAGTCCCGTTACAACCAGTCAGATAACAACTGAATTTTGACCTTTAGGTCACCGCTCATGCGCAAACAACGGCGCTAAGCGCTATGCTATTCAGCGAATTACCTCTGATTTTAAGCCATCGCTAAAGCTTATGGTCATCAAAATGAATGAGGGAGCGGGACCAAGTAAGAAGACAAAAACATATAACTTTCATACGGAATGGGAGGTGGACTTTTTTTCACGATGTCATTTTCGAAGTGCGTTGAAGATTATTAAGTACATGAAGATTATTAAGTCCAAATACTGTTCCACCATGATGGCTGTCAGCAGATACTGTCCGGACTATGCATCCCTGGCTGATTCAATTCAGTGCAAGTCATCAAAGTAAACTCAGGCAATTACAAAATGATGTTAATAGTTAATTATTATGTGTGTTTTGCAATATCGGCTCATTCGGTTATGCAAGGTACATCAACAAACATTGTATACACAGAGAATCCTCAATACATTTGAAAATAATTAGATGTTTTGCATTTTTGTGGTGGGTAGATCATTGGTCATTTTGTAAGTAGCTCGCATGCTGAAAAAATGTGAGCACCCCTGGTGTAAATTAACTCCTGTAGATGGACAGAGTATGATGTGGCAAAATTCAAACATGTTCACAATTGAGTAAAAGTGAAAATCACTTTGAAATTATGTTAAATCTGACAGAATGTTTGTATGAAACCTATATTACGATTCTGTAATGTTTAAGGAAACTTAACTTTCATCTCAACTAAGGCCCTAATACAGCATATATATGATTGTAAAATGTATAGTGTAAAGCAGGCATGTCCAAAGTCCGGCCCGGGGGCCAATCACGGCCCGCGTTAAGATTTCATACGGCCCGCAACTTCAGTCTTACAATGTATTATTTATGGCCCGCTGGCACTAACAGAATAAATAAATCACTAAAATGTAATTCCTCCTTTCTTGTAGATCTTGTAAAAGACAAGAGCAAAATTTACTTGTTTTAAACTTGAATGATAACAGACAACTTTGCATTACATTTATCAAACTCATGGAAATTTAAGGTATTCCATACAGTTCAGTGTTCAATGTTATCTGACTCTCCGGATATGAATTAAAGGCAGAATTGTGTTTTTAGAGTTGTTCACGTCTGCCTGAGTGGCTTATATTTGGTTACACTGCCATTTGAAAAATAAAGAGAATTGTGACAATGAAAATTGCTTTATAATAGTGTACATTTGCATGTAACTTTTCTGATTAAAAAAACATCAGAAGGATCTACTGGCCCCCGGGCATCTTCACGTTATCAAATCTGGCCCTCTTTGCAAAAAGTTTGGACACCCCTGGTGTAAAGGGACAATGAGAACTCTTCCTTAACAAGTAGCCTGTCAAATATGGTCGGTCATCCTAAACTGTCCTGGTGGACCAAGGTTCTGACCCGTACTCTCAGGCCTCTTTATGTGGTGTCCTGAAGTCGATTAGCCTAACTTTCTCTGTTCAGCAAAGCTCAGAACAGACTTGCACCTGACATTGTACCAAGGATTCCTCATAACTGGTCCTGGCTCTGCAAAAATGAACTGTTGCTTTGATGTCATGTCTCCTGATTAATCAGTAAACTTTACTTCAACACAAGTCACCCAAGTCTCCAGGGTGTCAGTTCCACAACCTATGTCTTGTGTCTTCTGTGTCTTGTCCACCTGGGTCTTTCCTGGATTCTTTCCAGACTCGCATTATATCATCCAGTTAAATGTAATATACACATTTAGCATCATCTGGCCAACGAAGAACATGTGTTGTCTGAATGCTGTTTATATTAGCTCTAAGATCGGTTATTTTATAAATGCTGATAGAAACACAGTACCGGCCGCCAAAGGGTATTTAAACATACTCCCATTTGCGATAAAAGCTAGTGTTAAAACAGTCATGAAGATGCGCGCGCGTGTCCACGCGATCTGTCTGCTCATGTGTTTGTCTGCAGCGAGCATTGACCATATAAGGAGCGACAGTGCCATAAAAGGAAACACAGTTCTCTATATGGAGGAAAGTAGTTCCTGAAATAACGATTTAATTGGTGTTTTTTAGTATCGGGGCGAAGTGCCTAAATACAACTCATTCTTATTCTTATTAAGAAGATATGTCCGTATTTTGTGATTGATTGTGTTTTCACACCAAGAAGCTTGGATGAAATTTGTGCGAACTATATTATTTAGCGAACGAATCCACGCGGATGCTGCGTGTCATTTCCTTATGTGGAGCAAAGTGTTCATGGGGGGGCGGGTTTTGCTGGACCCTGTTCAAAAACACAACTTTAGAACTTAGCTGAGGTTTTTATGGAACTGGCTCATATTTAATGGAGGGTTTGTTTCTCGGTGGTTCTTCTGGTGCGGTCTGGTCGCTCTGCTTCAGCTCTCGGGCACTGACGAGGGAAGAGATGGACAGATAGCTTTACTTGTTGCTAAAGTTGTTGCTAACTACCGCTGAACTGTGGTCGTTAGCCATTTAGCTTTTTAGTCGAGCAGCTAGCCGAGCTGCGAGGTGGCTGCCCGGGATCCTGAAGCCCCAGAGTGCTGTTGAGGTTTGCACCGATAGCTTTGGATCGCCGGGAGCAGGAAGTAATCAGGCCCAGGCCAGGGGATCCGGTTGTAAATGCTGGCGGGGGTCGGCCCGGACATGGGCACTAGAAGCGCAGGCGGGCGAGCGGGTAACCGAGTAAACACGATTCCCCCGGGACCCCCGACAGCCTCCGAGACACACGGCCAGTTCGACGACAGGGAGTACAATGCAGAGATGGTTTACAGCGGATCCGACCAGGACTCCGATAGCGGGGATGATGAAGATACGGTCGCCACAGGCGGAGACAGGAGAGGTGTGAAACGGGAGAGAAGTGAGAGGGAGGTCGGGAACCAGTCAGCACCCACGTCCGGGGGGCTGAGTGGGGGTTACTCAGGGGTTCCAGGGGCCAAACCCGGCAAGAAAACCAGAGGAAGAGTAAAAATCAAGATGGAATTCATAGACAACAAACTGAGGCGCTACACGACCTTCAGCAAGAGGAAGACTGGGATCATGAAGAAAGTGAGTATTGGTGACCCCAGAACACCTGTGAGCACGATGCTTCGGCCCTGAATCCAAGAGAGCACCTCCAAAATCTCCAAAGAACATAAACCACTGAAGTTTCAATTCTCTAAACAATTGTCTTGACAAAAATAAATGGCCTTAGAATGATATCATAGTTAGTGTCTATTTACTGGTGTTGCTCACCTTGTTTTATTCTCAGATAAGAAACTTCTGAAGTGATGAATTATACCTGCTTGGATATGTGTGTGGATGTCACATATGACACTTCTTTCCACCTCTTTTCAGGCCTATGAGCTGTCCACCTTGACTGGTACCCAGGTTCTTCTGCTGGTTGCCAGTGAGACAGGTCATGTTTACACATTTGCAACCAGGAAGTTGCAGCCTATGATCACCTCGGAGACTGGCAAAGCTCTGATCCAGACCTGCCTGAACTCCCCAGACTCCCCTCCGCGTTCAGACCCTTCCTCAGATCAGAGGATGAGTGCCACGGGCTTTGAGGAGACTGACCTCACCTATCAGGTTTCAGAATCTGATGGCTGTGCTGAGGCTGCCAAGGTAACGCACCAGCCGGAGTAATTTAAAGAGTGTTTATTTCCAGTTATATGACAAAGCTGCCAGTTTACATTTCCAGTAGGGATGTTTGATACTGTCTGTAGGGGGCTGAGAAGCAGAGGATTCTCGATTTAAGACCAGGTGTGCACAAAATTTGGGAGGTGTTGTAGCAGGGGGTGGTGCCAGGACAGCTTTGGAGCCAGTGTACTCTTGAGCAAGTTACCAAACCTCCAAAAACCAAACATAGGTGTTTTAGCAGGTGACTACTAGTAAACAAACTAGACTTTTCACTTGGTGTTTTTAAATAAAGCGATAACTGTTCACGTGTGCGATCAATATGTTTATTTAAATACCATCTTTATTGACTGTACATTTGTGTACTCTTGAGGATCAAAAACACATTCTTTAGCCTTTTATTTATTTATTTTTTTAACTTTTTTGTCTCAAACTGACTTGAGATTAAACATGACATCCAGAGGTCATTCAAGACTGGCCAGAGTTCAAAGTTCAATTGGGACAAACCGAAACAACTTCAGACAGAAATATTGGACCCAACTTAACTCAATGTCACTGTAATGGAATTAAATGGAACAAATATATAAGAACTACTTTTACACCAATGACATGTCAGATTAAATGTGGGTTTTTTTCAGGTCTTTGTGGTGTTGCTAGCAAACAAACATGTCTTTACAGTGAAAGTCTGAACACGTTTAAACAAACCATCTGCTCTCTGTGGACAAGGGCTTCTGGGACAGTTTCTAAATGACAGAGACCTCAGTGACAGGATCGGTCAATTGAGAAATTACAGCTGATAAAACTTTTGGCTGATCCAATGTAGCCTATCAGACCGGTGCAAAGCCTCAAAGGAATGACTGTTCATTCCATCTCTTGGAACTTTAATTTTGCAGAGTGTGTTGTGGTGATGGGAGTAGCCGTGTTTGTGTAGGCAGAATGCTACATCGATATGAATAGGACGCAAGGCCAGGATTTGTTTTGGTGTCGCACTACGGCACCACCATCTTCTGGTGAACAGCATTACTCCACAGAAGTCTTTGCTTCTATTACGAGTACAGATCCGTTTAAATAAGGCTGGTATCGGTATTGCTCGGCCCTAGTTTCCAGTCCATGTTGGTGTCTCTGGTTGGTAGCGCTGTGACATCTGTGCGTCGGAGTAAGTGAACACGGTGAATCGTTGCTGATGTAAGGGACACTGAAGAGAGTGTTCAGGAACACATTCTCAATCGTCCTGCCTGTTTCTACAGGACCTGATGAAGCCATCATTCACCATGTCCAGCCTGCCTGGGACCACACAGTCCACACCCTCTTCCTCTTCATCCTCCTCGTCCACCATGTCTGTGCAGGTGCAGAGTAGCGCCCCCTCTTGGCAGCCCTGTTCCACCACCAATGGGACAGTGTTAAAGACATCAGGTGGTGTTGTACTTCCTGGAGGCTTTACCTTGATGTCAGGTAGGGGAGTAAAGTTGATGTTCTGGGTTCTTTGATGTATGTTAGAACCAGGTCTCATTCCCGTTGCCCTCACATCCGCAATCGGCTGTCTGCACTCCTTTATTTCCTGCTCACCATCCATCTTCACTTTATGCAGCTATTCGGCAAGTCACATGTTTCTGGCCTTGCTCCTTCCTCACCTCTCCACAGGTGCATCACTGCCTCCGGTTACACACACCATCCCCCTCAGCCAGTTGCAGGGTCAGCCTGTGGCCCTCCAGGGCCCTGTGGCACCTGGAGCCACTACCACGCTGCATGCTTCAGCCACACAGCCGACCACACTGCTGCGCCTCCCAGCCACCGTGTCACTGGCAGGTCAGCACACGACCAAGCCCACAAGAGACAGATGACTGCTGACACTAAAACTGAACTAAAACTGAACAATCATGGTGTGAAACTGTACATCTAGTCTCCAAGTTAACTGTCTTCCTGCCTGTATTCTGACAGCTAAAGTGTACCTAACCCCCTGAAGTGGTGCAGTATGCCTGAAATGCACATTTACAAGACACACTGATTCAGGATGGAAATATGAGACCGAAAATACTTTTGACTGAAACGTCCAAATTAATTTAAATCAGGTGGAGATGCACAGACTCTATTCTGGCAAATTGCTCTGGATCCAGTGACACACACTTATATGACATACTGGTCTGTGCCCTTCTGAGGGAGGAGCTCGATGCACAGCAGTTCTCTTAACATGATGATGCTAACTGATACCTCCATTTGGTGCCTTTTCACTTGTCTTCTCTTTGTTTTATGTGGGTTTCTGCTTGTTTAGATGAGATTTTTCTTCTTCTCATGTTGATGCTGATCCAGCCATCATTCAAGAGCCTATGCGCTTCATCTGTTTCCAAATCCAACTAATCTCAACTTGTTACAAATTTTCTTACTGACTGACTCTCTGCTCTTGATTAGTCTGGCTTACTAACCCAACCTGTGTGTCTTCCAGGAGGTGGAGTTCCTCAGCAGCTTCAGACGTTCCAGGTGCAGTCCAGCACCCAGCAGACTTCCACCAGTCAGACCAGTTCAGACATCCACAATCCTGCCTCCTCTGCTGGTGAGACACTTTCCCACTGCAGGAATTCCTCTCAGCCTTTCTAAGAGCTCTGAATGATTTTGGTCTTAAGAACACTTTTGGATGTCTCAAATTCTGCAGGAGGAGCAACTACTAATGTAGATCCCAGTTATGAGGCAACACCCACCATTTTAAAAGGCTATGATAAAGATTACGTTTCCACTCTTTTACTGTTCTCTCTGCCTACATTCACTGTTCTTTGGCTCTTCCCTCCATCTCTGCAGCCAGTCTTCCTTCCTCCATTGTTTCCTCCTCTTCTTCCTCATCCTCGTCCACAGTTACGGGCCACATGATGTATCCTGGGGGACACACGGTCATGTATGCCACTCCAACACCGTCACTGGGAGATGGCAGCCTCACCGTCCTCAACACTTTCCCCGCTTCCGGCCACGCCCAGTCACATGATCCCGGTTTGGCCTGTTTGTGTGTACATCAGTTGTGCCGATGAGTATGCGGCTATTCACATTTGTTTCCTGTCACCCAGGCTCCCTACCACAGGTCTTTCTCACCTCTCTCCCTCCTGTTGCTGCTCAGATTCCCATGTCTGCAGTCCAGCTGCACCCGGTAATTAAATAGTGCTGCTGCTGCTACTACTACTACTGTAGCTACTGCTACTGTTACTACTAATACTACTACTGTTACTGCTAACAGTTCCGTGTGTCCCTCAGATGGTGATCAGTCAGCAGAGCAGCACCAGCAGCAGCAGCAGCAACCTGACGGAGCTGCAGGTTGTCAGTCTGGACGTCCACCAATCCAAAGAAGACTGATGGTCACACACAGACATGGAGCTGGGCTTTCTCTGCTGTCACCACGCTTTTTCAAACCTTACTTCCCAATATCAGTTAGTCAGTTAGTTGTGAAGATGTGCTGACTTCCTGTTTCCTGTGTATTATGTCTTGACAAACACAAAGACAACACCACTTATAATAAAATAAAATGGGACAGACTGTTTGTTGCAGGAAGTCCAGCTAATGATGGCAGTCTGACCAGGTACCACACACACTCATCTGTGTGTTTTTATTTGTCCTATGAATGTATTTTTTTAATTCAAATGAGAACAAAGTGCCAAAATCCCTGAGAAGCCCAAACATTCCATAATAGAACCGTAGTCTCTTTGTCCTTCCTTAGGGTTCTGAAGATCACCCTATAGCCAGAAGAGAGGCCAGGCAGGTTATGACGTCAGATGGTTATTACTGTTCGTTCATAAATCCTCACGCAGTCACATTTTGTCATCAGTGGATGTGACTTTCATCGTAACAAAAACAAGTTTTGAGGCATTTCTGACAAACAATTAACCCTGATATTTATCTAAGCATTTTATGAACTTCTGTTTTGTCTTGGGATGTAAATTGACTGGTGTATTTTAGGGGCATGTGTACTGAAAAAGATTTATATTTGTTTTTCATGTACGTACTTCTGTTTTGGAAGAACCGTGACACATCAGATATTGTTTGTCAGATTTTTTTTCTTTAAGTCAAAATCATCAATAATCTCAATTTTAAAAAAAATACTCAGAAAACGTGTATTTGTAGAACTAAACCAGATCAACTCGGTTGCTTTAGTCAGATTTCTGGTAATGCTGGGTCCACAGTTACTGGATCCTGTCTGCAGGGAAAATTTTAGTTCAGATCAGATATTCTTGCCTAAATGGCGTCACAACCTCGTCATTAACTCATTGATCTATGAAGAAATCTGGAAACGTCAAGTGCCCCCGAGGTTGAAGAGTAAACCCTGCTGGGTGGTACTACAAATATGGCGTCGGTCACCTGCTTCCACTGGGCCCCAAAAGAGATTTTCTTAGGCTGAAATGGTGAAAGAGATGACTAGAACTCAGCCAATAAATGGTTTGTATCTAGATAAACTAACTGGTAAGGACTTCTAACTACTCTTACTTAAATCATTAGGCTGCCTTCTCCAACTTATGTTTTAATCTGAGTCAACATTGGGGACGCGCATCAAAGGAACGGTACCTAGCCTGGCTGCACGTTCATGTGTGACCCACAATTAGATTAACTGCAAGTTAGTTTAGTGCAGTTAGAAGCTTAATTCGTAACATCTAATTCTCTCAGAATCAGAATCAGGGTACTTTATTGATCCCTTTAGGGGGTGTCCATTAGGGAAATTAGCATCTCCCCAAAGAAACGTACAGCACTGTTTAAAATATTAATAAAAATAAAAATAGAATAAGAAATAAAATAGAATAAATTAAAAATAGAATATAAATATAAAACTATAGAAATGTAAATAAATGAACTGAATGAATGGATGTCCCAGTATTATGTTATTGCAGTGTTGTTCCAGTCCTTTTGTTGGCCCTCCTCCCCCCCAGTGAGGAGATGAACAGTCTGATGGCTCGGGGGATGAATGAGTTCCCCAGTCTGTTTGTCCTGTACTTGGGGAGGCGCAGCCTCTGGCTGATCAGGCTTCTCTGGCTGTGGATGACAGTGTGCAGAGGGTGGCGGACATTGTCCATGATGCTCCGCAGCTTGTCTATAGTTCTCCTCTCTGCAACTGTCACCAGAGGTTTCAGCTTCATCCCAACCACCGAGCTGGCCCGCCTGATCAGCTTCTCCAGCCTGGAGAGGTCTGCTTTTGTCACACTCCCCCCCCAGCACACCACAGCGTAGGACAGGACGCTGGCGACCACAGACTGGTAGAACATCCAGAGGAGTTTCCTGCAGATGTTGAAGGATCTGAGTCTCCTCAGGAAGTACATCCTGCTCTGGGTCTTCTTGTACAGTTGCCTCGTGTTGCTTGTCCAGTCCAGCCTGTTGTCCAGCCACAGCCCAAGATATTTGTAGGTCTGCACGCCCTCCACCTCCTCCGTTCCTATCTGAACTGGTCCAGGTCTCGGTCGGTCCCTCCCAAAGTCAATGACCAGTTCTTTAGTTTTGGAGGTGTTGACCTGCAGGCCGTTGTTGTGGCACCAGGCAACAAAGTCCCTCACCAGGCACCGGTACTCCTCCTCTTGGTCGTCTCTGATACATCCAACGATGGCTGTGTCATCAGCAAACTTCTGAATGTGACACATTTCAGAGTTGTAACAGAAGTCCGAGGTGTACAGAGTGAAGAGGATGGGGGACAGCACAGTCCCCTGTGGAGCACCGATGCTACTGACCACAGTGTCAGACGTGATGTCCTTCATCCTGACGAACTGCGGCCTGTCGGTGAGGTAGCTGGAGATCCAAGCAACCAGGCAGGGGTCCACTCGCATCTGTAGAAGCTTGTCCTGTAGGACAAGGGGCTGGATCGTGTTGAAGGCACTCGAGAAATCCAAAAAGAGGATTCTCGCTGTGCCACTCCCCTTGTCCAGATGCGAGTGGACTCGGTGCAGCAGGTAGATGATGGCGTCCTCTACACCGACCTTGTCCCGGTAGGCGAACTGTAAGGAGTCCTCAGCGTGCTGCACCTGGGGCCTGAGGAGGTTGAGGAAGAGCCGCTCCAGAGTCTTCATCAGATGTGAGGTGAGTGCCACCGGCCGGAAGTCGTTCAGCTCACTCGGTCTGTTCTTCTTGGGGACAGGAATGATGCAGGACGTCTTCCATAAGGTGGGCACTTACCCCAGCTCCAGGCTGAGGTTGAAGACCCGTTGTAGCGGCTCCCCGAGTTCAGCAGCGCAGGTCTTGAGGAGCCAGATGAATGAATATCCGTAATATGGCTGGCATAATGTTAATATAGTCAGTGTTAAGACTTGAGTCAAGTAAGAAAGAGATTCACAGCATTCTCGGTTCAATAATTCAACACAGGAACATTCACATTCAAAGAAGACCTCATTTTAATCACTGCAATGTAAACTATCAATTACAGCCTGAACAGAAACACATCACTGTTTGATATTAGCTCTTGTGTTATTTTCTCACATATATTTTATTACTATTTATATATTAATATTTTGGGATATGAAATCAATCATGTTGAAAGCGTTGAAAATTGTTGGGAGTCACGAGATTGCGAGTCCTTAAGTCTTTTCTTTCAGAATTGAACTGTTTGTCTATTTCTTCCTGAGAAAACAAACTGCGCGAGGCCGTGAATGTGTATGTAAAGAAAGTTCCCTCAACAAATCAGCAACAAGCAACTTGAATAGGAATGAATGAAGGCCCCGCCCAACACGGTATCCAGTTTATTATACACGTGATAACTTCCGCTATTACAATTGTACTTCTGCTATTGGCATGCAACCAAAATTGTGACGTCAGACAACCGACGCCTTCTGGTAACGTCATCAGCGCGACACATGCGGCGGTCTTTTCCTCGAGTTAGCTGTTAGCAGAGCCTGTTAAAAATCCTTACGACTTACGGCAGTTTTACGAAATACGAATACGAAACGGGGGAAACGATGGCCACTGCCGGGACCCAGGGTAGGAAGAGAATCCTTAGAGAAGAAGACATGACCAAGGTGGAGTTCGAAACCAGTGAGGAGGTGGACGTTACCCCGACCTTTGACACAATGGGACTACGAGAGGACCTTCTCCGCGGCATCTACGCCTACGGTGGGACGCGGATTTGCGTGGCCTTTAAAGCAGCTTTAGCTCACAAGCTACAGTTTACTGTTTTATTGCGATGTGGAGAAAGTGAAGGAAACTCCTTCATGCAGATAATCGCATAATTAAATTATTGTAATTTTGTGGCGATCTACCGCCATGTTTTTCCTGCGTGTGGCTGCGAAACCGAGTTAGCATTAGCATTAGCTATTGGTCTAACGAATACATAACCAGCTACATTTTATAGGGAAAGAAAAGAGCTGCAGTCAAAAGGTAACATTCCTAAGTGTCTACATGGAAAAAAGGCTATTTCCTATTTTATCTTTCCAATTTATCTACAGAAACAACAAATGATTTCGAACCAGAGAATCAACAGCTTCGATTGTTTGGCCGTAAGCTGGCCATCATAATAAAATGGCCAAATCAAATACGAACAACAACATAATTTTAATATAAATGCTTAAAGTAATCAAGTTATTTTTGAGACAGTACGCTTAAAGACCATCCAACAGTTAATAAATGTAAAAAAACGTAATAAAGAAACAATTTTTTTTACTGATATTAGTAATAGTTCTCCTATTAAATCGTTTAATAGAAGTGATATTTCTAAAAGTGAGGTTCTTTGGCATAAGTTTTTACTGCCAGTTTTTTAAAAAAAATTTGGATAAAGTGATGGTTATGTTAGCAAAAATTCATACCAACATCAGAAATTATTTGAGGTTGAACCAGAAATGCCCATTTTTGAAATTATTTTTAGAATCTCAATCACATTGGAGCCACCTTCAGAACCGTGAGGACACCATGTAACAATCCCTCAAAGAAGCTTCAACCACTTGGTACAGGGTGCAGATAAAGCATGGTGAATTGATGGGAATGGTGTGAATTTTAGCTGAAACATTGCACAGACATCAAATCACATTTCTCCAATCAGCAAAAACATTAAGCCTTGAATCGTGAGACCAGTCACATGGTTCATATCTCCTGTCCAGGTTTTGAGAAGCCTTCAGCCATTCAACAAAGGGCCATCAAGCAGATCATCAAAGGCCGTGATGTCATTGCCCAGTAAGAGCTGAGAAACAACTGAGCACCACTGATGTCCTCTGGATATCCACCGTGCAGCTGATGGTCTCTTTGAATTGTCTAGGTCTCAGTCTGGAACAGGAAAGACGGCCACCTTCTGCGTGTCGGTGCTGCAGTGTCTCGACATCCAGGTGAGCTTTAGAATAGAAATGTTTGGCCAATTATTTGATGTTTAGAGGACCTGTTGGGCATTTTTACATGTCAAACCATCAAACTAACCCAACAAAAATCTTCATTTCTGGATTAAATTGTTGAATCTTTAATTTCATTATTTTCACCTAACAAGTTAAGGATGGTTCATAATTTCAGATGTGTCATCTATTTTCTCGATGGTTTTTCAAATGTGGTTACTGTCTGCAGGTGAGAGAGACCCAAGCCCTGATTCTTGCACCAACCAGAGAGTTAGCTGGACAAATTCAGAAGGTAGCTTGATGCCCTCCAGCTGACATGGCCTCTTGAGTGGGCTCTGAGTTCTGCTCTTCTGTCTGCAGGTGCTGCTGGCTCTGGGGGACTACATGAACGTACAGTGTCATGCCTGCATCGGGGGGACAAACGTGGGCGAAGACATTAGGAAACTGGACTATGGTCAGCATGTGGTGGCAGGGACACCAGGTCGCGTGTTTGGTGAGCAGACGGGGCCGGTTGGGATCAGGCTGTTGTATCAAATCTCAGTGTTAATGAAAGGAGCGGCGTTGTGAGTGTGGGATACTCTCCTGATAGCCAACAGGAAGGTGACTTATGTTTCTGTCCAGACATGATTCGTCGCAGGAGTCTGAGGACCAGAGCTATCAAGATGCTGGTTCTGGATGAAGCTGATGAAATGCTCAACAAAGGTAGGTCAAAGCGAGAGCATCACACACAGATCCGTGAGGTCAGCTGATCACTTGCCGTGTGATGTTTAGGGTTTAAGGAGCAGATCTATGATGTCTACCGTTACCTGCCGCCTGCAACTCAGGTGGTTCTGATCAGTGCCACCCTGCCTCACGAGATCCTGGAGATGACCAACAAATTCATGACTGACCCCATCCGCATCCTTGTCAAGCGGTGAGTATGCCATATCCACAAAACTGTTCTTACTGTTCCAGCTCATTACGGTTCCACAAACTCTTAGGGACTGTGGGCAAACCTCCAGGAAGGCCAAGCATCTTCATCAGATGATGGAGCCACGCACGAGCGTCTCCTTTGATTCCACCTCTCTATTTAAATATGAGGCGAATTCCCATTTGACAGCTGTACAGGAGATGAATGATAGCTGTTATCAACACTAAATGTCTCTTTGTATTCTGTTTTCTTCCTGTTGCTATGTCTGACCCCCTCAGTGATGAGCTGACTCTGGAGGGGATAAAGCAGTTCTTTGTGGCAGTAGAGAGGGAGGAGTGGAAGTTTGATACTCTTTGTGATCTGTACGACACTCTGACCATCACCCAGGCCGTGATCTTCTGCAACACCAAGAGGAAGGTCAGGTTTCCGTCCATGTTCATCATCTTTCACTTTGGTAGAAATTTCAAAGCAGCTGCTCATTAGCTCCGTGGCTAAACATGGTGTTTGCTCAGGTGGATTGGCTGACAGAGAAGATGAGAGAGGCCAACTTCACAGTGTCATCCATGCACGGAGACATGCCTCAGAAAGAGCGAGAGTCCATCATGAAGGAGTTTAGATCGGGAGCCAGGTAAGCCCTACCCAGATGAGAACATCCAGGGCCACCTGAGAAATAAACCAGGAAGAATATGAAGACTCCCTTCGGATCTTTATTGTTGCATAACAATCCACTTTTTATTTTGTGTTTCAGTCGAGTTCTGATCTCAACGGATGTTTGGGCTCGCGGTTTAGATGTTCCCCAAGTTTCTCTGATCATCAACTATGACCTGCCCAACAACAGAGAGCTCTACATCCACAGGTGAGATGTTCTGACACTCCACTCCATGTTTCTTCACCCCAAGCCATGATTCAGCAAATTGACCAGCCACTTGTTGGAACAGAACCTCTTTGATTCTGGGATAACCTTAACCCCTTCGACCGATGAGTCTTGCAAGGCAAGCCCTGTAAACCTGGAGACGTCACAGATTGTCTCCAGGTTTGGATGGAAAATATAGCTAACATGACCTTTGACCTCTTAGGATTGGTCGGTCCGGTCGCTATGGCCGTAAGGGTGTGGCCATCAACTTTGTGAAAAATGATGACATCAGGATCCTGCGAGACATTGAGCAGTACTACTCCACCCAAATCGATGAGATGCCCATGAATGGTAGTATTCATACATCAGTTCTTATTGTGGCTCCTGCTAGTTTTACTTGATCTGTGTAGCATAAACTCACTCAGAATAAGCAACAGGTGGTAAAATACAGATTCCATATATGACCTTCCATGACTGTTTTATCAGTGATGGTAACGAACTGGTTAGCCACTGCAATGCTAACATCTAGCTTTCTCTCTGCAGTGGCTGATCTGATCTGATGGAACTGATGGTGCCGTTGCACCTCTACATCGCTCATTCTTTTTTTTTTTACCATCACTTTAGTGTTTTTCTTCATTTGACTGGGGAACTGAACAACTGTAAAACATCTGTTTTTGTAAATAAAGTTGTTTTGGCTTCAAGCTGCTGTCATCTTTATTGTCGGCTGAAGATGTCATGTTTTCCCCCTCTCAAAGTAAAATGACTATACTTCCTCTTACTGACATTGTTTAATTAGATTTTAGTGGTCATTATTGGCCTGGGGGTGGGGCACATTGGCGAGCGCCTGGTGGCCGGACCTCTGCCTATGGAGTCCGGCCGGCGCAGCCCGAAGAGGCAACATGGGACCCCCTTCCCGTGGGCTCACCACCTGCAGGAGGGGCCAAGGGGGTCGGGTGCATTGTGTTTTGGGTAGCAGCCGGAGGCAGGGACCTTGGCGGTCTGATTCCCGGCTGCACAAACTGGCTCTAGGGACATGGAATGTCACCTCTCTGGTGGGAAAGGAGCCTGAGTTGGTGCGCGAGGTTGAGAAGTTCCGACTAGATATAGTTGGCCTCACCTCGACGCACGGCAAGGGCTCTGGAACCAGTCTTCTTGAGAGGGGTTGGACTCTCTACCACTCTGGAGTTGCCGATGGTGAGAGGCGACGAGCAGGGGTGGCAATTCTGGTTGCTCCCCGGCTCAGTGCCTGTGTATTGGAGTTTACCCCGGTGGATGAGAGGGTAGCCTCCCTTCGCCTTCGGGTGGGGGGACGGATCCTGACTGTTGTTTGTGCCTATGGTCCAAACAGCAGTTCAGCGTATCCACCCTTTTTGGAGTCCTTAGAGGGAGTGCTGGAGAGTGCCCCTTCTGGGGGCTCCCTCGTCCTCCTGGGTGACTTCAATGCTCACGTTGGCAATGACAGTGTGACCTGGAGAGGTGTGATTGGGAAGAACGGCCCCCCTGATCTGAACCCGAGTGGTGTTTTGTTATTGGACTTCTGTGCTCGTCTCAGATTGTCCATAACGAACACCTTGTTCAGACATAAAGGCGTCCACATGTGCACTTGGCACCAGGACGCCTTAGGCCGCAGATCGATGATCGACTTTGTGGTTGTGTCATCGGATTTGCGGCCGCATGTTCTGGACACTCGGGTGAAGAGAGGGGCGGAGCTGTCAACTGATCACCACCTGGTGGTGAGTTGGCTCCGATGGTGGGGAAGGATGCCGGACAGACCTGGCAGGCCCAAACGTGTTGTGAGGGTCTGCTGGGAACGCCTGGCAGAGTCCCCTGTCAGAAGGAGCTTCAACTCACGCCTCCGGGAGAGCTTTGACCATGTCCCGGGGGAGGCGGGGGACATTGAGTCCGAGTGGACCATGTTCCGTGCCTCCATTGTCGAGGCAGCTGACCGGTGCTGTGGCCGCAAGGTGGTTGGTGCCTGTCGTGGCGGCAATGCCCGAACCCGCTGGTGGACACCAGCGGTGAGGGATGCCGTCAAGCTGAAGAAGGAGTCGTATCGGGCCTTACTGGCCTGTGGGACTCCTGAGGCAGCAGATGGGTACCGGCGTGCCAAGCGGAGTGCAGCTACGGCGGTTGCCGAGGCAAAGACTCGGGCATGGGAAGAGTTCGGTGAGGCCATGGAGAACGACTTTCGGACGGCCTCGAAAAGGTTCTGGACCACCATCCGGCGCCTGAGGAGGGGGAAGCAGTGCACTGTCAACACTGTGTATAGTGGTGATGGTGTGCTGCTGACCTCAACTCGGGATGTTGTGGATCGGTGGAAGGAATACTTCGAGGACCTCCTCAATCCCACCAACACGCCTTCCAGTGAGGAAGTAGGGCCCGGGGACCTGGAGATGGGCTCTCGTATCTCCGGGGCTGAAGTTGCCGAGGTAGTTAAAAAACTCCTCGGTGGCAAGGCCCCGGGGGTGGATGAGATCCGCCCAGAGTCCCTTAAGGCTCTGGATGTTGTAGGGCTGTCGTGTTGACTCGACTCTGCAACATCGCGTGGACATCGGGGGCAGTGCCGCTGGATTGGCAGACCGGGGTGGTAGTCCCTCTTTTTAAGAAGGGGGACCGGAGGGTGTGTTCCAACTATAGGGGGATCACACTCCTCAGCCTCCCTGGCAAGGTCTATTCAGGGGTACTGGAGAGGAGGGTCCGCCGGATAGTCGAACCTCGGATTCAGGAGGAGCAATGTGGTTTTCGTCCTGGGCGTGGAACAGTGGACCAGCTCTACACCCTCAGCAGGTCTTCGAGGGTACATGGGAGTTTGCCCAACCAGTCCACATGTGTTTTGTGGACTTGGAGAAAGCATTCGACCGTGCCCCCCGGGGGGTCCTGTGGGGGGTCCTCCGAGAGTATGGGGTGTCGGGCCCGCTGATACGGGCTGTCCGCTCCCTGTACGATCGGTGCCAGAGTTTGGTCCGAATTGCTGGCAGTAAGTCGAACTCGTTTCCGTGGTGAGGTTGGCCTCCGCCAGGGCTGCCCTTTGTCACCGATTCTGTTCATAATTTTTATGGACAGAATTTCTAGGTGCAGTCATGGTGTTGAGGGGATCCGGTTTGGTGACCTCAGGATCGCGTCTCTGCTTTTTGCGGATGATGTGGTCCTGTTGGCTTCATCGGCCCGTGACCTCCAACTATCACTGGATCGGTTCGCCGCCGCCTGTGAAGCGGCTGGGATGAGAATCAGCACTCCAAATCCGAGGCCATGGTTCTCAACCGGAAAAAGGTGGAGTGCCTTCTCCGGGTAAAGGAGGAGATCCTGCCCCAAGTGGAGGAGTTTAAGTACCTCGGGGTCTTGTTCACGAGTGAGGGAAGAATGGAGCGGGAGATCGACAGGCGGATCGGTGCGGCGTCCACAGTAATGCGGGCTCTGCACCGGTCCGTTGTGGTGAAGAGAGAGCTGAGCCGAAAGGCGAAGCTCTCGATTTACCGGTCGATCTTCGTTCCTACCCTCACCTATGGTCATGAGCTTTGGGTAATGACCGAAAGAACAAGATCACGGGTACAAGCGGCTGAAATGAGCTTCCTCCGTAGGGTGGCTGGGCTCTCCCTTAGAGATAGGGTGAGAAGCTCTGCCATCCGGGAGGAGCTCGGAGTAGAGTCGCTGCTCCTCCGCGTTGAGAGGAGCCAGATGGGGTGGCTTGGGCATCTAGTCAGGATGCCCCCTGGACGCCTCCCTGGTGAGGTGTTCAGGGCATGTCCCTCCGGTAAGAGACCCGGGGAGACCCAGGACACGTTGGAGAGACTATGTCTCTCGACTGGCCTGGGAACGCCTGGGGATCCCTCCGGATGAGCTAGAGGAAGTAGCTGGGGAGAGGGAAGTCTGGGATTCTCTCCTTAGGCTGCTGCCCCCGCGACCCGACCCCGGATAAGCGGCAGAGAATGGATGGATGGATGGATGGTCATTATTGGCGTGGAATGAGTGAAATAGGTGAGTAAATGAGTCAGTATTGACGTGATCCATTCACATCAAAATAACCAAACATTTTACATATGAAAACCCTTTTTTCTTGATTAAATTTTTAAAGAATCTTGGTAAAAAATGTCGCATTAAATTATAAATTTGTTTCGTTTTATTATTTTACCTTTCTATATGATAAGATAAAATATTTTGTGTTAGTTTCCTTCATGTCCAACTAGGATTAAATTTAAATGGGTCGTTTTCGTTCCTTGGCGCCATTCGAACGGTCTCGTGAACCTATGACGTTTAAACATCACGTGGGGTGACAGCTGACTTGCGCGTTGCTTCCGGGATCAGAGGGTGGTACTTATTGAAGGAAGAGCGGATCCTGGTTCGGTTCTTTTGATTGAAGTCCAACTGTAGTCCGCAGAATTCAAGCAGCGCCAGGTAAGGTCTCGGACGGTCACGTGATGCGGATAACCATCCCAGCGTCCAGACAACATCCGATTTAAAGGGTCAGGACAGATTTTCGAGACCCATGGTAACAGATTAACAATCTCCAGATATAGAAAATGTCTTACTATTTTATACTTTGTAAAGGATTAACCATAGTTTGAGGTCACCTGACATGCCCGCGTTTGTCTGATTTTTTTTTGTCTGCGTGTGCCTGTTCTCGTGTGTGTCAGTGTCCTCTGAAACGCAGCACCTTATAAACGCAGGAATACATCTCTCGTCACACGTAGGATCGGTGTTTTTTTCCGCGATCTTTTTGGAGCGTGGTCTCAGCAGGAGGGTCCCCCTACATGAGCCTGGTCCTGCTCAAGGTTTCTTCCTGTTAAAGGGGAGTTTTTCCTTGCCACTGTTGCTTGTTGGGGTTCAGGCCCTGGGATTCTGTAAAGCACCTAGAAACAATTTTGATTGTAACAGATGCTATATAAATAAAGATTGATTGATTGAAGTGCGCGTGGGGGCGCTGACAGGACCCACCTGCGCCTGGCTCCAAACACGCATTTACGCCAACCTGTGCACAGAAGTTTCATGTGTGGCGCTCTTTTCAGCTCCAATCATGAACTCCTCAGACAGTGATGATGACTCCTACAACGAGAGGTCAGCACTGGTTCCATCACAGAACCCAGCAGTACCTTCCTATAGGCCGACCGTTGATCCAAGGTCGCCCATAGCCCAGCCATGCAAGCAGGTAAACATTTATTGATTGACTTGCCTTTATTGGTCAAAATATCTTCACTGCCTTTGACCTTCTGTCAAGATGGCAGGAAACAGAAGAGAGGGACCACCTGACAGCGGGGGTTCAGACCAGGACATAGACATGGATGATGAGGAGCTTACTCTTAAGTATGGAGCCAAACACGTGATCATGCTCTTCATTCCCGTCACCCTCTGCATGGTGGTTGTGGTCACCACCATCAAGTCAGTCAGCTTCTATTCAGAGAAGAGCGACCAGCAGCTGTAGGTCCACCTTTGGCTTCTGAGGTCCCCACTTGGAGGAATGTTCTTCCCACAAATAACACAAACATCTGTCCCCGCAGGATCTACACGCCATTTACTGAGAACACGTCATCTGTTGGCCGCCGGCTCCTCAACTCCGTCCTTAACACCATCATCATGATCAGTGTCATTGTGGTCATGACTATCTTCCTGGTTGTCCTCTATAAATACCGCTGCTACAAGGTTAGCTGGTTTTCATCTAAACCATTTTACACACTCAAGTCAGGGTCTGGATCACACTTTCAGACTTCGAAGCTAATTATCACATGTAACTAGCTGAAATACGTTCGGTGAAAGCGAACAGATACAGTATTTTTCTGACCCAGATTACTTAAAATTTCTACACACATCAATTATCAGAAACATAAGATAATATTGTAACAGAGCATCCTGCTGGTGTCCACCAGACCAAGAGGCGCTCCTTTCAGGATGCTAACCCTATGCTTCATGCTACAGTACCATGCAGCGAGCACTGTACACTTCATGCACTTCATGAAAACAAGACTGACAACATTATTTAAATAGGGTTTTAATGTAAAACCCATGCAGGATGTTGTTACTGTGTAGCTCACCTGAGGTCATCCCGACCCATCAGAGAGTACCACCTGGCTGCTAACCTGCCTGCACAAACATTGTAATTGGGCCTCCTGCTGTTAGTGGGTGCTGTCTGAGTCAATGCCTTTATGTTTAGTTCATCCACGGTTGGCTCATCCTGTCCTCGCTCATGCTGCTCTTCTGGTTCAGCTTCATGTACCTCGGGTGAGTCCTCAGCATTGGTCATCCTTCCCTTCCTGTTTGAAGATTGTGATGGCGCTCTTCTTGTTTGTAGTGAGGTCTTTAAAACGTACAACGTGGCAATGGACTACCCTACAGTGGGGTTGCTGATCTGGAATTTTGGGGCGGTGGGTATGATCTGCATTCACTGGAAAGGCCCCCTGCAGCTGCAGCAGATCTACCTGATCCTCATCAGCGCCCTCATGGCGCTCGTCTTCATCAAGTATCTGCCTGAGTGGTCGGCCTGGGTCATCCTGGGAGCCATCTCCGTTTACGGTGACTTAAGTTGCTTTTCAAAGTTGTTTCTGCAGATTTTTTAAAATAAGAGATTTATGGGATTTGTTTGTATTTTTTGTTATGTTTTATTTTAATAAAGTTTTACGGTGGCTCTAAATGTCGGAAGGCAACATTTGACAGACTTCTTTTCTTCTTCCTGTCATGCCTTATAGACCTGGTGGCCGTCCTGTCGCCCAAAGGTCCTCTCCGGATGTTGGTAGAGACGGCTCAGGAACGGAACGAGCCCATCTTTCCTGCTCTCATTTACTCCTGTTAGCAGATATTCATGTTTTCAAGCCTCTTCTTCTGAGCTTCAAATGATTTATGTATCTGTAGCTGCACTGGTTCTGCTGGACCAGCCCCAGCATGATCCGGGAGCCCTTTCAGAATCATTGTGTTATTGTCATATTGTATAATGTCAACAGGTCAAAATAGGTGGGAGGAGAAATATGAATGCTAACGTTCCCATCAGTGGCCTGATGGTGGCGCTGATGGAGCAGTCATTATGAGCGATAATCATATCTGCTGTTTTTTTTTTTGTCAGCTGCCATGATGTGGGCGGTGGGGATGGCCAAACCAGTGGATGCTCCACATTCTGGACGCGAAACAGGTGAGCGAGGACTCATGGGAAGTGTCTGCAACAGTCTGACAAATTAGTTGAACTTTCCTGTTGTTTTTGCTGTTGTTTTAGACGAGGAAGTGATGCAGAGCTGCACAGAGCAGTTGAGTCCACACTCACCTGCAGAGACCGAGCCGGAGACAGACCGTGAGTTCTGTCATGGGGATGATGGGGGCGTTCACGCTATCCTCCAGCTCCTCTGGGAGAACATGGAGGTCTTCCACAACTGCATTACAAGAGTCTACCTTGTGTCTGCCCCAAACCACCTGTGAAGGGTCTTAGGTTCCCAGCCCACTTCTAACAAAAACCAAGAGGAAAGTTTTCATCTTCATCCCACAGGACAGAGGGAGTCAGCCTCCCCTACCTGGACAGGGAGCTGCTTTTACAGCAGGGGGCCTGATTGCTCCAAGTGGTGCACCTCTAAACAATACCGGATCAGCGGTAGCCCCATAAACCCTCCTAGGGCAGCAATAATCCACCAGTCAGGACCTGTTCCTGTGCATAAAGGTGCCTGGAAGCAACACTCTGCTTCCCTGGGGTAATTAACCTCTGTGTTGGAGGCAGCTGGGGGCTGCTAGTAAACCCACATCAGGTGAAACACTCATGCTTTTTTAGTTGAGGCTTTACCTTCAGGAGGTGACCAGGCTGGTAAGCCTGCTGATCCCTCTTCCTCATTCAGAACTTTGAATCTCCGCTCAAACCAGTTTTATGATTGTTCACAAGCCTTCTACCAGTAGGTCCACCTCCACCATCACAAAGTGTTTGTTTTTGTGTGCAGGAGGTGTGAAGCTCGGCCTTGGAGATTTCATCTTCTACAGTGTTCTGGTGGGAAAAGCTGCAGCAACTGGTGGAGATTGGAACACTACACTGGCCTGCTTTGTTGCCATTCTGATTGTAGGTTTGAGTTTGTTCTCAACTGTCACAGAGCGGTCCTAGTGTGTGTGTGTGTGTGTGTGTGTGTGTGGGTGTGCGGGCGGGCGGGCGGTGTGCATGAGTGCGTGTTTGTGTGAGAATGTGAGTGGGCGTGTGTGTCTTTGGGTGTGTGAATGTGTGTGTACATGAGTAGCTGGTCTGTGTGCGTTAGCATGTAGCCTAGCTTGCAGCAGCTGTCATCACTCTAACACACCTGTGTGTATCACCTGTGTTCTGAAGAAAGTCAGGGTGCATTTAAAGGGATTTGATCGAAAATTTCCTTTAAACAAACTTTGACATGAACAAACCTGAATGTCAGTGCTGTGATGCGTCTGTGTGGAAGGTGAAGATAGGAGAAGGTTCTATGGCTCCTGCAGCTGTTGACCAGCAGATGCTGCTGTGGTGATTTAACCAGGCTAGAACCCTTCTGAAGTTGTTTCACCTGTGGCTGACTCACCTATGCTGTTCAACTGTCTCAGGGTCTGTGTCTGACGCTGCTGTTGTTGGCCATCTTTAAGAAGGCTCTACCAGCGCTGCCCATCTCCATCACCTTTGGCCTGATCTTCTACTTCTCTACTGACTTCCTCGTCCAACCTTTTATGGACAACCTGGCTGCTCACCAGTTTTATATCTGACAGGACATGCTCCTATTCGTCTTGGCCACCCGCTGACAGTTGCTTTCTGTTCGAGCATCCTGCCTGATGGAGTGAGGGTGCTGCAGCGGTTCAGGAAGAAAGTTCTGGACTTCTGAGGCCAGCATGCTGCTGGAAGTGATGTGGGCAATCACAAAGACATTTGGATTCTTTTTCTATGTTTGATCTCCTAACATGACATGCTACAGTTGTAAAATTATTTAGAATCATGTCTGATTCAGTTCAGATTTAAGATAGAAATAAAATGTAGCTGATTTAAACATGTTGTCCTTTTGGTCAGTCAGGACAGGGCGCTGTTGCACTTCACCCTCAGAACTACACTTTACGGTTTCCAGTGAAAAAGACAGCAGGTTCACATCCAGATGTTTATTCAAGTTAAAAAACAAAACACAACAACAGAACATATTTATTAACAAAGGAGGCCAGACCAGTTCAGCTTCTATCCTCAAACTGGGACTTGTTCTTCAGCAGGAAGGCAGCCAGGTACTCAATAGGGTTTGGTGGTCTGGAACAAAAGGAAAGCAGATCAATGATTATAATCAAACTCCACATCAACCACGTTCAGTTCAGTCCAGGTCCTGACACGCCTGAACTGGTTCTGACCTATCCTTGGCGAGCACCGACAAGCCCTGCAACAGGATGGGGACCACGGTCTGGTCCAGGTATGCTCTTGTGGGCAGAGCCTGCAGGTCTACCTTCTGCTTCAGCATCTTCTCTGCACTCGCCTTCTCACTCTCCAAAGTCCTCTATGGGGCAAAGCAAAGCATGCTGGGAGTCTGTTTTCACACACTCCGTGTGTCTGTCTGTGTTACCTGGATGTTCTCGGTCAGGCTGTACTCTGTGTGAGGGTTTTCAGACACCTGAAGAATTTAAGAAAATCGTGAGTGTGTGTGTGTGTGAGTGAAAGAGAGACAGGTGTGTGTGTGTGAGACTTACAGGTGTATGGCCCTCCATTGACTGTTCAGCATCTGTGTGGTCTGTAAGAGAAGTAGCAGTGTGAGGATCGCCTGATCTGTTACCTGCTCAAGTTTGCTGATTCACTAAAATCCACTTTCACACTTCACTGAAGAGAAAATTAAATGAAAACGTTTCCTGATGTTTTAACTTGATGTTCTCATATCTTTAAGTCAAAAGGAGAACTTCAACACTGATGAATAGGAATCGATCCGCAGATCCTCATTTAACTGGCGGTTTTTATGCATTCTTCTAAAGCCGAAATTTCCGTCTAATTAACCAAAAGGCTGTTTTTTTCCTTGCAGGTTTGTTCTGTTCAGATACAACTAAAAGAACCGACCGCGCTGGTTCTGGTTCTGAATGAGCCAAACTTTTCGTAGAGGTTAGGGTTAGCTTTGTTAGCACCACGCTACCATACGCGGAGTCGCCAGTTAATGGAGCTTCTTCGGGGATGGCAGCCGCTATTAAAGAAGTCTGAGAAGAGCTCAAACAGAAGCGAGCAGAAAAACGGAGGGAATGGTTGAACTCACCGTCCGCCATGTTCGTTTAGAGACGTGCGCAAAAGCGCTGGCCATCTCTATGTCACAGTGACGCAAGAAGTATCGCTTCCGGTGTGTGCAGATGTATATAAAATGAAAATATTTTCCTATTGAATTTACGCGTTTGTAGTATGGAAATCTGCCTTTCGGGGACTACAATGTACTGTGTTCTTAGGAATCCAGTTCAGTTCAGAGAGTGTAAGCCACTGGAGAAGATCATGTGATCGCTGGTTCCAGTGAAAGGGACATTAGCAACAGCAAGAATGGTGGAATCCCTGAGCAGGAGGAATGAGACTTTCACATTGTTTCATCCATGAATCAGACTGGTTTACTCTGGGCTGGCAGATGATGGACTGTGGTTCTGATGACAGAATCAAGATTAGAGATCTGATGCTTTGTTCTTCAACAAAGGTTATTGCTGAGCGCGAATTTGAAGGATTGTGTGTTGATTTGGGCTGGGATTCACCCGAGTAACAGCCTCCAAGTTATGCCGTCAGCCACAACACATTCGCAAAGGAATCCAGTGGGTTTCAAAGGTATTTATTGTTGGATTGCAATACCTCTCGTGTGTCACTGCTAATCCGCGTGTTCTTTAAATGAAGACTTCAAGTAAACAAATGCCAATTTCAAAATGTATTTAGCAAATAGAATCAATTCAAGATACAAATATTACAGAGCTCCGGACCAGTTCATAACCCTAGCAACAACAGAGTCAATTGTCAGGGCATGAAGTCTGACAACCTAACTATCCCTTGGCCCAGTTTATATAGAAAGACATATGTAAATTATTGATGCTAATTCAGTCCAATCTAGTCCTTCTTCTTGGATGACCTCATCTTCTTCTTCCATGCCTCCTTTGGTGTTGGTGCAGTCCTTCTTCTCCATTGTCTTCTCAGATGGCCAGATCAGAGGTCTTATTCCTGTCCAGGTACTTATCAATCACCAGTAAATTATGCTGTCATGTTTTACGATGGGGGTCTACCATTTCCTGTCTGCCTGGCTCCAACTGTCTAAGCAGTATTCATGTCAAGGAAGGGTCAACTGACTTGCTTATGTGTATTCCTACTAAAGATTATATACTATACCTAACTTCTAAACTAACTGTAACATAAAACAAAAACATATAGTATAACACATGCTAATAAGATAAAAGATGCTAACAAGATATAATAATTCTCTTCATTATTCAGAGCTGTGAGGCGGGGGTAATAGTCCTGTGGTTAAGGACATGGACGCCAGCGGTACAGTACAGTAGAGGGCAATGAATTGTTAGTATTGGCTTAGCGTAGGCTAGGCCAATACTAACAATTCATTGACCGCTCCCTTTGATGTAATCAAGAATAATAGAAGTTTAATCATGGTGCCATCTTCTTTAGATGTTCCCGGATCTGTCCAAGCGTTCTCTGTGGATTACCTGCTGGGGTACATTGATTCCAGTGATACCAGAGTTAGGGTTAATGTGTTAGGGTGTTAGTATGTTAGGATGTTAGGGTTAACATGTGATGTTCACTCTGCAACTTCAAAGGGACCAGTCCACCTGTGCTCTGACCACTTTCACTTGATGACTCTCAGAAGAACCCACTCAGCTGTGTGTGGAATTCCTGGATCCTCACTGACTGTTGTTACAGAGGTTGCCTGTTGGGAGAAAACTGAGAGAATCGTTTTTAGTTGAACAAAATAAGGCTTATATTTCAGAAAAGGTGCTGGGCTAGCCAATGGATTTTCTGCTCCTGGTCCCGGAAAGAGAACACCCCTCTCGAGCTCAAAGGGGGTGAATCCTGTTCGGGAGCTAACAGAGCTTCTTACTGACATCAAGGCTATTGGAAGTGCCTGTGTCCATTTCATCCCACTGTGAGCACATATGTTGCCAATTTTGCTCTTCAGTGTTTGATTCATTCTTTCTACCTTCGCCAAACGCCTTCTCTACTTCTTGTAAATCTTTATTCTTAAAATGAGTTCTATTATCAGACCTGATTTGTTTGGGGAAACCATGTGTCGGATTAATCAAAAATTTAATAACACTTTTTGCATCTTCCGCTTTTACGGGAACCGCCTCTGGCCAGCCAGTGTATGCATCCACTGCCACCAAGAGGTATCAGAACCCATTGACTCGATCTAACATATCAGTGAAATCTATAATTTTCTTGCCCTGTCATGGGGGCAACTGGAAACTTGCCCTCATGTGGTCGAATTGTTGATTTTACATTAAAGTGTGTGCATATTGAACATTCTCTGCATCATTCATGGTTTCCAGCAGTGTGTCAGGCCGTGGGCCTCTTCCAGAACGGCATCTAACAGACCGGGCGGGAGAACAGGTCTTCTGTCTGGGACCCGCCAAATTCCTTCAACTTTCACAGCCCCCCTTTTCCTTCCAAACTGTTTTTTCATGTGGAGAAGCTTCTTCTTGATCACAACTAAGTCTTTCCCTGTCGTATCTTGGAAGCATTTCATGAACTGTTTTCTCTACCAACAACAAATTGTGGCTTGGTTTATAACCTGCAGCCTTCTTTGCTGCCTGATCTGCAGCCTCATTACCTCTTCCCTCCAGAAAGTTCTCTTTACTATGACCTTTGCATTTTACGACTGCGACCTCCGCTGGTTCCATGAGTGCCTGTGTCATTTGCCTCATCTCTGCCTCATGTTTTATAAGAGAGCCTGATGCTGTGTTAAAACCTGCCCGCAACCATTGACAACGTTCTAACTGGTTAGCTCCCACTACATATGCTGAATCTGTATAGATGGTCACTCTCTTTCCCTTTGATATTTCTAATGCTCTAATAACTGCCTTCAATTCTGCAAGTTGTGCTGACTCTTTACCTGTTAGGTTTCCTGTTTCCACTTCTTCAAAATCTTCTTCTAATTTTCTAACTATTGCCTAGGCAGCTTTCAGCCTCTCCTATGTGTGTCTGAAACAACAGCCATCTGTGAATAGTATTTCATCTGGGTCCTTTAACGGCTCCGCCTTAAGATCTACTCTGTTTTTTTTAATCTTTCCTCACTTTCTCCTCACATCTGTGTGGTTCGCCCTCTCCCATACCATCTGCCATATTGATCCCTTCATGAGTGTATGTTATGTGCGGTGAAAATCTTGTCCATCCTGGTCTGCTTAAGTGAGGTCATGGTGAATGCTGCTGAGCTGACCAGTGATAGCACACTATGTGTTGTAAGAACTGTTAGAGCGTAACCCATCACTAAATGTGCTGTTTTTTGTAAAACTTTTGCTACCCCTGCTACATGCCTGACACATGGTGGCTGCCTGTTTTCAATGGGGTCCAGCATTATACTTGCATACATTAATACTTTCCTTTCACCCCCTTTTTTCTGAAAGAGAACACCATTTACTGTATGTTCTCCTTCAGAAACATCCAAAAAGAAAGTATCTTTATATTCCAGAACTGCCAAAACATGCAGATGTCGTGAGTGCCTGTTAAAGAGCAATGAACGCTTTCTCTCCCTCAGTTGTCCATGTTAGCCAGGCTGCCAAATTACGCATTCCCTGTTCATTCACCATTGCACGTAGGGGCGTAGTCTTTTCTGAATATGTAGGAATAAAATGTCTACTATAGCTCGTGAGACCCAGAAATGACAACATTTCCTTTACAGTCTCTCATACCAATCATTTTGTTCAGCAAAGTCGACCTGCGCAGCCACACCTTCAGGCCCAACACACAAACACGGTGATGTAATCATCCAGAAACTTCGCTGTAACTTTTCTCTAAACCAGGGGTGGGGAACCCTTTTCATATCGAGGGCCATTTTAATTTTAATACTGTTATGAACACATACCTAGGGATGCAAAAAAAAGACAAAAAAAAAAAGTCTATAACCACTGTGTTACTAAGTCTCATGATTGCTGCATTTGAGTTTGAATTATTTATTTAGCACACATGCATATAAAATCACCAAAAAAATAGAATAAAATGACAAGTAAAATATGTTTTCATGATCATACAAAACAATAAAGAGGTGCAGAGTTGAGGCAAGAGACCTGTAAGGGCCTGTTCGAGGCCTCTACTCACAAAAACTGCAATACAACAAGATAATCAAGAAAATAAATGAAAAAGAAAGAAAGATAAAGACAATAACAACAACAACAACTAGAAAGCACTCGGAGAGCGCAGACCTCCGCCAAGCGCAACAATTCCTGGCATATTGTGATTTCCACCATAAATATTAGTCCCACATATACTTGACCATAAAAACATACCGTTAGCCACTGGAATCATAACAATATATGTCTTAGTTCAATAGTTATTCACGGAAAAAAATTCACGCTTTGAAACAATTTTACTTTGTACGGCGCGAGCGCCTCAGCGGCGGCTACGAGGCGCGTTCACGAACTCTCCTTCGGCGTGAGGTTTCAGCTTCGTGGCTATTAATTCACTCACCACAAAACTTGCACGCGTAATATTCTCTCTGTCGGTACATGGTCGTGTGAAAGCTGCTTGTTGAGCCTCCAAACTCCGGCGAAGAGCGTTAATTTTATCCGAACTCATCTGTCCTTTCAACTCGTCGAGTTTAGCGTGTTTCGCTAGGCATTATTCGTCCGTGTCAATCAGTCCAGCCCACTACGTACATCACATGCTGTGTTCACTGACCCTGACCTTGACTCGGACATAACATAACCGTCTGTTTTATCTCAGAAAACGGGAAAATATTTCCTCGTTACGAAAGAAATTTCAGGATACGAAAGGCAAAAATACGCTACCGCTGCTACTCGCAGCTCGCGGAGTTTAGCGAACGGTCCCACTGTATAAGTGCACATATAAAACATAAAAATCTTATTGCGTTGCGGGCCGGTAGAAATGGTCTCGTAGGCCGTATACGGCCCGGAGGCCGGAGGTTCCCCACCCCTGCTCTAAACGCATCCTGATACACCTCATTATTCTCACGGTCATAAAACAGAGTGACATGATAGGGATCAACTGGCGGGGCAAAGGGACTCAGCATCGACAGCCAGGGCCTCCAGCTCTGAAACAATGCCACAACACCGACACCAGGTGAGGTCTCAGGCTCAAGTTCTCCCCAATAAATATCCGCCCACACCCCCTGTTCTAGAGAGGGTGTCACACTCATCAGCATCTGTCCCTTCACACCTTGGTGTGGAATACAGCAGTTCAGTTTCAGTCCATTAGGAAATTGCACCACAAGACCTTTGTCTCCACACAGAATCGCTGCTCCTGTCCTCACCAGGAGATCTCGTCCCAACAGGTTGATAGGGCAATGTGGTGAAATGACAAAGGGGTGCAACACAGTCTGTCCAGCAAAACGAGTCACTAATGGCACAGAAAACGGCAGTCTCTCCGGGCTCCCTGAGAACCCCACAAGCTCGACGGTGTCAGATGAGATCGGCTCCGGTGATAAATTCCATGAGACGGTGGAACACTGCCTGGTACCTCCGGGTAGTTGTGATATGGACAGTCCCTTTGCCAATGACCATACCCTTTGCAGGCATGACACTGATCTTGGCCTAAGTACCCGCCCATCAAGCCGTATCCCTGCCCGCCGCGTCTCCCACGCATGCCTCCCCTTGGACTGACCCAATACAGGTTTATCGGAGCAAAATCTTGGTGCGGACCTAATGGATCTGGCTGCACCTGCCGAGGAAACTGCTGAACCATCTGTTTTTCTTCCTTTCGTTTATCATTAAGCTTTTTTTTTTTTTTTTGAGGCTTTTGCCTCATCTAACTGCATTTTTAGGAGCTGTTCCTGCGCTGTCATCACCCCCTCTTTCTTTCCCTGTTGTTTAACTTTAAATGTGTTGATGTGGTGAGAGAGATGTCTCTCCCAGACATCTGCCGTACTGCCTGGAAGGTCAGGATTTCCTTCCATGGCTTCTTTCACTGACTGTGGAAGTCCTAAAATTATGGCCTGACGGAACAAAGTGGTGTGTAAATTATCTGAACCAGGATGGCACCCTGTGGCACACATCCATTCCTCTTTACACCTTGTAAGGAATCCATGTGCCGACTCCCTTTCCTCCCACTTAAATCTTAAGTTCTGCATTGCTCCTGGAGATACTGAAAATATCTGTCTCATAGCTTCACCAACCCTGGTTGCACAAGGGCCAAAACGTGCAGCATTAGGTCTATCTTTAATACCTGCTGCTACCTCAACCTTATCCAAATCCCAGCGAGACACTTGTCTCCCTAAAATTCCTCTAAAGTCTCCCATCACCAACTGCATGCTCTGTGTTAAACTAAAAAGGCTTGAAATCCACTTGCCGCCTCCCTCTGCAGGTGGGGCATCTTATCCACTAAACAATTAATGTCTGTGATAGCAAATGGAACATATACCGGTTCCTGTCCTCTTTTCTGTATCAGAGGGGCCTGTAGCTGTGGTCTTTCTGAAACGGGCCCCCTATTCCTTGTGTGTATTCCTGTTCAACTCACCTCCTCATTGTTTATGGCCCCTGTCAACGGTAAACCTCTATACTCACACTCACTATCTTCCCCTGATTCTGATTCATAATTTTCCATACTTGAACCTGGATCTTTTTCATATAATTTTGTCTGAGATTCAACAGGCTCCTGAAGCTCCAATTCCCCAATAAATGTAGCCGGAAGTTTGAGGGTGTCTGTCTTACTCTCACTCTCCTCTTTATCACTGCCATAAATCAGTCTTGCCTTCTCCTCCCTGCGCTCAGCCCTGGCAAATCCTCCTGAGAGATCAGCTCTTTTCACTTGTTTTGTTTGATTGTTAAGTGTTTTAAAGACATTTAATGTAGATTTTTGACTGTCC
Organism: Takifugu flavidus; assembly: GCF_003711565.1. Taxonomy (NCBI): domain Eukaryota; kingdom Metazoa; phylum Chordata; class Actinopteri; order Tetraodontiformes; family Tetraodontidae; genus Takifugu; species Takifugu flavidus. The sequence goes on from NC_079525.1 coordinate 8,255,939, forward strand.
TGTTTTTTAAATATAGTTTGTTGGGAGATTTTAGGGCGAACCACCGGGGATTCTTCTCTAAATTCATTTTTTTCTAACTTATCTTCAACCTCTCCCTGTCCCTGTTTGATCATTCTAACCTGTCTTCAAAGTTCACCCACTGTTTCATGTAACTCCTGCATTTCTTCATCTCTGTCCACATCTAACTGACCACTGTTAATAGACAAAACTGGCAATTGATACGGGGGTGGGGAAGAGGTAGTAGGTAATGATGGGTAAAGAGTGGTTTTAAGTATCAATGTCTGGTTTGGATCTTCTAATGAAGGCTTCTTTACATTGGGCACTTGTGTGACCCCCCTAGATCTGCAATAGTGCACTGCTGCACCTGCCACAGCCACAACATGTATCCTTCAACGCTTATCTTCTAACTCCTTACCCTGTTTTTGCCACGATTTTCCTGCTATAAAACCTAATTTTGGATTATCAAGATGATCCTGTAATATGGTGTGAGTTTCTGACTCCCACTTACACAATGCTTCAGCTAAATTGACCTTCACCTCTGGAGGGGGAAATATCTTTTCATCAAGAGTCCACTTCCACTGTTCTTCCACAGACCGGGGATAGGGAGAACATTCTCCCTGATCCCAGCACGATTTACCACATTCCAGTTCCATCTTTAACTATGCTCCCAAGTGAGATTGAATGTGAATGACTCCAACGGTCAACTCAATGCCTCAGTGAAACAAGCTTCTAGACCAAACTTCGTTGGTCCGGTTCCACTCTGGGGGTTAATTCCCAAGGACAAAGAGCCTTTTAATTCACGTTCACTCTGGCACTTTTCCAACCCACACAAAAACACAAATCTCGGGCGTCGGGAGTGTCCGTCCCATCAACTGCGCTCCGAGTCCCAACCCAAATCTTTTTCATATACAGTGCTGTGTATACAGCAATACAACGCTGTACTAGTTCCGGTTTACTCTAACCGTCTATTCCCTGTTTTTTCAACAGTACTTCCGGCCTCTAACCGTCTATTCCCTGTTTTTTCAACAGTACTTCCGGCCTCTAACCGTCTAATCCCTGTTTTTTCAACAGTACTTCCGGCCTCTAACCGTCTATTTTCCGGACTCTAACCGTAATTCCTGCAGTCGTTTCAATATTTTCTATATTTGTATCTGGAATTTATAACTAGGACACTTCAATTGACAGTGACGACAAATTTGGAAATTGCCAATGTGCAGAACTTTGATTAAACAGGTGTCTGCTTACCTTTTATTAGGGATCCCTTTGTCGTCAGTTGTCCTCTGAAGTGACCATTGTTGAATTCTCTACCATTTCCTGTCTGCCTGGCTCCAACTGTCTAAGCAGTATTCATGTCAAGGAAGGGTCAACTGACTTGCTTATGTGTATTCCTACTAAAGATTATATACTATCCCTAACTTCTAAACTAACTGTAACATAAAACAAAAACATATAGTATAACACATGCTAATAAGATAAAAGATGCTAACAAGATATAATAATTCTCTTCATTATTCAGAGCTGTGAGGCGGGGGTAATAGTCCTGTGGTTAAGGACATGGACGCCAGCGGTACAGTACAGTAGAGGGCAGTAATGAATGGGATAAAGCTTTATGATCAAAGCCCTTTGGCCTTAATCCTTGGAAGGGTCAAAATCCCTTGGTCCTTGGGAAGGTCAAAGTCCCTTGGCCTTGGTCCTTGGAAAGGTCAAAATCCCCTGACCTGAGAGGTCCGGTGTGTCCTGACTTGTTCAGATAGTGCTGCAGTTCTATTGGTACCAATAGATGGTGCTGTTGGACACTACCCTGTAAAGTTTCTTCACAGCCACCCCCACGTGTCTGTCTTCAGGGCAATAGTTTGTTCCTGGGTGAAGCCCTGAAATCTCATAAATATTAATAAAAGCTGCCAACCTATTGGTCCAAATATCATAAATATTAATAACAGTCTGAATCTAAAAAAAAAAAAAAATCAAGAATATTCCCTGGTATAAGGTCAGAAAATCCCAAGAAAATCAGCTTGTCAAAGGTATGGAGAACACAGTCTGAGGTTATGTAAAACTATTCATTGGCAACAAGTTTGTAGTCTGTCACCCAACATTAGTCATTAACTGAAGTGAGTCGGTAGCTTATCTGAAGACGCTTGCACGTCTCCACAGCGTCACTCCTGATCCACATCTCTGTAAAATGGAATCATCACACTCTAACCATCAACCATCTGATGCCACATATGAGATCAAAATCACTGTACAGTTAAAACAAAGGCAGTGGGGAAAAAACTTGTTTGCTTTCAAAATATTAGAATATAATATTTTGTTTTTTAAATGTTTTTCCATGTCCCATTATGAAGACAATATGGGCTCATGAAATTGCATTTGGAAAATTGCCAGGGTAGTAATATATGTGTGATACACATTATTACACTCACACAGGTAGAAACTGCAGTTTCAAGGAAGTGCAGTTTCTACCTGCTCAGGTCACTGGTTACTGTTCTTATCTGGTTGTATTTAAGCTGCTATAATCGTAGTTAGTAGTAATTAGAGTTACATCAATGAAGTCCAGCAGTTTCGATGAAAAACAGCAGCAGCAGCCAATCACGTCTCTCCTCGGCCAATCGGAGGACGGCTCCTTATTAATATTTATGAATACCCAGACATCGCCAAGGGTAAAAGTACCGCCTGGAGGACATTTGAACAACCAGAGGAAGTACGTCGGTTGGTGCTGGAACGAGACCAGTGAAAGCAGAAGTTCGCTCTCTGTAGTTTATGAACAACAGTTTGGGAACCCTCTCCCTCTCTCTTCTCTTCCTCCCTCTCTCCACTCTCTATCTCTCCCCCTCTCTCCACTCTTTCTCTCCTCTCCACCCATCTCCCCGAGTCTTGGAGCTCAGGGTTCAGCTTACTGTGGACCTGTGATGGAATGTCAGGATTCGCTCGTGTCTTTCCTCAGCTGGGCTCTGATTTTTGGGGGTCTGGTCTACCTGTTGCAACAAGTGAGGCAGATCCCCGCCCAGTACGGCCGTTACAGCCCGGCAGAAGGACCTACTTTTCCGGCCAAACTGGCCTGGTTCCTGCAGGAGGTCCCCGCCTTCCTTGTGCCGCTGGTACTGCTGCTGCAAAGCCCAGAGACCGGGGCCAGGGCAAGTGTATCCCTGTTTGCCTTCCTGCTGCACTATTTCCACCGGTGAGTAGAGAACCTGCTGTGATGTGTGTTTGAGCGCGCGCGCGCATTTTGTGCGTGTTTGTGTATGCGCACGAATGCGTGTGCGTTTGCGTGTCCATTGCCGGGCAGTTCCTCACGTTAAAGCAGCATCACTGATTGTGGACTTTACACATCCAACACATACACAAACAACCTGGAATCAACAATCCATTTTTATCACTGAATAACTTTTAAAACTACATTAAAACCAGCAGTCAGACAGAGGGGCTGGGCCCCAGAAAGGGCAGGGCCCCAGGAGGACCGAAAAGACTCCAGGAAATGCCAGGATTTTTACTTATAAGATCTTACCAGGTGAATCAGTTTTACAAACACAACTTTAACCAAAAATAATTTCTTTTTGATGAAAAAGTGTCGACCATGTTTTCATGGTAGAAGATGATGAAGATGAAGTTTAGTCGATGGTTGCTGCTCATCTCCTGCAGGAGCTTCATCTTTGCTTCCTTGACCCAAGGACGACCCGTCCCAGTGGAAATTGTACTCTTCGCTGCTCTCTTCTGTTGCCTCAATGGGTTTCTGCAAGGGCACCACCTGCTGCACTGCACATCTGATGAGGACACCTGGCCTCCCCGGGCCCACAAAGCCGTAGGTACATGTCACTGCGTAACCTCCCCTTAATTTCTGTCATCACCCACAAGCCTTTGCAGCCATTTCCATGGAGACCAAGGTTCGCAACAATGGTGAAATCATCTGAGAGAAACACAGTAGTAATAACCAGGAAATAAATGATTCCTGGAGTCTCATGATGGCGCAGTGCAGAAGAACTGACACATCAAAGGACACTCTTGTGTCAGGAACAGGGAGATTACCTGAACCAGGACGAGGCTCAGCTCTAGGAATGTGGGAACAGACAGATGCAGATGCAAACACATTGAACCTGTGTAACCGTTGTGGTTCATCAGCTGATGCAGAGGTCACACCTGACTGCTAGTGGCTCACTTGGTCATGGACAGAAGCTCTAGCAGAGGTTTCTCCTCTGATATCTGTAGATAAAGTTGAAGATCTCTCCTTGTTCTGAGGAAACCTTCTTTCATACCAGTTGAAATCTGATATTCCTGTGTGGATTTGAGCCAGAACTTGCTGAACTGGTCTGTGAGGAATGTTCTGACTCAACTGAGCATGACAGATAAAGACTGAGCAGATGCTTGTCATTAACCTCCTGAAAACCGCCTCAGACCTCCATACCGGCATCCACCGAGGACACAGCTGGAGGAGGAGCCATCACTTCCTGTTAACAGTGTCACTATCTGCTTGTGCTGCAGGTTTTCTTCTCTTCCTGGTTGGAATGACCATCAACATTCACAGCGACCACATCCTGCGTAACCTGAGGAAGCCAGGAGAGTTGGTGTACAGGATTCCTCGTGGTACAGTGGTTCCACATCTGTCCTCTGCTGCAGTGCTTGTCCACCCTGTTGAGCTGTTCTCTGCTGCTGTACAGGTGGAATATTTGAGCTGGTGTCTGGAGCGAATTTCCTGGGTGAGATTGTGGAGTGGTGCGGTTATACCGTGGTCGCTTGGTCCTTTCCTGCATTTGCCTTCACCTTCTTCACCGTGTGCTCCCTTGGACCCAGAGCCTACCACCATCACAGGTGTGTGCCTGTTGATATAACCAAAATACTTGTTCACCCCAGTGACCATGACAACAGAAAACCCTCTGCTCTCTCTTGCAGGGACTACGTACAGAGGTTTGAAGACTACCCTCATTCCAGAGCTGCAATCATTCCCTTCCTTCTGTGAAACTGCCCCATGATGTATTGCCTACAGCTGTACAGGACATCATGTGACCCTTAGTCCATCTGCAGGAAAAATGTGAAATTGTTTTTATAACGAATTGGAATCATCTTCTGAGGAATGATTATGGCTTTTATTGTGAAAGTTGTCACCACCTGTAGGGAATCAGCTTCCTTTTTTTGTTAATTTTATTTCTATCTTCAATTTATTTCAGTGGGCTTTGATCTTTCTGCAGGTACGGTTAAAAAAAAAAAAGACAGTTCAGGTGCTTCCAACAGCGGAGACCTTGGGTATCCTCTAGTCACTGAAGGTTATAACTCCACTTCAACTTTCACCTGGAGTTTCAAACATTCTCCATTTTTAAAGGAACCTTTTTGTTTCTGGCAGATTTGTGCTTCTAGTTTACTGCATAAAAGTCTACTGAATAAAATGCATTTTAACCAGGAAGAGGACCACGTTCTCCTGCCCTGTGCGTTCTGTGTCCAGAGTTCGTGTTGTGCTCATCAGATCAGTCAAATCACCAGAAAGCTGAAAACTGTACAGCAGCTGTTCTTCATCACAAACTCCAGCCAAGGAAGACAATGGTGATGATGAAGATGATGATAGCAATCTCCTCCTCCCATCTGAGACTAAAGTCCTGACGTTACCACATGCAGAACTGCACCAATCAAAACATCCAGCTTGAACCGGTTCAGACAACACATATTCTTCTCTTTCTTTTTTATTCCTATCTTCCTTCTTTATCTCCCCATCTTCCCTACTCTTCTTTTTCTCCATTTCTTCTCCCCCTCCTTCTCCTTCTTCTCTCCCTCTTCCTCCCCCCAGCGGCTCCTCGGCTCAATATCTGTCGGGGAAACTCACCGGCTCCATTTTGACGCGGACACGGATGATCGGCGGGTGGAGGATCAAGCTGCGGGCGGAGCTGCCGGTGATTCTACGGGCGTGGATCGTGTGTGTTGCGAGATGATTCTGTGAGAATCGGACGGTGCTTTTGTGCGCTGATTAGAGCAGCGGACGCTCAGATTCGGGTTTATTCTAATGAGTTTATTTCTGCTGCAGCTTCCTGAGCTGCTTTATTATAAGCAGGCTTTGTGTGAGCAGCTCAGCGGCTCTCGGTGTCTGTCAGGCCTGACTGCGACTCCTGTATCCAGCCGGACCCTGAGTGCTGCTGAGTGAGAGTGCTGCTTATGTAACGTGTCCGCAGAGGACGACCCTCCGCATGCGACTCTCAGGCTGCAGCTCTGCCGCAGCATAGCCTGGATCCGGATCAGACCTCCAACAGACTTATAGTTGTTCCAGAGTGATGCTGGACCATCCATCAACACGACGTCGCCAGTTGGTCTTCTCAAAGTGGTTCCCAGTCCAGGTGGAGCCACAGAGCTGAATGGCCCTTTGGCTCCTTCTGCTTTCTTGGCTCTCAACTTTAACTTCTTGTGTGAGTGGTTGATTCTATATTACAGCCTTAGGAATGTTGAACTCTTTGTGGTTCCTTGTGTTGGAGCCATTCTGTGGTTCTAAGTTCAGAGGCATCTCACATTGTCCTGGTTGCTCTTTCAGGTGGCTTCCTGGGACAAACCCTTTGGTCTGTGAGCACGCTAATGAGCGTTAACTTTGGGCTCATTTTCTACCTTAATAAAGGAACTGGAGCTGTTCATCATCAGCGAATTAACTTGAAATCAAAACTGGGAGGATCAGTTTGTTTACTTGCTCCTGCTTTTATCCTGACAGTCTAACTGCTGTAAAACAGTAGTAAGCTTGACAGTGAAAATAAAGGAAGTATTTCCATGGCACCAGAGAAATTTTGCTACAGCTGTACGTTTCCTCCTTCAGGTTCTCTGCAAGGATGCAGGAGTGAGCGTGTTCAGAGTTTTGATCTTCAACATGGCGATATTTGGCGGCGGCCAGCCGTGCAACAGTCTGGACAACTGCTCTGCCCAGACTGGCTCCAAAGATTACTGTTACTCCGCCCGCATCCGCAGCACCGTGCTGCAGGGGCTGCCCTTCGGGGGTGTACCCACCGTACTGGCCCTTGACTTTATGTGCTTCCTGGTAAACACACACGAGACAAATTTTTTGTGGAAATGCGGCTCAAACAGTACAGATATGGTTAAACTTTTATTTTGGAAACTGTATTGTTCTGTTACACACTGTTCTAACAGGAAGTCTTTGGTTTGCAGGTGCTGCTCTTTGTCTTTTCCATTTTGAGGAAGGTGGCGTGGGACTATGGCCGTTTGGCACTTGTCACTGATGCCGACAGGTAACATGTAGCTGTCGGTAGAAAGTCACAGAGACTCGCTTCTTTTGTAGCATTTGGGTGTTGTTTATTGTTTATTAATATTGACCTGTTACTCCTGGTTGATCACATGGTCTTTATGATGACCATAAATCTGGTGATGCCCAATGATAAGCCTTGTGATTGGTGCACAGATGCACCAGATCTTACCTTCAGTGTAGCAGGTGGCAACAAACACTCCTCCGTGCTTGTGCATGTGTATACGTGTGTGTTCATTCTAAAAAAGCATCTGTGCTAATGCTAACAGAAAGGATGTTAACACTGCTGTTTATTCTGACTGAACGTAGCCGAAGAAGAGACAGAAATAACTATGAGCCGGTGAAAAGGTAACGCCTCTATTGTAGCTCAATGTTTCACTCTGTGACGTGCTAGTAGGCTGTTTAGCAGCACACTGATGACCCCATTCTGTTTGTGTTTTTGGTCAGAAATCCGTTTGAGAGAAGAAAAACTGTTTGTAGTTGAAAAGGTTCCAATTCCTCTCTATGTGCCTGTGTGTTACCATAGTAATGAAAACAGTCAGAACACACTAACCTTCCTTCCTGTTGTGTTCTACAGCGTTTCCACAGCGCCACACTCGGAGACACAGGACAGATACGAGCGCCTGACCTCCGTCTCCAGCTCGGTTGACTTTGAGCAGAGAGACAATGTAAAGAACCTTTGTCGCCATGGTTCTTCCCTGTAAACCTTCCCTGTGTGATCGTTGTTTTTCTCCCCGCAGGGCTTCTGCTCCTGGTTGACGGCCATCTTCAGAATAAAGTGAGTAGCATCTTCAAAGGGATCAGGTGACTAACTATCGCCACCATGTGACACTTTTGAATTGTCCTTCAGGGATGAAGAGATCCGAGAGAAATGTGGCGAGGATGCTGTCCATTATCTGTCCTTCCAGCGACACATCATTGGCCTGCTGGTGGTCATAGGTGTCCTCTCTGTTGGCATCATCCTCCCCATCAACTTCTCTGGGGACCTTCTGGGTAAAAAGCCATCTGTGGTTCCAGGTGTCTGTGCAGTGTTACCACACAGATAGAGAACCCTCTAGCAAGTTGACATCTGGGATGGACTCGTCCGTGTGTCTGTTGACAAGGGTTTTCTCTCCTTGTTGGTTGTTTAACCACCTGCATTGTTCATGTCTTCTGATTTTAGTTAGAATTATCAGTAAAGACGCTTACATCAGCCAAGGAGCTTCTAGACCTCCTTCTAAAGAAGGTAACAGGAGAACTGTACCAGCCTTGTAGGTCCGTAGCTCTGTAGTTCTCTCTGAATTTGAGGATCAGATAAAGATCGGTGTGTTACAGTTAGGTGTTCCCTCAGGTTCTTTACCGTTCTTTGGTAGAATGGTAGCCTCTGTTCTGGTCCTGGTTTTAGCTGAGTTCTGTGGGGGCTACTGATCAAGCGTCAGTTCATGTCAGTGTCTGAAGGTGTGACGTTAAATATCTGCTGATGTTCGTTCCAGAAAACAATGCCTACAGCTTTGGACGCACCACCATCGCTAACCTGAAGTCAGGGTGAGTGTTTAGCTTAGCTTAACTTATCTTAGCTTAGCTTGGCGCAAAGAGCTGAAATGAAGAGACACCTTTGTCTTCTGGTTTGTGTCCAGGACCAACCTCCTGTGGTTGCACACCTCTTTTGCGTTCATGTACCTTCTGCTGACCGTCTACAGCATGAGGAGACACACCTCAAAGATGCACTACAAGGAGGACGACCTGGTAGGAAGGAGGAACAGTCGAGAGGTTCGTCTGCATCTTTGTCTTCATCAGCACTCAGAACAGGTTCATGTGTTGCAGGTGAAACGCACTTTATTCATCAACAGCATCTCCAGATATGCTGAGGAGACTCAGATCAAACAACACTTTGAGTAAGTTCCTTCACTGAATCTGGAAGGACATGGGTAGTTCTGGTTGTCTCATAGTCACCATTTTTTGTACGCCCTATGTTCTTCTGGTTCTTCAGACAGGCGTATGAGAACTGTGTTGTTTTGGAGGCCCGGATCTGCTACAATGTGGCCAAACTCATGTCTCTGAATGCTGAGAGGTAAGTCAGCAGAAACCGAGTCACTGGCACGTTCACGTCAACCACATGTTCTCATCTCTTCAGGAAGAAGGTGGAACGCAGTAAGAAGTTTTTCACTGACCTGATGGCAAAGGAACACGTTCCCACCATGATCAATACCAAACCCTGTGGACACCTCTGCTGTTGTGCCATCGCTGGCTGTGAAGAGGTGACGCAAACCTTTATCCAGGTTGTCAAAGGCTCCCCCAGTGTTTCCAGGAGCAGGCACACACTACTATTGATGGTTAAGATTCTGCTGTTGATGGTTAAGGTTCCAGTGATGATGGTGAAGGTTCTACTGTTGACGGTTAAGGTTCCGCTAATGATGGTTAAGGTTCTACTGTTGAGAGTTAAGGTTCCACTGACGGTTAAGATTCTAGTGTTGATGGTTAAGGTTCTACTGATGGCAGTTAAGGTTCTGCTGTTGATGGTTAAGGTTCTGTTGACAGTTAAGGTTCTGCTGTTGATGGTTAAGGTTCTGTTGACAGTTATGGTTCTACTGTTGATGGTTAAGGTTCCACTGATGACGGTTAAGGTTTCACTGTTGACAGTTAATGTTCTACTGTTGACAGTTAAAATTTAAATGTTGACAGTTAAGTTTCTACAGTTAAGGTCCCAATGATGTTGGATAAGGTTCTACTGCAGATGGTTAAGGTTTCACTGATGACAGCTAAGGTTCTACTGTTGACAGTTAAGATTTCACTGTTGACAGTTAAGGTTCTACTATTGATGGTTAAGGTTCTACTGCTGATGGTTAAGGTTCTACTGTTGATGGTTAAGGTTCTACTGATGAAGGTTAAGGTTCTGCTGTTGACTGTTAAGGTTCCACTGTTGACAGTTAGAGCTCTATAGTTGATAGTCAACGTTCTACTGCTACTGCTGTTTTCCAGATGCAGAGCTGGCTCCAGCCCTTAACCTAATTGTTCGGTTTGCCGGTGTGCGGGGGCATGTCCCTCTGTTAGCATCTTAGCGAGGATTGTGTGTTGTTGTGCAGGAGGAAGCTGTCAGCTTCTACACCAGGAGAGAAGTCAAGCTGAAGGAGGAGTACAGGAAGGAGAAGGAGAAGGTCCACACCAAACCTCTGGGCATGGCCTTTGTCACCTTCCAGAATGAGGCCATGACGGCCATGTAAGTACGGAACAAACAGAACCTGTCTCCACCTGAACACCAGCTCGTCCCACCAACTGTCTGCAGACGTTCTGTCAGCTTTGACTCATTGGCCCCGCCTCCCGCTGTTGACTCAGCCTGTTGTTTCTTCACAGTATTTTGAAGGACTTTAATGCGTGTCAGGTTCAGGGGTGCCGGTGTCGACAAGAGCCACGGTCTTCTCAGTTGAGTGAAGTTCTTCATGTGCATAACTGGAATGTCTCTTATGCTCCCGACCCTCAGAACGTCCGCTGGTACATGACAAAAAAAATGTTCAGATCTCCTAAACAGCTGCAGCCTTGGTAAGCTGATCTTTCCTCCTGCAGGGAACATCTCTCACTGGGTGGGATCTCCTGGTGGATCCGTTGCTTCATCATCAACTGCATCCTTTTCATCCTGCTCTTCTTCCTCACCACACCTGCAATAATCATCTCTACCATGGACAAGTTCAATGTGACCAAACCTGTGGAGTACCTGAACGTAAGAACTTCTTCATGGACGTTAGCTCTAAAATAATTCACCGCTAACACCCTATTGCTTCTGCTCAGAATCCCATCATTACCCAGTTCTTCCCGACTCTCCTGCTCTGGGCCTTTTCTGCTCTGCTGCCCACTATTGTCTACTACTCTGCTTTCTTTGAGGCCCACTGGACCAGGTATCAGAGCACCAGCACTGTGAGATTCTATCAAGGCTTTTCTCAGTAACAGCTAAAGGTGGAACTGCTGCTCCAGTTTCTGCTGTAGTTTGTGTTTCCTGACCAGAACTCAGGTTCACAACAGTCTGTAAATTTATACTGATAGGATGAGTAAGAAAATAAATCCAGTCCAGTCTAGTCTAGTCTAGTCTATTGCATTGTAGTCCGGTCCAGGTGTGAGGTGTTGCCGGTCTGTTGCTGCAGGTCTGGAGAAAACAGGACCACAATGCACAAGTGTTACACCTTTCTGATCTTTATGGTTCTGCTGCTGCCATCTCTGGGACTCAGCAGGTGATTAACTTGCTGACTGATGCTAACCGACAAGTCCCTGACGTCCTCACTGAAACCTGTCTGTCCTTGTCAGTCTGGACGTGTTCTTCCGTTGGCTCTTTGATAAGAAGTTCTTGGCTGACGGAACAGTCAGATTTGAGTACGTTTGTCATTATCTTTAAAACTTTTTGAAATATATCATAAGATTAAAATGACCAAAGTCCGGACCCTCATGTCCTTGCAGGTGTGTCTTTCTGCCTGATAATGGAGCGTTCTTCGTCAACTATGTGATCGCCTCAGCATTTATCGGGAACGCCATGGACCTGCTGAGGATCCCGGGTCTGCTCATGTACATGATCCGGCTGTGCCTGGCTCGCTCAGCTGCTGACCGCCGCAACGTCAAGCGGGTGAGGACTGAAACAGAAGTAGCTAGTCAGCTATGGATGGTAATGGGTAAAGGAAGAATAATCGGAGGTGGATGTGCATCTAGGACTTGTTCTTTCTGTGGGACTGCTGGATCTGAACCGGGACCCTGTCTTTGGTCTTTGCAGCACCAGGCCTACGAGTTCCAGTTTGGAGCTGCATATGCATGGATGATGAATGTCTTCACAGTGGTGATGGCCTACAGCATTACCTGTCCGATCATCGTTCCGTTCGGTCTGTCTCTGTTGTTTCTTTGGTGACTGTACTAGCATGACTCTTACAGTACTGTAGCTTAACATTAGTCAATCGTAAACACTTTTTGGGTGGTCCCGGGTGAAAGACGACCATTGTGGTCCAGGCTCTAAAACAGTGGTCTTATGAGTGTGAGATGGTCAAGAACGGCTGTTGCCATGGGTTCATGGCCAAAGATAAAACTCTGATGCGTTAGAAATTTAGGATGGCAATGTCACAGTGTGACAGCTGCCACCACTTCAGCTGCTAAAAAACCCATAGAAATGGAGCTGGTAGTGTTAGCATGAAATGCTAGTAGATGTGAATAAATACAAACCTTCCTCCACAAATCTAGCATCCCAGAGACAGGATTGAGTCCATGTTCTCTTTGTCGTCTTCTCAGACTCTTTTCTGCACAAGAACATGGTTGTAGCCTGTGAGCCTTCTCACGTGTGCTGGTGCGGTGCACTGATGATGTCACATAATGAGTACTGATGTTACCTGCAGGTCTGATGTACATGCTGCTGAAACACCTTGTGGATCGATACAACATGTACTACGCTTACCTGCCTTCCAAACTGGACAAGAAGATCCACTCTGGAGCTGTCACCCAGGTGGTGGCTGCACCCATCCTCTGCCTCTTCTGGCTGCTCTTCTTCTCTACTGTACGCACAGGTGAAGCCTTTGTAAAAGCTCATCACGTACACAAAAGCACCATGCTACCACATTCCATACGATTGTTGTTGGGGGAAGAGTTTAAATGTAACACAAACAGGAAGTTCATCAGTGTTGTCAAGCAGATTTGTGACTGATAGGATCAATAACAAGAAATAAAAATGGTTAAAATGTTTGATTTGAATCACATTATCAGATCATTTAGATGAAACATTGGAGTCTAGCAAAAACCACTGGTTTTTGTTTTGATCCTTTAGACTTCTTGGAGATTAGCTCACTAAGTTAGCAATATAAAGTTAGTAACTGCTCATTTCCATTAGTATGTTAGCATCCAGCTAGCAAACAAAGTGCTTCCTGTGCAGCTTCAGCTCTATTCCTGCTCTGAAGCATCAGATTCATTACCAATGCTGCTGTTAGCTTAACTGCTAACATCATTGCTGCACAACCAGCAGAGAGACACATCCAACTGTGGGTTAGGAAATGCTAACTGTGCTAATTCAAATGTGGTGTGGCGACAGGCTTTGAGACACCGACCTCCATGTTCACTCTTGTGGTGCTGATCATCACCATCGTGGTCTGCCTGTCTCACGTCTGCTTCGGACACTTCAAGTACCTGAGTGCTCACAACTACAAGGTGGAGTAGCTTCTTGGTCACACCCGTACACGATGTTCATCATCACTTCATAGCACATCTGATTGTTTGTGTGTGCGTCAGATCGACACCAAGGAGAGCAACATAGATGCTGTCGAGAATGGATGTCCACCTCGGCCTTCGTCGCCACCCACCACAAAACCTCAGGTCAGTTGGGATTTAGCCGCCTCTTGCCACGGTGAAAACATCCACGTGTACACCAGAACAGTCACAAAGGAACTCTTTGGTCTTTCTGGTCCCACAGCAGCAGATGTATATTGCTCAGGTGCTCCAGGACCCAAACACTGAGGAGCCCGGCGGTGGCAGTGGCGAGGAGGACCGGACCTCATCCCAGGATGAGGAGATGATGAATGGAGGGAACAACATAAATGAGGCGGATTTTCAGTCAGGGGAGGACAGTCTCATCGCTAACGAGGTCCATCAGTAGTTGGAGGCGGAGCTAGAGGGGAAGGGCTGTTCTAAAGGAGTGGCTATACTAATATACTACACACATTCTCACCGTCTCTCTCACACTCGCACACAAACTCTCACTCACACAAACTCCCACACTCATAAGCTCTCTCACACACAGACACACACACACTCAAGCTCGCACACTCTCTCACACACCCTCTCACTTTTCCCTAAAACGCCCCAACCTTGAACGTTGCTCTCCACAGGAACTCACTGTATGAAACCACCAGCCTTGTTCGTTCGTTTGTTTGTATTGGGAAGGCTGGACCAGTTCTGTCACCAAGGTTCTTCTGACATCATCAGACATTCTGCATCAGCTGGTAACATAGAAGAACCTCACTCCTGTGTTTCCATGGAAACTGTGGATTTTCCCACCTATTCGCAGAGCAGTTTTGCTTGTTGGTGAAGTCCAGGTCTGAGGTTCAGAACAAACATCATGGGACCCGATGGCGGGAACGTTTGTGTCGGTTCTCATCAGACAGAACCTTTGAAAAACAATAATGTTCTTGCTCTCGACCACTCACACAACTCACACCTGTATGTCTCTGTGTTTGTGCGTTCACCTGCACACAGCTGCGGCCCTGTGGTGGCTACAGGTTGGAGGACCTGCCCTGTCGATCAGTGACGTTCATGCTCAGATGTGAAACGTGGGTGAAACAATGTTTTTATGATGAACTCCGGCGCTGTGAAATGGACCCTGCTGGACTGGGTTTCTGCTGCACTGGGTCTGATAAATAGACTTCCTGTTTCACAATCATCTGACGTGTGTCAGAACGGGGAACCTGATGTTTTCAAGTGTGTCGTTGTCATGGTTGTAATGGTTTGAAAAAGCTTTATTGCTTTCTGTTTTTGGTAATTTTTCTTGTGGTTGATTGTTTTTGATCCACTTCCTGTGGGCTGGAGCAGCGTTCACTGATTCCTCTTGTCAGAAGAAGAGAAGCATAATATTTTTGTAATGTGCTGAATGAATCACGTGATAATGAAGATTATTACATGAATGCAGACAGCTTAGAGATGATGCTACTGTGCAGCTGAAAGTTATCAACAACTGTTGCTTGTTTTTGCTTTTCTTGGTTTTGTAATTTCACGCTTCAAGAATGTGAAGCATGAAAATAATGAATGGACAAAATACAGCCTGTAAATATCCATGGATCTGTACCACCGCTCACACAAAGAGTTTATTCACCCTTTCATTTCTTACCGTGATTTATGATATTTGATCAATAAAATCTGCTTTCATCTGCGGTTGTCTCCTGATAGGAAGTTATCTGTGGAAACAGACTGCCTATACTGGGGCTGGTTATAGTGGGACGGGGATTGGATCCCAGTATATTTAAGAATTAAATTGTTTTTTATTCACAGCATATTTTGTGACGTGTGCATTTGATGGTTGTACGTATTCATTCCCTTCGATTATCATGACTCAGTTGTTATTTACCTGCTGTGTGCACTACCCACCAGGTGGGGGTGATACCGCGTCAGCTCCGTTTTAGGGAACTAAACTAAAGAAGAATCAGCCAACCTGGATGCTAAGTGTTAGCAGCTGGCTAACGAAGACAAACAGGAACGTAATGTCTAGAGCTTCTAAAGTGGTCTTGGGAGTTTCTGTGGTTTTGACGCTGAGCACCGTGACCGCTGTCCACCTCAAACAGACTTGGGACAGGCAGGTAGGACTTTCGGAAGCGACCGCCGTAATAAAAGCCGAACAAGCTGCATGTTGGCTCGACAGTAACGGTCTAGCGATCAGCGAAGGTCCCGTTGGTCCGAGTAAGGAGCAGGAGCGAAACATCTTTGATTTAGAGAGCACACCCATAAAATAGATCTGATGGTGCAACTGGGTGCCAATACCCAAAATATTTACTTTATAATAGTTTGATTTTAAGAATACAGTTTTTACGTTTGAGTCGTTCAGCTGAATCAATTTGTTTTCATGTTTTAAGAAACCTGTAGATTGTACGGAAATATAATGCCCTTCTAAGTCTCTAAAAATTGAGTTGAAATAACTAAAACCTGACTATTTAATGGACGACTGGTTAAATAAATTTCCCTGAGTAACTCGGGGATGAAATTCCCTTAGTAACCATGGTGATGATGTAACGATTCCAAACTTCTGGTCACATTTATACCCGCAGCGTCTACACGACGGTGTGCTCAGAGATCTGGAACGGTTGGAAAAGAAGAAGGAGAATCTGAGGTTACTGGAGGAGCAAAGAGTTCTGACCCGACAACTGGAGTACGAGAGACAGGGCAGGGAGACGTAGGTCCACCAACAACAGTTGCCTGGTGAGATCACTGATGACCTAGACGGGTCAATGTTCCCACACACCGAAGAAACCCGGGCAGGGTCAACCATCCTGACATCACGACACATTCCACATGCAAGAGGGTAACATGTCACTGTGTGTGGATGTGCTTCCTGTACAGGTGTAATGGACAGCAGTGGTGAGCAGCTCGGTGCAGCTGAAGACGAGGCCATCTGTACATCAGCCTCAGAAGGTCTGGAGGAGGGCGAGGTGGAAGGAGAGACTCTCCTAATCGTGGAGTCAGAAGACCAGGGATCTCTGGACCTGTCACACGATCAGAGTGGAGACTCTCTGACCAGCGACGTGGGTGATGATGCAGACGGAGGCTGGGCCTGTGAGGACATGTCTTTCTACTGCGACCGCTGCCACAATTGGATCCCTGCAGGTGAGCCAGCCACTTGCAGCTTGGCGACAGAGCTGCCAGACATGTCATTGTGTTGTAACAGCGCTCTGTGTGTGTCAAGCAGCCCAGCTTCATGGGGAGCAGCCCAGCTACTTGAAAGGTGACAACTTCTTTAAGTTCATCTGCTGCAGCTGTTCTGACAATGGCACGGAGAGCTTTGAAAGGATGAGACTGACATGGCAACAGGTAACAGTGACAGCTGTCCTGCGCATGACAGCTTCAGCTGCTCTGACAAGGATGGTATTGGTATTTCCTTTCAGGTGGTGATGTTGGCCATGTACAACCTGTCTCTGGAAGGGACTGGGCGTCAGGGATACTTTCGCTGGAAAGAAGATATCTGTGCCTTTATTGGCCGACACTGGAATTTTCTCCTGGGAACAAGGTCACTGGACTCCTGTTTTTGACTCCGAAATCGTTCCTCTGTCCCAATTTTTTCAGAAATCCTGTTGTTTTGTTGCCATGGAGATCTCTTTTCTGTACAGGAAAAAGACTTCAACCTGGTGGAGCACAGTGGCTGGGTGTCTGTCAGTTGGAAGTCCCACTTACTTTCGCTCAGGAGCGCAGGAGTTTGGTGAACCTGGCTGGTGGAAGCTGGTCCAGAACCGACCTCCAACCCTAAGACCAGAGGTGGACAAATCAACAACAAAGGCTAAAGGTGGGATGTGGCTGGAATCCAGGATGTTTTAGTTTAGATGACACTGAAGGTCTTCTTCCATGTGCAGCCTGCAAACCTGTCCTGGACCCAATCATCACTGTAGAGGGCCTACGAAAGCGCGGGGCCAGAAACCCCGTGGAGAATGCTATGCAGCTGAAGGAAAAACGCTCTCGCACACAGGAGGCCAAAGATATTCGGCGGGCTCAGAAGGAGGCCGGAGGCAGCTACACAGACCGCAGCTCGTCCTCTACACCAGTCAAACTGGGTGGAGGTCGTGGGGTCAACACTAGCCGTCGGCCCGACATAGCGCTGGAGAAAGGTGAGGTCATTGATTTCTCTTCGCTCAGCTCGTCGGACCGAACGCCTCTCACTAGCCCGTCACCATCTCCTTCGCCCGACTTCTCGGCTCCGGGTACGCCGGCCTCTCATTCGGCAACGCCCAGCCTGCTGTCAGAGGCTGACCTTATACCTGACGCGATGCCCCCCCAGGCCCTCTTCCATGGTAAGACCACACTGTTGACCACCACCGCTGTCACTGATCTGGTCAGCTGAGCTGTACATAAACACCAATGGACGTCCCTTTTGTGTGCTGGTTCTTCTAGATGATGAGGAGATGGAAGTAGAAGGAATTATTGACCCAGGGATGGAGTACATCCCTCCACCCAGTAGTGGTCTTATTGCTCGCAAGAAACTTTGCGTAGCTTCAAGTCACATTAAATGTGAGGCAGAGAGTGAGGATGATGAAGGCCGCCAGTGTGAGGAGAACTTTGAAGAACCAATGGGACAGTGCCAAGGCCTTGTCGTCTCCAATGGGGATACTGCTGGACCTGAGCGGAGAAGGGTCACGCATGCAGAGAAAGAAAGTGAAGCAGGCACCACCTGCCACTCTGCTCACATGACGCTGCTCAGTCTTTATGAGGAGAAGATGCTGCTGTGCCGCCTGGAGGCTTGTCCGCTGGCTTTAGCCGTCACCCCACAGGCCAAACGGCTCCACAGCAAGCTGCAGGTCCGCCAGGCCAAGAGGCAGAGAGGGCTATCTCTGCTGGACATGGACCGGGCTGTCAGCACAACACTCAGCCTGGTGGGGGGGATCTATGCTGCCCACAACGCAGGCGTGGAGATACAGAATGGAATCCTGGGAAAATACTGCACCAACAGCAAGGAACTGCGTATTCTTGATCGCTTCCAGGTACAGTGCTATGTCCCATCCTTCACTGCCTGTTTGTCCGTCATTCAGCGGCTCTTTTCACTCAACTCTGTCCTCTTGAACAACTTCACGTTTGTCTACAAATCGCTGACATGAAACAGTGAGGACCAATCACAGCTTCTCCCCTGAACTGTTACAGTCTGGTTCTGTTTCTGGTCCTCCTGTAGGGATCAACAGTTGATGTTGAACAGATTCAATCAGTATTGCTTCAGATTAAAGTTGTCCTTTAGTGAGCTGGAAAATAAAGCGTATTGAACGCGTGTGTCCATTCAGACCAGTGTTCCCAGAAGAATAGGTGTTCGGCAGCAGTCCGCATCTTTCTGGCACCGTTTGATGGGAGCAGAAGACAGTTTGGACCTGAGCATCAAGAGCCCGTACACGTCCCGCATCCTCAAACCCTTCATTAGGTAAAAGCAATTTTCCCTTTGGCCCTTGACTCAGGCAGTGTTTCCTGCTCGCACACTTGTTGTAGCTGTGTCTTTTCTTCAGACGGGATTATGAGAGCCGTCCGGTGAAGTTGAGGTTGTTGGAGGAGATCAGAGCTTACCCTCACAGGAAGCACCCGAACTGGCTGCCCGAACCCAGTGCCCCCATTGACTACTGCTATGTGCGCCCTAGCCATGTCCCCTCCGTCAACGCCATGTGTCAGGACAGCTTCTGGCCAGGTAACGTTTCGTGGCCATCCCCGTGCTCTTCATGTCTGCGTACTGATCACGTGTGCTCCTGCTGCAGGCGTGGACCTCTCCGAGTGTCTGCAGTACCCTGACTTCAGTGTGGTGGTCCTCTATAAGAAAGTTGTGGTTGGTTTTGGTTTCATGGTACCAGATGTGAAGTACAATGAGGCCTACATCTCCTTCTTGTTGGTCCATCCTGAGTGGAGGAGAGCAGGCATCGGCACTTTCATGATCTACCATCTCATCCAGGTGATAAAAGGTGGTGTGGCTGTGCCATCAGACACTTGCTGGGTGTTGACACAGTGGTCTTTGTTTTATTTTCAGACGTGTATGGGAAAAGACGTGACGCTGCACGTGTCAGCCAGTAACCCAGCCATGCTGCTCTACCAGAAGTTTGGCTTCAAAGCAGAAGAATACATCCTGGACTTCTATGATAAATATTATCCTGTGGACAGCACAGAGTGTCGGCACGCCTTCTTCCTACGCCTCCGGCGCTGAGTCCACTTCACAGACTACGCCTTGAGATTTTCTAAAGCTGGACATGATTCTGTGAGCATCCACTTGGTTTGTTCCATGGAGTGACATGGAAATCTGTGTGTACGTGTGTGTGTACGTGTGTGTGTACGTGTGTACTTGTGTACTTGAATCCAGCTGTTGTCATTCATCAGGAAGAATTTTTGTGATTTTCTTTATTTTGTAGAAGCTGAATGCATCACAATAATAAAATGCAACAACCAAAGTGGTTGATATGCAATAACAGCTGCTCCTGTATCTGATTGTAGAAATGGTGTAAATCTCAGCCAGCTGCTGAGGTCTTTTCATTTTTGTTTAGCCAGTCTGTCCAGTAAGGAAAGTCCAATCTGAGCAGCCAGCAGCGCTACCATGTTGTTGCAGCCTGAGTTGACGGCCAGATCAAACGCCGTCTGACCACTAGCGTTCTTCCTCCTCACCTTTGCGCCACAGCTGGAAGCCATAAAGAAACAGGAAATCATAGAGCTGTCAAAATAAATGTATGAGAGCTTCAAATCTGTCGGTCATCAGTGAAGAAGGCTGAATGTTGGCGAACATAAAAGTTAAAGATTGACAGCAGCTTCATTATGACTTCCTGTCCTCTGCCTCTATCTCACACCTTTGTGTCTCTTTGCATATTTTTAGCCATGACGGCTCTTGTGGGTCACAGTCAGAGCATCACCTGAGCAGGACTTGAGCACACTGCAGACCTTCAGGGCCCAGTGCTGCAGCTTCATGCAGAGCCGAGTTCTTCATCCTGAGGATGACAGTCACCTGTTTCAGACTCAGACGACCTTTCACCTGTGTTTCGCGCAGGATATATGAAAGTAGCAGAATGTTCTAGTGTGAGCAAAACTCAGAAGGTTCTAGAAGCAGGTGGTCATGTCCTGTCCCTGTTTGTTGCATGCACGTGTGTAGAGGTCTTGGTCTTACGGTCCAGACTGCTGGTCGATGTTGGCTCCTTGCTGCACTAAAACAGGAAGTACTTGATGGTGGCCATTCAGAACAGCTACAGCTAGAGCGTGGCGGTCATTACTGTGGCAACAGGTGGGGTCTGCTCCCTGGGGGTTCGTAAAGAGAGCACTTGGTATATTGGCAGTTTGAGATGAGGATGCCGATTGGCCGTCCTGTACCTGGTCCAGGAGCTGCTGGACGATGCTGCACTGACCTCGTCCTGGACCCAGCTCCTTCATTAGCTGAGCATCCTTCACTTGCAGCTGAGGGCTTTGCATCTGTTTGTGTGTGGAGGATCTGGTTCCCGCTGGGAGTGGATCACTTCCTGTCAGTCACACGAAAATAAATGTGAGTGTCTCGTTAGCATGGGCTGCCAGAGTTATCTGCCTGGGTAGATTTACCAGGATGATTACATGGTCTGTGGGTGGAGTCTACATAGTAATTCTCCACTTTCCATATATTTATGTCAATCTGCCAGTGAGAAAACACAAACTGTCCACCCCCAGGGCAGGGACTGGAAAAGCAGGGACGTGCAGGCGGACCACAAAAACACATCTGGTACCAGGTAAAGTTAAGGTCAAACTTGCTGGTGCTGCTGGGTTAGCATTACAAAAAAACATGCAGCATAAACAGGAAGTGAGCCAGAGCCGGTTCTTACGGAGACTGTTGCCACCTGCAGGCAGCACTGATGGTTCCACGCCTTCACCTGCTGCGTTCCCCTGAGAACAAAGGCACCTTTGTTAAGCTGTTTTGGGACTGCGGTCAGTTATCTGGCAGATGCAGAACTAACCTGCTTCTTCCCTTGTCCTGCCAATGCAAAGCTCATGGTTAGAGTGAGATGCTGGTGGTCCTCCTGAACAACAGCTGAAACCAGCTGGAAGAGAGGGGACACCTCATTAGACAGGAGGTGAATCAGGTCAATACCTGGGCTTATTTGATGTCTTGTTCGTGTGGGAGCACCTCGCCCATACAAGGATCTCCCAACAGAGCCTTAAAAGGGGTGTTGTTTTGAGTGTAACTCCTCAGGTGAGCACACACATGGTCCAGCTGCCTCTGCCAGTAGCCTGCAGACACAGAATCACTCTGGCATCTGTCATGGAACAGCAAAGGGTGTCGATGTCGGTCTCAGTGTTACACCTTTTCCTGGGCTGATGGAGGTCATTGGGGGATGGCGGTCTGCGACTGACTGGCGACTGAGCAATAGCGCCCTCTCTCTCTCCTTCTGCATCTGAGTGGCTGATGGGTAATATAGTCCAACAGTCTGTGTGGATTTCTCTGCAGTGGGTGTGGCCATATTCCAAGTGCACTCGGATAGGGGAGTGGCCTGCCAGGTGACATAGCAGGAAACTGATTTTTTTTCATTCAAATATAATTTTTTCTTTTAAGGTATTTTGAACAACACTCTGTCCTGCACCAGCAGAGATTATTTGTCTTTCACCTTAGATTGTCCTGAACACATTTTCACTTTTGGCCCATAATCACTGATGAAAACACTGATTTTAATTTATTCAGTTGATCGAGGTGATGAAGATCAGTGAGAACCATCAAATCCATGTGTTGTAATCATTTATTGCTGGTGAGACACATCTGTTTTTTCTCAGGAAGAACCATTTTTACCAGTCTTAGATCTCAGGAGACACGGGGGGGGGGGGAAATTAGTCTTCTAACATGAATGATCTCTGCTCGTCAGCTCTCATTACCATGTTGTTATTGAGGGTGTTGTCAACAGGTGGCGCTGTAGGGACCCTGTTTGTTGTGGGCAGGGTCCGCCCTCTCAGGGAAACACTACAGGCTGTGCAGTGTAAAGCACCAGGTTGATCGCTCACTGCACAACGCCAACAAACCACAAATGTGGCTGCGCAAACAGGCTGAAAGGACACATTTTCCACAGTGCTTCACTCTCTTGACTAGCTTAGGACAAAATCATCAACAGATGTCTAGCCTGTTCCGCTAACATCAGTAGATTAACTTAGCTAGTACCGGTACCTGATGATGGGTACCGTCTCCAATGGGAGAGGTAAAAGCACACGTGTCACATGTCTCTACATGTGTTTGATTTTTGTACTGTACTCACCTCTGAGCCACAGCAGCTGCAGAATCCGGACTTATGGTGGTTCAACCATTTACAGATGGAGCAGCACCACCTCCTACCTGCTGTCAGGCCTGAGAGAGTGTTGCTGCTGCACACCACCTACAGCAACACACAAGCACCTGCATGTTACACTCAAGGTTGTTACTGTGTGCGTGTGTGTGTGTGGTGTTGGTTTCTTACTGGTTGCATATAACTCTCACAGGTCAAGCAACTGGACATGTTGATTGGATTTCCACTGCCACAGCAACTACACACTCGGTGTTCCTACACAGCAATGAAGTCAGTCAGAACCTGTGTGTTTGTGTGTGTGTGAGTGAGAGAGAGAGAGAGAGAGAGAGAGATCTTGTTTCCACAATGTTTTCAGAGTTGGAGTAACACAGTTCCCTGTGCAGATGATAATTTATTGAAATCAATAACTGCAAATGGACAACTTACATGTTGCAGTACATCAGCTGGGCCAGTCAGTGACAGTAATGAGCCAAACATGCGTACGTGTATCAAGAAGCTTGCAATCACAACAGTGAACATTTTCAACACAACAGGGATTTTAAAATTGAATATCAAAGATGACGAGGCGGAGCTGCTTCAATAGAGCAACCCTGAGCTACAAAGCTAAAAAAAATGTAGTTATTGTTGCTATGATTCTTTTTCTACTCTTTGTTCTTCTTCTATGCCTATGTATGGTCTGCATCTAGTCACACAGGCTCAGGTGTCTGCAGTTGTGGTGCACATGCCTAAAATCACTGAAAATGCTACACTTTGTGTTTACCTCTTCTACAACTGTAGGGGAAAGTCTTTGTTCTGAAACTTCAGCACCACAGTTTGGACAGAACCGAGAGAATTGATCTGAAGGACGAGCACTGAGACAGTGAGCACACCTAGAGAGAGGGAGGGAGAGAGAGAGAATTGAATTTTGAAAACAGCTTTATTTGCCACCCTTACAAAAGAACATACAATTGAGATCTTTAAAAACACTCACTCATAATAAATATATAAATAAATTATCTAATCTATATGAGTGCATCTCCCAACTGCAAAGAGTCATCTACCAGAAGACAGAGGACATGATCAAAACACCAGACCTGCTCAAAAGAGTCCAGATCTCCAGCTGCCTTTTGAAAATTAAAATCAATGAGTCAGGACTTGATCATATTGATATACACGGTGAGAGGTTCAACAATAAAAACCCTTTCTATCTTTTTCCTATGTCTTGAATACACTGCCATCTTGGCCTGCCCTAAAAAAAAGTTTAAAAGCTGACACTTGCACTTCTGATGACGTGTGTATCTAAAACCAAGAATAAAAGACTGCTTAAAAGATTCCCCACACCTTGAAAAAACATCTTTTAGAAATAAAAACAATGGTGAAAGATGCTGACATTTAAAAAAACTGTAAAAGATTGTCTCTCTATTGTCACAAAAAGGGCACTTGTCGTCCACCATTTCATTAATGGCTGATATGAATGAGTTTACTGGGAAGATACTATGGAGGACTCTCCAGTGGAGGTCAGCGTGTCTCTTAGAGAGTGAAGGCTTGTACAGCAACCTCCACTGGGGCCTGCAGTCTGGAGCCAGGCCAGAGGACCTTCTCTAGGGTATTTCAGCTCTCCGGTTCAGTCTATGCCTGTTCACGGTCTTCACCAACATCTTATACAGCGTCTTTCCAGATACATCCTGTATAGAAACAGATGGCGAGGTTTTAAAAGGGGACCTGAGCAGTCTTTAAAATCCGGTGCCAGTAAAATGGCAGGGAATGGTTCCTCCTCTACCACAGTGGCTGTGGATGAGGTCAGGAGCAGGTGGTCTTGGCAGGAGAGCTTGGCTTTCCAGTTCTCCAGCAGTTTTTGCACAGTCCTCAGTGAACTTAAACCCAGCTGGGCTGCAAGGCCAGAGGGGTCATCGATCTGAGGGCCCATCAACACCACCACCTGGCCCAGTGTGACAGCTCTTGCAGTCTCCATCTTCCAGGCCATCGACTTCCCTGCCCAACTGGGAAGTTCCAACTTGGTCCCCCGTAGGACCGGCTCCTACTGGAGCCAGTACGGGGATTCCGCCTAAATCGGGCGGAGGGGAGCCGGAGAGTCAACACACATCATCTTGTGCCACAGGGTGGAAGAGACCAGATTGTTCACAATGAGTGTCCGACCTCTAAAGGACATCTTCAAGAGAAGCCACCTCCACTTCTCCAGCCGACCTGTAACTTTCTCTAGGGAATCTTCCCAGTTTCTCCCCATAAAATCCCCTTCCCCCAGGAAGACGCCAAGGTACCGTATTTCTCCTGTCTTCCACTGTAGACCCCTGAGTAGTGTGAGACCTCCTCCCAGCCCCCCACCAGCCATCAGAGCCTCTCTCTTTCCCCAGTTCACCTTGGCTGATGAAATAAAACCAAATTCATTAATAATGTTTGTTTAAACATCAATCTCTTCCTGTGAATTGGTTAAAACGATAAGATCTTCAGCATAAACAGGCAATTTAAAAGGCACGGGTCACTGGTGTAGATCTATGCCAACTAGTTTTTGTCGCAATTTGTAAGACAGAGGCTCGATGGCTAGCAATTTGTAAGACAGAGGCTCGATGGCTATCGCATATAGGATCCCAGAGAGAACAGCCTTGCCTCACCCCTCTCTGGATCTCAATGGGAGCGCTCAGCCACCATTGATCTTTAGAACATTCACAATGTCACTATAGAGTGTTCAGACCATAACTATAAAGACAGAGTTGAATCCAAAGGCAGATAAGGTCTGCCACAGGTACTGGTGTTCAATCCGGTCAAAAGCCTTTTCCTGGTCTATGGAAATAAGACCAGTCTGTGTGACCGATGAACTGGAGAGTTCCAAAATATCTGATTAAAAGTGACATTGTCACTGATGAACCCAACCCCGTCACTCTGCCATTTTGCAAACTTAAGGTGGCAGCGTGGAGCTCTTGAAGGGATATCCCTTCTGCCAACCTCGTGTTGGTGTCCTCGCTGACCTGAGGGAGACCCCTGAAGAAGCTGTCTTGCACATCTGGATTACTTGACCACTCACTCCTATAGAGGTTCTTATAAAACCCAGCAGCCTATTTCCTGGTCTCTGATGAGTCTGAGATTCCGGAGCAGCTATTCGTACGTAAGGAGTGAATAATCTTCCCTTGTAAGTTCTTCTTCTGACCTGCAGACAGAGGTCTGACAGGTATTGACAAAAGAGATCGAATAACTCCTGTACTAACGTCTCTTCATTGGCTGCCCATTAAATCTAGAATAATTTTAAATAATTTTTCTGACTGCTGGTTCAGAATGCTGGTTTACTTGTGGTCCCCAGAGTCTCTAAAGGTAGAATGGGGGGCCGAGCATTTAGCTACCAGGCCCCCCTGCTGTGGAACCAGCACCTTGTCCAGGTACGGGAGGCTGAATCTATCTCTACTTTTAAGATTAGACTTAAAGCTTTCCTCTTTAAAAACACTTATAGTACAGTAATTCTGTAGTTCCAGTTATTATCCTAGACAGACAAATTATCATATTTAGAGGGTCGTCTAATTATTTATTAGGTCAATATCTTAGTTATGCTGCTATAAGCCGAGGCTGCCGGGGTCCAGATCTGTCACCACATTCGGTCATCGTCCCGTCCTGTCCCCTGTTAGTGCACGACCTAAAAACTGAGACCTGGCTTCAAGAGGAGGAGTATGTTAGCTTAAATGAATCTACTCCTCCTACGCATCTTAATTATCATATTCCTCGTGTTACTGGTCGAGGAGGGGGAATGGCAGCAATCTATCACTCCAAGTTATTAATTAATCCTAGAACAAAATATGGCTCCAGTTCATTTGAAAGCCTGACTCTTGGCATCACCCATCTGAACTGGAAGGCAGAAAAGCCACTTCTGTTTGTAGTTGTATATCGGCCCCTGCTGGGCCACATTCAGAGTTCCTGTCTGAGTTCTCTGATTTCTTATCTGACTTGGTCCTTAGAACGGACAAAGTCATTATCATTGGAGACTTTAATATCCATGTAGACATTGTAAATGACAGCTTTAGAAATGGTTTCATTTCATTACTTGAGTCAGTTGGTTTGCTCCAGCAGATAAACCAACCAACTCATAACTTCAACCACACCCTAGATCGAGTTCTGACTTATGGTGTTGAGGTAGAACATGTGTCAGTGTTCCCTCAGAACCCACTCCTGTCAGACCATTCTTTGATCACTTTCACATTTATGATTAAGGATTCTTCTATGCTCAGAACAAAGTCTTACTATAGCAGATGTCTTTCAGATAATGCTGTAGCTAAGTTTAAGGAAGCGATCCCTGTGCTAATCCCAGGACCACCGTGTGTTTCCCCAGGGATAAATCATTATAATCTTAGCCCTGCTGAGGTTGACTCTATCGCAGAAGGTGCAGCAACCTCACTGAGAATCACGCTTGATTCTGTTGCCCCCCTGAAAAAGAAAATAGTAAATCAGAGGAGGTGTGCCCCCTGGTATAATTCACATATCAGGACCCTCAAGCAGAAAGTGCGAAGACAGGAAAGGAAGTGGCATTCTTGTAAAATAGACAGCTATCATATAGCCTGGAAAGACTGTCTATTAGTTTACAAAAAGGCCCTTCGCAAGGCTAGAACAGCTTATTTTTCTTCTTTAATTGAGGAAAATAAGAGCAACCCCAAGTTTCTTTTCAGCACTGTGGCCAAATTAACTAAGAGTCACAGTGTTTTAGATCCACATATCCCTTCTTCCCTTAGTGGTGAAGACTTCATGAGCTTCTTCACTGATAAAGTTCTAGCTATCAGAGAGAAAGCTAACTAGGCCATCCCAACAACTGGACCATCACCAGATGTGCTGACTGTGGGAACATACAGGTTCTCCAACGAGCCCTTAAACTCCTTCAGCCCTATATATTTTTCTGAGGCGTCTTTGCTAATTCAGAAATCCAAGACCACCACGTGTCTTTTAGATCCCATCCAAACACACCTGTTGAAGAACCTGTTTTACCATTGATAGGCAGTTCTATCCTGGACCAGATCAATGGTTCTTTAGTGACAGGTTATGTACCCCGGTCCTACAAGGTGGCGGTGATTAAGCCGTTGCTTAAAAAAAACATCACTGGATCCTGATGTATTAGCAAACTATAGGCTGATATCCAACCTTCCTTTTATCTCTAAAGTTCTTGAGAAGGTGGTGGTGACTCAGTTACTGGAGCACCTGCAGAGGAACAGCCTGTTTGAGATGTTTCAGTCAGGCTTTAGAGCTCATCACAGCACAGAAACAGCACTTCTTAAAGTTACTAATGATCTTCTCATAGCTTCAGATCATGGACTGGTCTCTATGCTGGTTCTGCTGGATCTCAGTGCTGCTTTTGATACAGTTGATCACAACATCCTGTTACATGGAACATGTGATTGGGATTAAAGGGACAGCACTAGACTGGTTTAGATCATATTTATCTGATAGATACCAGTTTGCTCATGTCCATGGTGCTCCCTCCTCATACAGTAGGGTTAGCCATGGAGTTCCTCAAGGTTCTGTACTTGGACCAATCCTCTTCACCTTGTACATGCTTCCCTTAGGGAACATTATTCAGCAGCATGGGATAAATTTTCATTGTTATGCTGATGACACTCAGCTTTATTTGTCCATGAAACCAGAGGAGACAGAGAAGTTAGTGAAGCTCCAGACCTGTCTTAAAGACATAAAGTCCTGGATGTCTTCAAATTTCCTCCTCCTTAACCCAGGAAAAACTGAGGTCATGGTGTTTGGTCCTGAACCTCTCAGGGATAGATTAGATCATATAATCACTTTAGATGGTATCTCATTAAAATCTAGTCTCTCTGTGAGGAATCTAGGAGTAACTTTTGAACAAAATCTGTCCTTCAACTCACACATTAAATTAGTCTCTAGAAGTGCCTTTTTTCACCTGAGGAACATTACAAAGATTAGGAAGCTACTGACGCGGCATGATGCTGAAAAGTTAATTCATGCTTTTGTTACTTCCAGGCTGGACTATTGTAATTCTTTATTATCAGGGTGTCCAAACAACTCTTTAAGAAGCCTCCAGTTGATCCAAAATGCTGCAGCCAGAGTTCTGACAGGTATTGACAAAAGAGATCACATAACTCCTGTAATGGCGTTGCTTCATTGGCTGGCCGTTAAATTTAGAATAATTTTCAAAACCCTTCTTTTGACCTACAAGGTCCTCAGAGGCCTAGCTCCATCCTACCCGGAGGAGCTAGTGATACCTTAACAGCCCAACAGACTCAGAATGCTGGTCTACTTGTAGTTCCCAGAGTCTCTAGGAGTAGAATGGGGGGCCGAGCATTTAGCTACCAGGCCCCACTGCTATGGAACCAGCTCCCTGTCCAGGTACGGGAGGCTGACTCCATCGCTACTTTTAAGATCAGACTTAAAACCTACCTCTTTGAAAAAGCTTATTGTTACTAATTCTGTAGTTCCAGTCA
Organism: Takifugu flavidus; assembly: GCF_003711565.1. Classification (NCBI taxonomy): domain Eukaryota; kingdom Metazoa; phylum Chordata; class Actinopteri; order Tetraodontiformes; family Tetraodontidae; genus Takifugu; species Takifugu flavidus. The sequence goes on from NC_079525.1 coordinate 8,284,990, forward strand.
TAGATAGACAAATTATCATACTTAGGGGGTCGTCTAATCGTTAGGTCACATCTTAGCTATGCTGTTATAGGCCAAGGCTGCCGGGATCACCTGACAGGCCTCTGGTCTGGTCTGGTCTGGTCTGGTCTGGTCTGGTCTGGTCTGGTCTGGTCTGGTCTGGTCTGGTCTCCTCTCCTCTCCTCTCTCTCCTCTCCTCTCCTCTCCTCTCCTCCCCTCCCCTCCCCTCCCCTCCCCGGAAAATACGGAAAATAACTCATACGCACAATCAGCCACAAGAAAGAATTAAGTTTTCAACCAGAAAACTGCACAAATGTTGAAACAAAAAACAATTTGCCCTCAGCTCCTCAATCACAGTCACAGTTGTCACACACCTTACTATCCCCCAGGTAACACTGCAGATGACCCTTTTGACACCAAACAGAACTCTCACCCAAGACATCCAATTGTTCCCAATCTGTAACAATAATGGTGACATCTTCTGCACCGCCATCATACAGCCACCACCACCACCAGTGACGCTGATGCGGACCTGGCAGTATCAGTCCTGGCAGCCCAGATCTGAGACCACAGAACAGAGCTAATCCCCATTCTGGGCCGCTGCTGGGCAGCTCAGGCCACTTTCTACCTTCAGAATCCTCAGCTTAAATTTCCCAGCATGCTTTGGTGTTACGATCATGTTTGTGAACAGAAAGCTAATCACATGTTGAACAGGTGCTCATCAGCAGCTCAGTTCATACCGCAGGAGGTTCGTGATGACCTCTTTGTCCTGCAGATACTTGGATTCCTGGCTGAGTCCTGACATCTTTGTCCTGCTTGCCTGCATCAGTGGGTCAGAATTCTGAAAAAACAAAGGTCAGCACACATGTCTTTCTTCTCCAAGTGAAGAACAGGTTCAGGTTCTGTGCCTACCTTGAATTGAGATCCATTTTGGGCAGCAGCAGTCAGAGATTTAAAGGAAACATCTCCCCTCATCCAGAGTTCTGAAGGAAACAAAAACATGAGCTGATGACGCAGAAGTAACATGAACACGTTTCGATTGTACTGCCGGTGTCTGAATCATCAGACGACTCGATTGGGAACCCCTATCTGTGATTGCTCATCAGCAACACACCAGCTAACCTCACATCTGTATACAAAACTAGGTTTCACAGGTAGACCCACACAAAGGTAACAAACCTGAAAATCCAGCAGAATACGGGGGCTCTTCACATAGATTCTGAAACAACAATGATGGAAGAAGAATGAAGATGCATTTCTAAACTTCAGTTAATTAAAAGTCATGAGTGAACATTGAGGCTCTACAGATAGGGGGCATCACTACCAACATTTAAAGCTTCTGCTGGGACAGAGGGCTGATAGGGCTGCATGCACGTTCGGGAATCAAATGCAGTTGGACTCTTTTCTGATCTTGTTTCTGATGACTTTTGAACCTCTGCCTTCAGGTCAGTGAATGAAAGATTAAAACATGTTATGCTCAGTAATCATCTCCTCCCAGGAGTTTGTGCAACATCAGAACACACATCACTGTGACGAAGCAAAAACTGCAGCTTTTTTCAATTTAGTAACTTCAGCCTATTGTGACCACGACGACTGAGGTGGAGGTTTGGTTACCTGCTCATTGGTCAGCAGGACATCTTTTCCCTTCTTGTTTGAATCTCGATTCTGAACCATGAACATCTTGGTTACGATTGAGCTTTCTCTGCCATCACTGCAGACAGAAGAGCCGAGTTAAGACCTGCATAAACACCTGTTGACTGCGTAGATTTTGGTGGTAATTCGACTTTTGCATGTGGGATTTGACACATTCCTCCATCTTGCTGTGAAATATTTAATTAGTAGGCGTTGATGGAGCTTTAACCCTAACCTGGTAACAGCGATGGCTCTGACAGTCACTCGACCTGCAGGGAGCCGGATAGGTTTGCTGTACTTCCTGACTCTGGCTGCTGAGCCACACTGGACCATATCTGGCTTCGAACCATCCAGAGTGTAGAAAATCAGCACTCCAGGAGTATCTGCAGAAGCAAAAACACATCTGACCCCTGAACACACTCACCTGTCTGCCAGACTCTACAGTTCAGAGAAGATCTGAAGCTGGAGGTGGAAAATGTTTCCAGTTTTCCACAATGTTTCCAGATTTGTACCTGACTGGATGAAAACAGGTGTGTCGGTATCAATGTCTCTCCTGGAACCATGCGTGTGGAGGCTGCTGTTGGCAATGATGAATGGTGCTGACACCACTCCTGCAGTCATGGTGACACCTGTCAATCACACAGAAAGAGGGGACATCATTAGGGCCCTAAACATGATGGCTCTTGGGTCAGGGCTTAAAAACAAACAGTTCATCCATGCATCCACATTCTACTGCTTAACTGGGCAGTACCTAAGCAGAGAAGCCAAGACTTTGTCTCCCCAGCTACTTTGTCCAGCTCTTCCCAAAGCAGACCCAGGTCCGCTGAGAGACCCTCCAGTGTATCTTGGGTCTTCCCCCAGGCATCCTTCCAGTTGGACCTGCCCAGAAACCTTCACCAGGAAGGCTTAAGGAGTTCGACCCAAGCCACCTCTGAACCCCTCCCAGATGACTGATGTTCTTGCCCTGTCTCTAAGAGAGAGTCCACACAGCCGACTCATTTTCAGCTGCTTCAGCTCTTTCTTTCGGTCACTAACTACAGCTGGTGACCACAGGTGATGGACAGAACATATCAAGAGCTTTGCCTTTTGATTCACCGCAGAAGACTAATGCAAGGTCCGCATCACTCTCGATGCTGCATGGACTCGTCTGACGATCTCTTGCTCCATTCTTCCCATGCTCGTCAATAAGACCCCAAGATACTTTAAGGCCTCCACTTGGGGCAGGATCGCCTCCAAGTCCCAGAGGGGCATAAAGGGTAAACAGAATCAGGCCGCCCTGGTGTAGGCCAACCATCACTGCAGCTCTGTTCCTCTGTTCCACAGCAGGACGAAAACTACACTGGTCCTCCTAAATCCAACATTCAACTCTCAAACAGACCCTCCTCTCCAAGGCACTGGCCTGTTTCTCTGGAACTACTCCCAGCCCCTAGTTCACATATGTGGTTGACACTTGAGTTAAAATCAAGGGGAAAGAAGTGGAAGCCTTGAGTGTCCACATCATCGCAGTGAATCATAACATCTTCAAAATCTAAAGGATTCCGGTTAAATTTCCGTATACCAGGAAGCCCTCATAAGACCTGCAGACAGTTCCACATTTCCATCTCCTCATCTCGCCACATTAAACAATTTTAAATCTTTTCTCACCCATTTACTATTTAGTTAAACGCTGCAGAAGGAATAAAGAAATAAAAGCATCTTTCCTCCGTGCACATGTCCCATAAACAACCTAAAACGCTGAGAACGGTACTTACTCCATTGATTGAAGGTCGGACGGCGACTGTTTGAGGAAGCGTCACCATAGCTGCCAACGCCTCAATAAGGAACATCGCTATTGGCTGTGCAAAAACAACACTGAGTGACGCCATCGCGTCATTTCCGTATGATCCCTTCCATGTTGGACTGTGCTCTCTTGTCCCAAACATTGTTTTTTGTCTTTTAATGGGCTTCCTGCTTTTCGGCTTCGTACTTGTTTTTAAAATTCGTTTATTTGTTTTTAAATGTCTTCGTGCACATTGCCCCTGTTTACCTGTCGGACCTACCGGTACTCCACCCTCACGCCCCACAACAGTCTGACTCATTTCCGGTTTTGAAAAGCCTTCTAAAAACATTCGGTTGCATTTTTAGCTGCTTATGAGAGGCTGCATTTTATTGTTTTATGTTTGTTGTTAATGCTTTCTATTTTTGGCTCTGTTTTTATCATGTCGAGGACTTTGTTAGATGATGGATGATAGATAGATGGACAATTACATGACCAGGAAATTCTGTTGTCCACACACAGCAAATGAGGTGCACCAGTAGCCTTTAAAGAACATACATTATATCCTGACAGCTTGTCCGTCCTCCCTGCATTATAGTGGAGGATAAGATTGTAAAATTATTTTCACACCCAAAATACGCACAGAAGGAAACACCATGATTGAGTCACAGACTTTGTTCGCCCTGTATTTCATGCAGAGACTCAAGTGTCTTATTTTCCACATCTTACCGTAATGATTTATTTCTGTCTAGATACTGGCATTAGTTGAAGTTAGCTGATTGCAGCAATAAAGAGGGGAACTACAACCTAACATAGTTGTAATGCAGTAAGTTACTTTGAAGCAAAGCTCAAAGCTCCTTTGACCTTTTTACATTGTAAGATCAGATGACAAAGCTTCTTTGATCTTTAATCATATTTGTAATTCCCAAGGCTGGGTGTGTTGGTTTAAAATTAGCAGAAAATTGGGATTTCTTGGACACATGTCACATTAACAAAAGCAGTAAAGTTATAGTGCCCTATTCCTGATGGAGAGTGACAAACTGCAATGAAAATGGCTCTTTGCATTAAATGCACACTTGCTGTGATGGCTCACAGAAAGAGCTCACAGCTTTTTAAAATTTGTATTTTACAGAATAAATTTTGGAGTGTGCTCTACCTAATGGCTTGAGCTTTAACTTTGGTATCGGGGTCAAATTTGTACTAAACAAATACATACATACAAATACAAAAAAATTTCCAGTTTCAGTAATACAGCCAGGAGCCTGAAATTTGGAAACTTTTTCCTGCTATGAGTTTGATTATATTATAAAAACGTTCTGTGCAGGAGCATGACTTCCTGTTTATCCTGAGATAATTTTTTAAGGTGACACTGTAGGGCTGCTTTATGTAGTTTGTGTTTCAGCTTCACATAATGACAGCGATTCTATCTCAGAAGAAGCTTCTCTCACAAAAAATTAACATAAAATAATTCAAAAACAACTGTAGGATAAAAATATGTTTACAAACATCACTTCAGCTCAAACGTAGCTCAAAATGAGGAACGTCATTTTAAAAGTTTCAAAACTGGCACTTTTCAGGACACGCCTATAACCGAGGACCCCGAAAGCCGACAACATGCTAACGGAGTAGCTAGCAAAGCTAAATGAGCGGACGGAGCTAACGGGAGCCAACAGCAGTTGTAACAACGTGCGGGACAACAGACATCAGAGCCAGGATGGCTGAGGTGAAAGTGAAGAGGGAGACGAGTGTTTCAGACCCCGCTGAGGTCGAGAACAGGTTAGAAACACCCCGTTAATTCAGTTCTCCCGTCCTGTGATAATGAGTATTAATGCTACTGCAACAGCTTTAAAACCATGAATATCGGTGTTGTTTACCATTAATCAATCTCAATTAATCTTTATTTATATAGCGTCTTTTACAATCAAAATTGTTTCAAGGCGCTTTCTAGAATCCCAGGGCCTAACCCCAGACAAGCAACAGTGGTTAGGAAAAACTCCCCTTTAACAGGAAGAAACCTTGAGCAGGACCAGGCTCATATAGGGGGACCCTCCTGCTGATGGCCGGTTGGGTAGAGAGAGAGGAGAAGGGGGGAGGACAGGTAGAGGATAGAATGGGGAGGGGAGGAGAGGATAGGCATAGAGCATAGAAATACATACAAAAATACATTATATTGAATATTGAATAAGCTGCCAGTTGAGTGGGTCAGCGGGGCTGGAGGTCATTATGCAGCACTGAAGGCGGCGATACCTGTAAATAAATACAGAAAGGGGGGAGCAGAAAAACTACACAAGAAATAGCATCACTAGTCGACTTGAGGAGGAGGAGAGGAGGTGAGAGGAAACCATGACCCGGGGAGACAGAGGCCTGTCAGGTGGTCATGTTTCTGGGCCCCGGCAGCCTCGGCCTATAGCAGCATAGCTAAGATGTTAACCTAATGATTAGATGACCCCCTAAGTATGATAATTTGTCTGTCTATGATAGTAACTGGAACTACAGAATTAGTAACAATAAGCTTTTTCAAAGAGGTAGGTTTTAAGCCTAATTTTAAAAGTAGAGATGGAGTCGGCCTCCCGTACCTGGACAGGGAGCTGGTTCCATAGCAGGGGGGCCTGGTAGCTAAATGCTCGGCTCCCCATTCTACTCCTAGAGACTCTGGGAACCACAAGTAGACCAGCATTCTGAGAGCGGAGCGGTCTATTGGGCTGTTAAGGTGTCACTAGCTCCTCCAGGTAGGATGGAGCTAGGCCTTCTGAGGACCTTGTAGGTCAAAAGAAGGGTTTTAAAAATTATTCTAAATTTATAAAGAGACGCCATTACAGGAGTAATGTGATCTCTTTTTTCAATACCTGTCAGAACTCTGGCTGCAGCATTTTAGATCACCTGGAGGCTTCTTAAAGAGTTGTTTGGACACCCTGATAATAAAGAATTACAATAGTCCAGCCTGAAAGTAACAAATGCATAGACTAACTTTTCAGCATCATGTCACGTTAGTAGTTTCCTGATCTTTCAATGTTTCTCAGGTGAAAAAAGGCACTTCTAGAGACTATTTTAATGTGTGAGTTGAAGGACAGATTTTGATCAAAAGTTACTCCAAGATTCCTCACAGAGAGACTAGATGCTAGGGAGATACCATCTAGAGTGATCATGCGATCTAATCGATCCCTGAGAGGTTCAGGACCAAACGCAATGACCTCAGTTTTTCCTGGGTTAAGGAGGAGGAAATTTGAAGACATCCAGGTCTTTATGTCTTTAAGACAGGTCTGAAGCTTCACTAACTGCTCTGTTTCCTCTGGTTTCATGGATAAATATAGCTGAGTGTCATCAGCATAACAATGAAAATGTATTCCATGCTGCCGAATAATGTTCCCTAAGGGAAGCATGTGCAACGTGAAAAGGATTGGTCCAAGTACAGAACCTTGTGGAACTCCATGGCTAACCCTACTGTATGAGGAGGGAGCACCATGGACATGAGCAAACTGGTATCTATCAGATAAATATGATCTAAACCAGTCTAGTGCTGTCCCTTTAATCCCAATCACATGTTCCATGTAACAGGATGTTGTGATCAACTGTATCAAAAGCAGCACTGAGATCCAGCAGAACCAGCATAGAGACCAGTCCATGATCTGAAGCTATGAGAAGATCATTAGTAACTTTAAGAAGTGCTGTTTCTGTGCTGTGATAAGCTCTAAAGCCTGACTGAAACATCTCAAACAGGCTGTTCCTCTGCAGGTGCTCCAGTAACTGAGTCACCACCACCTTCTCAAGAACTTTAGAGATAAAAGGAAGGTTGGATATCAGCCTATAGTTTGCTAATACATCAGGATCCAGTGATGTTTTTTTAAGCAACGGCTTAATCACCGCCACCTTGTAGGACCGGGGTACATAACCTGTCACTAAAGAACCATTGATCTGGTCCAGGATAGAACTGCCTATCAATGGTAAAACAGGTTCTTCAACAGGTGTGTTGGGATGGGATCTAAAAGACACGTGGTGGTCTTGGATTTCTGAATTAGCAAAGACGCCTCCGAAAAATATATAGGGCTGAAGGAGTTTAAGGGCTCGTTGGAGAACCTGTATGTTCCCACAGTCAGCACATCTGGTGAAGGTCCAGTTGTTGGGATGGCCTGGTTAGCTTTTTCGCTGTTAGTTAGAACTTTATCAGTGAAGAAGCTCATGAAGTCTTCACCACTAAGGGAAGAAGGGATACGTGGATCTACAACACTGTGACTCTTGGTTAATTTGGCCACAGTGCTGAAAAGAAGCCTGGGGTTATTCTTGTTTTCTTCAATTAAAGAAGAAAAATAAGCTGTTCTAGCCTTGCGAAGGGCCTTTTTGTAAACTAATAGACAGTCTTTCCAGGCTATATGATAGCTGTCTATTTTACAAGAATGCCACTTCCTTTCCTGTCTTCGCACTTTCTGCTTGAGGGTCCTGATATGTGAATTATACCAGGGGGCACACCTCCTCTGATTTACTATTTTCTTTTTCAGGGGGGCAACAGAATCAAGCGTGATTCTCAGTGAGACTGCTGCACCTTCAGCAATAGAGTCAACCTCAGCAGGGCTAAGATTATAATGATTTATCCCTGGGGAAACACACGGTGGTCCTGGGATCAACGCAGGGATCGCTTCCTTAAACTTAGCTACAGCATTATCTGAAAGACATCTGCTATAGTAAGACTGTGCTCTGAGCATAGAATAATCCTTAATCATAAATGTAAAAGTGATCAAAGAATGATCTGACAGGAGTGGGTTCTGAGGGAACACTGACACATGTTCTACCTCAACACCATAAGTCAGAACTAGATCTTGGGTGTGGTTGAAGCTATGAGTTGGTTGGTTTATCTGCTGGAGGAAACCAACTGACTCAAGTAATGAAATGAAGCCATTTCTAAAGCTGTCATTTACCGTATTTTCCGGACCATAAGTCGCACTTTTTTAATAGTTTGTCAGGGGGTGCGACTTCTACTCCGGAGCGACTTAAATAAATACATTATTACAGAATTTCACATGTTCGTTATTTTCACACTGACAACCACAAGATGGCGCTCTAGGCATGTGTTCTCGAGGAACGAGTTCTTTTAGCGATGCAGAAGAAGAAGCGGTGCTTCGTCTATGGAGTTAGACTTGATCGTTTGGTAAACTTGCTCGGATGTTCTTTATGCTATAGTTATCTGAGTAACTGTTAATATGTTACGTTAACAAAGCAGACACGTACTCAGTTCGTTGTGGGTCATGTAGCTGAATTTGTTACGTTAGCATACCGTAACCCTATTGCTAATCCATGCTAATTGCCTTTCAAGATGAAATGTACAGTATGTTCTTGGTCTCAAATAAATTTTCCCCCAAAATGCGACTTATATATCTATTTTTCTTCTTTATTATGCATTTTTTGGCTAGTGCAACTTAAACTCCGGAGCAACATATAGTCCAGAAAATACGGTATAATGTCTACATGGATATTAAAGTCTCCAATGATAATGACTTTGTCCGTTCTAAGGACCAAGTCACATAAAAAATCAGAGAACTCAGATAGGAACTCTGAATGTGGTCCAGCAGGGGGCGATATACAACTACAAACAAAAGTGGCTTTTCTGCCTTCCAGTTCAGATGGGTGATGCCAAGAGTCAGGCTTTCAAATGAACTGGAGCCATATTTTGTTCTAGGATTAATTAATAACTTGGAGTGATAGATTGCTGCCACTCCCCCTCCTCGACCAGTAACACGAGGAGTATGATAATTAAGATGCGTAGGAGGAGTAGATTCATTTAAGCTAACATACTCCTCCTCTTGAAGCCAGGTCTCAGTTTTTAGGTCGTGCACTAACAGGGATTTACACAAAAGAGATCTAATATTTAACAGTCTACATTTAATTGTGATCTTAGTTTCTCCAACTTGTGCTTTGGTATTAATTTTAATAAGATTATGGTGATTGACTGCTCCCCTGCTCTGTGCTTGGTGAACTTTTAACTGTGGAACAGAGACTACCTCTATAGCATTAAATATATTATTGTTGGTGGATAAGGGTTCTATGGAAGCAGCAGAGAGGTGTATAAGACTACAACTCTGCATCCTGGTCTGGACCCTGGTTTGTCAGGTGACTTTGGGTCTAATAAAATTGGCCAAGTTTCTAGAAATGAGAGAGGCACCATCCTGTGTGGGATGGACACCGTCTCTCCTAATCAGACCAGGTTTTCCCCAAAAAGTGCTCCAATTGTCTACAAAGGCCACCTGGTTTTCGGGGCACCACCGTGACAGCCAGCGACGAAGCAACGACATGCGACTAAACATTTCATCACTGGCCAGATTGGGGAGGGGACCAGAGAATGCTACGGAGTCTGACATTGTTTTTGCGTAGTTGCACACCGACTCTATGTTAATTTTGGTGACCTCCGACTGACGAAGCCAGGTGTCGTTTGCTCCGACGTGAATAATAACTTATGTTTGTCTATGGAGGTAGTTCCACCTGGAATATTCAAATATTGCTTTTCTAAAGCTGGACATGATTCTGTGAGCATCCACTTGGTTTGTTCCATGGAGTGATATGGAAATCTCAGTGTGTGTGTGTGTGTGTGTGTGTGTAGGATCACAGAACTGTGTCAACAGTTTCCTCATGGCATCACAGACCAGGTGATTCAGAATGACATGCCTCATCTGGAGCCACAGCAGAGAGCCATGGCTATCAACAAGTTGCTGTCATTGGTCAGTTGCAATTTGAAAAGTTGCTCCTGTTTGTACTGCATGTGATCCTCATGATGCCACCTGTTGCAGGGTCAGCTGGAGTTGCTGAAGAATAGCTCTGGTCTCTTATATAGGATGAAGGATCTGCAGAGTACCAGGTAAGGTAGCCGAGGCCTCCGGCCTTTACGTTATTCATGGCTGTCTGCTTCAGGTGTTGGCGGATGAATGCTGATGGCAGTTTCCGTTGTTTCAGTAAGATGAAAGGATCCGACAACCAGGAGAAACTGGTCTATCAGATCATCGAAGATGCAGGAAACAAAGGTGACACCAAAAAGGCTAGAAGGCCAGGCAGTAAAGCGAATGTAACCCATCGGAATGATTTTGAAGATATATAAGTATGGAATTGTGTTAGAGAGGATGAGCTCTCTGAGGTGTCACATTGTAATAACTGTCTATACTTTTACGGTCATTTGTATAATTTAAGTAAAGTAGCAAAGATGCAGGAGCCAAACACGATGTGTTGGATGAAGTTTTAAAAAGTTGAATGTCTATACCTTGCTTACATTTTTCACTTAAAATAATGTATTGATGCAAGAATAGCATGCAGCATAGCCTTGTCACCAGCTGTAATTCCTGGTCTCTGTTGAGCTCCTGTTAGAGGTAAAGTGCTCTGCAGGGGGAATATTGTTGTTCTCTCTCAGCAGATGGTCTTTTGAGTGATGTGTTTCATGTCATTCCATGCTGCAGGGATCTGGAGCAGAGACATTCGCTTCAAGAGCAACCTCCCTCTGACAGAAATCAATAAAATCCTGAAGAATCTGGAAAGCAAAAAACTCATTAAAGCTGTGAAATCAGTGGCTGTAAGTATCTAAACAGTCATCAATGAGGAGACTGAAGATCACATTCGCTGTACATCTTTGTCTGCAGGCATCCAAGAAGAAGGTGTACATGTTGTACAACCTGCAGCCAGACCGCTCGGTGACAGGCGGGGCCTGGTACAGTGACCAGGACTTTGAATCAGAGTTTGTAGAGGTCCTCAACCAGCAGTGTTTCAAGTTTCTGCAGAGTAAAGTATGAAAACATCAGATGGATAGATGGATGAATGGATTATGGGTGGATGGATGGATAAATGATGCTCGGTGGAAGGATGGGTGGTTGGTTTATCGGTGGATAGAGGGATAATGATGGATGGATGGTGATTGGTGATTGTGGCTTGTCACTCTCTGGTTGTAGTGTGGCAGGACCGCCAGTAGGGGGTGCTGCTGCAGGTCCGGCCACACAGATGCTTTACCATCAAAGATGTTCATCTCTAATGTGTTCAGGCTGAAGCAGCCAGGGACAGTAAACACAGCCCCATGGTCCAGAGGAACAGTTCCTTTGCCACTTCACATGAGGTGTGGAAGTACATCTGTGAGCTGGGAATTAGTAAGGTGATGCTTGGAAGCCATGTCCCTTGATTAAGATTTACTTATTAGCATGACAGGCTCAGCACCTTGCTGACACGCCCACTCCTGGCTGATTTGTAGGTGGACCTGTCTATGGACGACATCGAGACCATCCTTAACACACTGATCTATGATGGGAAGGTGGAGATGACGGTCATTGCGGCCAAGGAGGGAACGGTGGGCAGTGTAGATGGACAGGTGAAGCTGTACCGCGGTGTCAACGCTGTCATCCAGCCCACAGGCCTCATTAGGACACCTTGTGGACTCTGCCCGGTAACAGCACACCCTTGAGTGTTGCAAAAGCCAAGAGAGGGTCTGATGTAATCTTTCCTCTCCTCAGGTGTTTGACGACTGTCACGAAGGTGGTGAAATCTCTCCATCCACCTGTATCTACCTCACCGAGTGGCTGGACTTCTGACATCACACTTTCCACAACTCTTTTCTGCCCATTTCTAATAAATCAGTTAGTTCAGCCTCAGGAAGTCTTGTGTCTCCCTGAAACATAATTTCAAACCTCACTTTTAACAACCACTGTCAGAATTTGAATATTTATGCTGGAATTTTTCATTTAATGTAAAATTTCAGAATAGAAAATTAAAATGGTTGTTTTTAAAATCACAAGGAAAGAGTGAAGTCCACCTGGTTTTAAAAGGTAAACAAATGGTGGAAAAGAAATGGTCCGTCCAGTTGAGCCTCGTTTGAGCTTAAATTTTAACCTGAGAAACTTACCCTGACCGTTGGAAAGGAT